>NW_026623278.1:1936070-1959218 GCF_030028575.1 Malurus melanocephalus
CTTAGAGAATGGGCTGCTCCGCCCTCCCCACGCCTCCCTGCAGCCCCAGTTTTGCCGCGAAATTCGGTGCGGTGCGGGCGGCTCCACTCTGGGTTGGGAGGGGGAGCCGATGTGCCATGACTGAGGACAGCCTCTGTCTCGTACCGTAAGTAGTAACCTGCATTATAATTCTTTCTCTACTGTAGCAGGTCGAACAGGGCGCAGTCCTTATCTCGGGGGTCCAAAGGATTCGTCACTTTCCTTCTTTTCTTCTCGGTTCCGCATCCCCCCCTTCCTGCCTCCGCTGGGCGCTCCCGTKTACGATCGCGCTTCGCCATTGGCCAGAAAGCCCGGGAGAGCGCGCGCACGCCGCTGGCTTTGGCGCGGAGTGCGGCGGGGTCTGTGGGGCTGTACAGGTGGGTGGGGGCGCCGGGCGGGGGTCGCGGCTGGCGAGGGAAGGCGAGGGAGGGAAAGAAACCCGCCGGTCGGGGCTCAGCCTGTGGCGGAACACCCGCCGTGCTCATTCTTCTCGCCAACCCCCAGGTAGGACCGCCGCGGGAGCCGCAGAAGCGCCATGTCGTCGCCAGCCTCCACCCCCAGCCGCCGCCGGGGCAAGCGCGGCCGGGGCAGCAACCCCCCGACTCGTAAGTGCTGCGGCGGGAAGGGGCTGTTCACCCTCGCCTGGTGCGGCGGCCTGCCTATTGTAACGCCGGCTCCGGTCCGCTTGTGTCTTGCAGCACAAGATGCTCGCTCTCCTCCTTCCCAGAAGCGTCGGACAGACGACTCCACCTCCCCCGGGGACCTGCAGCCCATGCCCACGTCCCCGCCCGCCGACGTGCAGAGCCCCGGTGCCGCCGATGCGCTGTTCTCCAGCCCGCCGCAGTTCCGCCACTCCGGTATGCTGGGGCTGGGGCGGCTCCGTGGCCGTGCGGGCCCCGGGGATGCAGACCGAGGGCCTGCCTGCACCGCCGTGTGGCGAGCCAGCGTCGGGAATGGACTCGGCTGAGAAACACTCGAGTTATAAAATGAGCATTGTCTCATGTTTCTCTTTTGAATTTAGTATAGTGAACACTACAGTCAGTGTGTCTGGGGTGTAGATCTCTATCGTAGCTTCCAGTTAGCATGGGAGTATGTATCCAGGATTATACCTTAGTTTTTAAAATTTATTTGTAGAAAGAATAAAGTAATAAAACTACTAATGCAGAAAGAGCTAGGTTGTTTGCCAGAGACAGCCTTTCTTGCTTTTGTATATAGGATTGTTTTTAATTCCAATAACTGTTAGTTGCACCACTTGCTTTACAGTCCCCAAAATACTGAAAAACGTGTTTCATCTAAAATTCTGCATGKTTTTATGGTTGAAATTCAATGCAGTTTTAGAATGCAGTACAGCTGCGAAGTTTTCTAGGGAAGCTTTATTAGAACTTGGGATCTTTGAGAAGAGCTGTTAATGCAGAAAAAAGTTCTAAGCAGACTGGCAACATTTTTATTGTACGTTTTGGTGAAACACTGGACTTGATTGGTACTACTCATGACAGTAGAGTTAAAGGAACGATGAGACAAATGAAGAGGTGGAATTTTAGTCTGCTCTAGATATAAAATATCTTGGTAATCATTACAAACCACTTCCTTTTGTAGCTATTCCTCTTGACTTCGACATCAGTTCACCTCTGACTTATGGCACACCCAGCTCCAGGGTAGAGGGCACCCCACGAAGTGGTGTGCGAGGAACCCCAGTCAGGCAGAGACCGGATCTCGGGTCTGCCCGTAAAGCCAAACAAGTGGATTTACACTCGGATGGGGTAGGTGGATGTCTCACCTCTTGTATCTGACAACATCTTTTTAAACATATATATACATATRTTTGTCTATGCTTAATTTGTTTCCATGCAGCTGGCTGATGATATAGTAGGAACTGAGCAATCTCTTGGACAAAGACTTGTTATTTGGGGAACAGATGTTAATGTGGCCTCATGCAAAGAAAAATTCCAGGTGAGCTTTGTTTCTTCCTTTAAATGAAAAGCTAGTTTGATTTTAAAAAATATTCGTTGAATCTGATACAAAGTAGGTGTTTCTACTACTAAATTCTGCTCATTTTTCCTGTCTTACCTGTAACATTCAGAGATTTCTCCACCGCTTTATTGATCCACTGGATAAAGAGGGTGAAGACATTGGCCTGGATCTTAACGAGCCACGCTATATGCAGCGACTTCAAGAGGTACTTGTAATGCAGTGAATTCAGCTCTTCCCTTTTTAGTCTTGCATGCCATTSAGCTAAAGATCTCCTAACTCCCTTGCAGATTAATATGGTTGGGGAACCATTCCTGAATGTAAATTGTGACCATCTAAGATCATTTGATGAAAATCTCTACAGGCAACTGATCTGCTATCCTCAGGTGAAGTAGCACACATGTTTTCTGGCTTTCAGGTGGCYCTTTCATATTCTGGGTTTTAAAACACTTGTTTAAATGCAGGGCATACTTTGCGTGTTCGGTGCAATCTCAGTGGCTGCTTTATTTTACTGAATATAAAATGTCTTGTTTCATAGCAGGTGGTCTTAAATTCAGTTAGTACCTCGTGTATGCTAAGTTAGCTGGTGAGCTGCAATGTGCAGAGTCTTGTACTTCCATCCCTTGCAATACTCAGGTGAATGAATGAATATTGTCCAAACAGCAAGCTTGCTCTTATGTAGGAAAATGCTCATTCCCAGCTGATCAGCAGCATRTAAAATGCTTAATGCAAAATTACCTCATTCTGTGATTTAACTTGTAAGTTGTTTCTAACAATTTTATACAGGAAGTTATCCCAACATTTGACATGGCTGCCAATGAGATCTTTTTTGATCGTTACCCTGATTCAATACTAGAGCATCARATTCAAGTAAGGCCATACAATGCACTGAAGACCAGGAATATGAGAAATCTAAACCCTGAAGGTAAACTTCATGCTTGCCATGTTGGAAAAGAATCTTAAAGATTTTCATAAACTCAACAAATAGTAACATGGAATTACCTTAAGGTTATGTAAAATTGTACTTGTGGTCCATCCAGACCAATGTCTTCCATTCATAACTCTGTTTCAGAAGCAAATGCTTTAGAACCCTAATGCAGAATAATCTGTCCATAAAGGAAATCTCTTCTATCATCAACCATTCATGGTCTTAGTTCTACAAGTGTAAAGGATTCTTTCTTTTGTATACGTAGTACTGTAAATTAGAGTATTTGTACTATGCATTTATGATTCTTTTTTTCTCAAACAAAGTAGTTGCAACCTAATTGAATGTCTGCCTCCTGCCTAAAAACTAATGTAACATGGAATTGTGAAGGTTATTTAAATTTTGGGAGTATGAAGTCATGACATGAGTCTGTATTTTTGTAGACATTGATCAACTCATCACCATCAGTGGCATGGTTATCAGAAGCTCCCAGTTAATTCCTGAGATGCAGGAAGCATTCTTTAGGTGCCAGGTTTGTGCCTTCACCACCAGAGTGGAGATCGACCGTGGCAGGATTGCTGAACCATCAGTGTGCAAGAACTGTAACACAACGCACAGCATGRCACTGATTCACAACAGATCCATGTTCTCTGACAAGCAGATGGTATGTTGSCTTGGGTAGTGGTTAATAGTGGCTAAAATGAAACAGTTGCTAGTTTTTGCTTCCTCACCSTTTTAAAATCATCAGTAGCATTGATTATATATCTTGAGATTGAATGCTTTGCAAAGGGGCAAATATTTGGGAACATGAAAATGGGTGAAACAACTTACTGAAACAGTAAATCTACTTTGGAGAAGAAATGCATTAGGAGGGTGAAATGTACACCTCTTAATGTTTCTATATGGAAGCCCCTTTATATACAGTATGTCCACTTCTAGAACAGTTGAGCCTTGTTTGTAGTAGCATTTTAGCCATGCCAATAGCAATGATCAGAAGTCTCATTTTCATTWTATCTTTTAATCAGTATTCAGTTTTGCTGTTTGGGTGGGGGTGTTTTGTTCCTGAGCAATGTTCCTGATTCAAAACAATGCTTAAGATTGTGTTAATACAAAGTTCTGTTGTATGCTCTGTGRAAAAGCTTTGCCTTTTTGCAACTGAAACTTAAAGTGGTATTTTTGCTAGATCAAACTGCAGGAGTCTCCTGAAGACATGCCACCTGGACAGACCCCGCATATGGTTGCACTCTTTGCTCACAATGACCTTGTTGATAAAGTCCAGCCAGGTGACAGAGTTAATGTCACAGGTAAAATTTGGTTTGAGTATTTCCATTCTTCTTTTCCTTTGATCTTAACTGCATGCAAAGGGATGTGATGGGATGCACTGGGAAGCTCTTTGAGAGCAGGACACTTTTCGCAAGGCTTCTTAATTATATCTTTGAAAGTCATGGTGACTGGCTAAAATACTAAAAAAAAGCCAATGTTACTTACTAGAGTGAGGAGGAGACCTGGGGAACTGCTGGCCAGTCAGCTTCATCTTCGCCTCTGGGAAATGTAATAGAGCCTATAATCCTGGAAACCCTTTCTGATTGGGACAGTGTTGTACACCCTCCGCAGACTAGCAGACAAAAACAAAACTGGAAGGAAGCAGTGCTTGACAGACCATGACTGTGGTGCCAGCATTCTCCTGGGCTGTATTAGGAGTGTTACCAGCAGGTTGAGGSAGTACTGGGTCTAGTTGTRGGGTCTCCTAGGGCAAGGGAGACATGAACATAAAGGARTGAATTCACCAAAGGGCTAGGATGGTAACAAACCTCATTCATACACAGAAGAGCTGAGAAGCTGGGACTGCTCAGCCTGGAGAAGAGAAGGCTTGGGGAAATCTTAAAAAATACCTGATTTGGTGTGGGTAGAGGGGTGGTAGTGCCAAGAAAACAAAGCCAGACTCTTCAGTGATGTCCAGTGGCACACAGAGGACACAGGCTGATAGAAGAAATTCCAGTTAAAAGTAAGAAATTACTGTTTATGTGGTCAAGCTGCATCCAGGTGGCCTGGCAACGCTTTGTGGAGTCATTGTCCTTAGAGATACCAAAACCTGACTGGACACAACCTTAAGCAAGCACTGGACTCCAGCAGACTCATGTTTGAGCCCATGGTTGGACTAGACCATCTCCAGGTTGTCTGACCTTGATTCKTTCATTCTGAAACTAGCTGAAGAAGAGGCAGTATCTTAAATAGGGTCTGCAGTCAGGGGTGTGATAATGTAAAGTCTTGTGATACTGCAGCAACATTTTATAAACCACTTTGCTTTGAAACAACTACTGTAAAATAACCAAGCTGTTTGCAATGCATTAACAAGCTGTTATTAAACTTGGCACTTAAGAAAAGGGGAAAGGCTAACTGGAGTGGAAATTTTGAAACCATGAAGCCTTAATTTTTTTTTCAAAAATGCTTTCATTGTTGAGAATACTTGTGGTAGGAATGCAAAACACTTTTTAGATATGTGTGTCTGCAAAAATAGGGTTTAGATGACTTAAGTATGTCTTCTACAAGACTTACAGTAAGAAATAAGATGACAAAGTATTTAGGCTATGTAGAAAAGCCTTATTTTTCCAGGAAACTCATGAAATTTTTAGGGTTTGGAATGACCAGGTTTCTCCATATCTAATGCTCTGATTGTAATTTGTATTTAGGTATCTACAGGGCAGTTCCCATTCGAGTGAATTCACGGGTCAGCAGCGTAAAATCCGTGTACAAGACCCACATTGATGTCATACACTATCGCAAGACAGACTCCAAACGCCTGCATGGTGTTGATGAGGAAACAGAGCAAAAGATATTTACAGAGGAACGYGTGGAAATGCTTAAAGAGCTTTCTAAAAAACCAGACATATACGAGAGACTTGCTTTAGCATTGGCTCCAAGYATCTATGAGCATGAAGATATCAAAAAGGTGAAAAGTTCTGTATTTCTCTTGTAATAATTTTATATGTGAGTTCATTTGTAATTATTTATTGTAGAAGTACCTTGGAGGTTAAACATTCAAAAAGCTGCAATCTTAAGCAGTTTTAAAATGTCATGGTCGTGTCAGGRTGGAGTTGGTTTTAAGTGTATCATAATTCTTTTCAAGTTATGAAGGAGTGTTAATTAGAGGAAAGATASTGAAAAGGTAGGAAAGCAGAACTGGGAAAACTTCATTGCCGGATGCATCTTGGACATTTCTTGGAAGTTCAGTTTACTGATTAGCARAGGAAAATAAGTAGCTGTAACATAGTGCTTGCTGAAAAGAGGCAGCCAAAAGAGAAGAGTAGCTTCAAAATGACATTTGGTTGACTCTGAATTATGGAATATCAAAACATTAACTTAGATGTATCCAAGAAGGGACTGTTTAAGTGCCTACCGAGGTACTAYAGCATTGCATAAACTGCAGTCAGTAGCAGGTCTCAAGGTATTGTTAGACATCAAACACTCCCCAGTATATTCCTTTRGGGTGTTTTTAATGGATTTATACATTATTATAGTTCACAGATTTCTGAAAGTATGATTCAAAACCATACAATAATTTACTTATGAAATGGAAACACAATGGTGACTATTCCATTTGTTGTAACCTTCTCAACATGCTAATAAGGCACATCAAGTCTAAGGGGTGGAGTTGAGAAAAGCTGAGGACCCTTCAGATTCTCAGGTTCCAAACAAAGTCTGGTTACAATGACATAAAATTTCTGTCTTTAATGCTTGAAACACAGATGCATTGAGTTGTGTCAATTTTAGCGGGATTTGTTTTTCAGATGTTTCAGTTGAACAGTTGGATTTGCTCTGTTACTTCTGTACAAGAAGTGATGTTTTCATTTTTATAGGGTATTCTGCTTCAGCTTTGTGGGGGATCAAGAAAGGATTTTACTCACACAGGAAGAGGGAATTTTCGTGCAGAGATCAACATTCTTCTCTGTGGTGATCCYGGTACTAGCAAATCCCAGCTGCTCCAGTATGTGTATAACCTGGTTCCTCGAGGCCAGTATACCTCTGGCAAAGGCTCAAGTGCAGTTGGTCTTACTGCATAYGTGATGAAGGATCCAGAAACACGGCAGCTGGTTCTTCAGACAGGTGCTCTGGTTCTTAGTGACAATGGCATATGCTGCATTGATGAGTTTGATAAAATGAATGAAAGCACAAGGTCAGTTCTGCATGAAGTAATGGAACAACAGACACTCTCCATTGCAAAGGTAAACGCTTTTAAATATCCAAGTAGCAAACTAAAGTACTCCTAGAGGCTTTTGTTCTTGCTTTATTCAAAGGCTTTTGCAACGCACTTTTACTACAGAACCCATTTAATAACACTGGTGATATGAAGTTTGGGGGGAAAAAGTTTTAGTGGCACATAGTTGCAGCTTGTTTCACAAATTTTTTTTTGCCTTCTGACAGGCTGGAATTATTTGCCAATTGAATGCTCGTACATCTGTCTTAGCAGCAGCTAATCCTATAGAATCACAGTGGAATCCCAAAAAAACTACTATTGAAAACATTCAGCTTCCTCATACGCTGCTCTCAAGGTACTGAATTGCACTGCATCATTTTTAGATGTTAGACCTCCTCTTCTGAAAATGATTAAATATAGTAGAATAGAACAACCGTGTTGTTTTCAGCCCAGTGGAAAACAACTATATCATTTATTTCAAATGCTGTTCTTACAATTTCTATATGAGCAGCAAATGCCATTTAGTATTTACACAYTGACCTTGAACAGCAGGTGTGAAAAGTTCTCTAGGATCTCTTCTATTTAATTCTATGTTGTTGTTTCATAGTCAACTCCTGGAAAAGAGCTGTTTTGAAACTTAGGGAATTGTAATTTAAACAAAAATTCAGGATTCTTAGCGCCATAAAGCTTTTAAAGTGAAACACTGATAATCAGGGAGCTTGCAGCAGAGGTGGTAGAATCCTAAGATCTGTGCCTGCTTCATGTTCTGTAAAGTTCAGCAGGGGARGTAGCAGTGCTTRGTCARTCATTTGGKCAATGGCTGTTAGAACCASATTGAGTGTCTGCTGACAGAARCTTAAGCTMYCTGCTGAAGTTGCTCTTGGTTAAGMATTCCTACACTAACTGGAAATTTGAAGTACACCCTGATGGTATGGCATATATCCTGAGACCTCTTATGGCTTAAATTTCAATTAAGAGATGCTTAATGCAGCCACTTAATATCAAATGGTACCTTAATGCAAGTGTACTGGATAAAACTAGGTTTGAGTAGTCCTCAATTCTATCATTTGATTTAAGCTTAGAAAAATAAGTGATTGGCTGGCTAAAAATACATTATCCATGTATGCTTATAGTTGAGACTAGTTGAATATATTATTTGTGAAATTATAAACCATTTTTCTTCAGGATTAAACTTCAAGTGCTTTTTGAATTTATAGTTTATTATATTTTTTTCTGTTGCCTTTCAGGGCAGTATCTTTAGGAGCAAGTTTGTTCTGTGCATTTGTTATGCGTGTGGGATTTTTTGTTTGTGGTGGGTGCAGTGTGTGTGTGTGTGTGTGTGTGTGTGGCTTTTTTAATGAAACAAAAGATGCCAGCCTTGAACATGGAACCTCTGAATTTTGTAAGAATGTACCACACTTTCAAAATTGCAATTCTGTAGGATATAAGCAAATCCATTGTGCTGTTCTGCGCTTTGAGACTTCTAGAAAAAATTTCTTTCCGGTTTAAGAAAGCAATTTCTACTTAAGAGTAGGAATTAACAGTMCAGTAACTCCTACCTGTACTTGCTAAGTCAAACCCCCTAAACCACATACCTAAATGACAAGAAGATAYGCACACTAATGCTGGATCCTGTCCCATTCAGATTTGACTTGATCTTTCTGATGTTGGATCCACGTGATGAAGCTTATGACAGACGCCTTGCTCGCCATTTGGTTTCACTGTACTACCAAAGCGAAGAAAAGATGGAGGAGGAATTAATGGATATGGCAGTATTGAGGGATTACATTGCGTACGCTCGTAGTTATGTAAATCCCAGATTAGGTGAAGAAGCAAGCCAAGCCCTTATTGAGGTAAAGGAATTGTGCTAAGAATGTTCAGTCTTTCCTGACTTGTCAGAAGTGGTAAAATTCCCTCATATGTACACTCTCTGTCTACATAACAACTTTCTGTAAGATCCYTGAAAAAAGAGAATGTCTCTAAAGGAAAGAGGGATGAGATGAGAAGTCATTTTACATTCTAATGTTTAGCTTTCAGATATGTTGGTTTGRTTCCATCACATAAAACACATTAAATTCCACTGAAGCAAAATAGAGGTGTCATCGTAGACTGAAGTGCTGCTATGTAAGACTAGTCCAAAATTCTTGAAGTGATTAAAAAATTGATCATTACCATGGTTTAATTTCTTTATTGTGAAAAGAAGTTATGTGATGTGGGCATTCATCACTGCAGAAGAACTGTGAAGGTGTGTGAGCAGAAATACAGTATTTGGGATGGCTTGCCAGAATTGCATATATTCTGAATAAAGAGGTGGGGACACAGGGGGCTGAAAAAGAACGAATATGCCACGATGCACTGAAATATTTAACGACTGCGTTCCTTTTCAGGCGTACGTGGACATGAGGAAGATTGGCAGTGGCAGGGGGATGGTTTCTGCGTACCCCCGGCAGCTGGAGTCTCTGATCCGGCTGGCRGAGGCGCACGCCAAGGTGCGCTTCTCCGACAAGGTGGAAACAGTTGATGTAGAGGAAGCAAAACGCCTCCATCGGGAGGCACTGAAACAGTCTGCTACCGATCCAAGGACCGGAATTGTGGATATATCCATTCTCACGACAGGTTTGTGCTTCCTTAGTGTGAAAGCAGGGMTGCTGTTGGGATTTTGTAATTTTTAAAATGGAACTTAACCTGTCCTCTTCAGCCGATTGCTAAAAGGTTTCTTCTTTACTTTTATAAGGAATGAGCGCAACAGCTCGTAARAGGAAAGAGGAATTGGCTCAAGCCTTACGGAAACTCATCCAGTCAAAGGGTAAAGCACCATCTTTGAAATACCAACAGCTTTTGGATGATCTCCGAGCACAATCTGATACAGTAAGTTTCCTGTTTTGCTTTTACGTTTCCATTAATTTCTAAAAGCATTTTTTTCCATATAAACATTCTTGTCCTCAAATTGTTATGGAAGGAAACAAACGTTTTCTGTTGGCACAACTAGAAAGCTAATTCTGTTCAACACAAATGAGTTGAATATGCTGTGTCTTTATTTATTGTGGTTTYTGGAATTAGCAAATTCAGCTTCAGAGTTCCAGGTGAGGCTTTAAATTTCAAAAAGAGCAAATGAAAAATTCAAATCAAAATATTAGAAAATTGGTAGAAAGTACAGCATTTTTACTATGTTTGAAGTATTTTCCCTGTCTTTATTTGATTTGCTCCTTTTCTTTAAGGCTGTCACAAGGGAAATGTTTGAAGAAGCGCTTCGTGCCTTGGCTGATGAGGACTTCTTGACTGTGACTGGAAAGACTGTGAGGCTGCTGTGAGTTACCCTGTGCTTGAGGGCCTGCTGTCACGAYTTGTACTTTGCCTTGCCCATGATAGTGCCAGTCTGCAAGGTCTTTGAGATTTGGGACTATCATTTGCTATGACAAGCGTAGCCTTTCCTTGCCAGCCAACTGTCATGGCTTCACTYTGCCTTACTGTACTGCCACTCTGCAAGATTTTCAAGGTTTGGGTATTGCTATATATAACAAGGGTAGTCATGAATAAGTGGCACTTTGGYCATTACAAGATATTATGACATACCTAAAAGATCCCCAAGTCAATAATGGTATTTACATTTTAGCTAAATGTAATTACTAGTATGTCAAGGGCTCTGTGTTTTTATCAGATTTTTTAGAGCATGCTAACAGTATTGCCTGTATTTCCAATTGAATTGTAAAAATTCATCTTAAATGACCTTTTAGTTACTGCCATTTTTACTATTAGTATTGCTCTGAAATAAAATTGTTTGACTTAAAAGGACTCTTTTGTGTTCATTTCAAGTACAAATCAGCATATCCTGTGCTGAACACTTTTAGGTCTAGAATTGTGTAATTTTTGGGAAGTTCTTTGTGAGAGCATGAAAGGAGCTTTGCTTTTTTTGTTGTTTGTTTGGTTTGTCTGAGTGTACTGYGGAAGTATCCTCAATGTAAAAAAAGTAGATAAGGTTCTACTTGACACCACATTTCTTCAATTTTAAGTATGACTGGAAAAATTAAAATACCCACTTTTGGTGTAATGACATAATCAGTCCTGAAAGAACAAGGTCTTGTAGCCTGTTTACAATAACAWTCCCAAGTGCCTGGTATGGGTGATTTTTTTAATAGAAAAATACAATGCTATGTTGACCTTCCTTACCTGTACAAAGCAGCAGAACTGCTTCATGTGGTCTATTTTATTTAAATGCAACGAGCAGGTTACAATCCTTGCATAACTGTTTCAACCAAACTTGAAATTGCATGTTACTGAAGAAYATTCAAACAGTACTCTGCTTTCACTTCATGAAAAGGGGAAAAAATAACTACTCACTTATTTGAAATGGTCTTGGAATATACTGAGTGTTCATCCTAAAAGAATGGTAAGTCTTCATTTGTCAGACATTCCTGAGACAAATGTCTTAGCTGAAATAAAAAAATCACGTATCAAAGAAAATGATAAGAAATAGTGTAACACGTTTACCACAGGATGTTAGGGGGAGAAGAACACAGTGGCAACACAGCGTGCACTGAGAAACCTCGCTGAAAATAAGTGCCTACACAGCAGCTGTAAGGATACCCCAGACTTTTCAGAAAATGGAATTTAGTATGACCACTCGAGGCATCTTCTGTCTACTGATCTTACTGAAAGTAATCCCTAAGTCTGGTATTGGGATATTCTACGATTTTTTTAGGTATCCTTAAGAGTCAAGGGGAAGGTTAAGTTTTTGGCCTCCAGAGATATACCAAGAAATGGAATAAAAAAATTTGCTAGTTCCATGCACATTTTCTTCYTCATCCATGAAGAGACAGAAGACGTGAGGAAGTAGGCCTTTTTGCATACTGTGAAGTGCTCAGTTAAGACACAACAAATTTAGCATCACTGGTCACTGAGGTCTAAAAAGCTGCACTTTGCTGTGCAGCTGCTTTTAGGAGGGTGAGGGGAAACTGCACCATAATGAAACATGCATCATGTGGAAAAGAATCAGAAGAAATTAATAAGGTGTTGGGCGAAGTCAGAGAATCAGTTAGAGGGTGAAGGTTATCTCTGAAGCTCTAACACAAGTAGGGCATGCATTAGTCTGTTAAAGGAAGCTCTGCAATATGGAGAGAAGTCTGAGGACCTCAGTTGTAACATGCACAGAAGCCATAGCTAAAAGACATGGATGCTGTAGTGTGCTTCCTAGGGCGCAGACTTGGGAGGAAAGAAGGGACAGTTTTTAGCTGTAAACTTAAATTGACCAATCTAGCTCATTCTACAGCCTCATAAAAAACATTAGTGAAAGAAGATCCTATAAATCTGGGCAGGGATCACAACAGACAACTGGGGAAGAAAAAGCATTCCTGAACTATTTCCACAACCACTTCACAGTTGTTGGTATGGGGCTGTGGTCTGGATTTGCGCTGAACACAGGGTTGATCATATAGAGGTGTTTTTGTTGTTGCTGAGCAGGGCTATGCACAGAGCCAAGGCCTTTTCTGCTGCTTGTACTGCAATGTTGGCATGGGAGGGCAGGAGGTGACAGCCGGGACAGGTGACCCCAACTGACCAAAGGGATATTCCAGACCAYGTGACATCATGCCCAGYACATAAAGTGGGAGGAAGAAGGAGGAAGAGGGGAATATTTGAAGTGATAGTGTTTGTCTTCCCAAGTAACCATAACACTTGCTGGGGCCCTGCTCTCCTGAGGATGGCTGAATACCTACCTGCCCATGGGAAGCAGTGAATTAATTCCTTGTTTTGTTTTGCTTGTGTGCTTGACTTTTGCCTTCTCTATTAAATTGCCTTTATCTCACCCACTGAGTTCTCTAGCTTTTACACTTCCAATTCTCTCCCTGTTCCCACAGGCAGGGGAATGAGTGAACAGCTATGCAGGGCTTGGCGGCAGGCTGGGGTTAAACCACGACACGTTGTTTTTCGTTAACCATGGAAAAATGTCATCCTGTAGAATTCTCTTTCTGCTAAATTTAACTTACACTGTCCAGGAAATCTACTATTACAACAGAGGATTGACCTATACAGTTATATATGCCTGATACTGCCACTATAGTAAGGACAGAGGAAGGGAAGGACAAAGGAAAAAATTGGATTCTATTCCAATTGAAACAAAATTAAGATTTTACCAAAACAGTTACATATTTTGTTTAGTAGTTTGGATCAATTCCTGCTTCGCAAAACACTGGAGAATGCGGGCATCGATCCCGCTACCTCTCGCATGCTAAGCGAGCGCTCTACCATTTGAGCTAATTCCCCTCCGTGAGACCACTAGGGGGATCGCAAAATTCTGATCCTCTACGTGCATTTAAAAATGCAGCTCCACACGTAGAATGTAGTTTTCTCTCTTGCTCTGGCCTCTCTGTTCACAAACGAAAACACGTTCATCTTCGTTTCCAAAATAATAAATTTGTAGTATTTGATTTAGCGTTTCCAAATCAAGCAGCAAGAAACAAGGCAAACCAGGACCGGTGTGTTTCCCAGCTATGTGTATATACGAATTAAAAAAAAAAAAAAAAAAGGATTTACTACTTGCCTTTCACGAAAGAAAGYGCGTTGTGGCAGTTGTTTTCTAGCTATTAACGTCAGTCTTCATTTAAATATTTTTGAAGTATTTGCAGTAATATTTTTGTTCCCACCGCGAGCAAAACCGACAGTGGAGAATGCGGGCATCGATCCCGCTACCTCTCGCATGCTAAGCGAGCGCTCTACCATTTGAGCTAATTCCCCCCGTGTGCAAAGAGCGACATCCTGTAACTGTAGAGTTCAACAGCTACAAACACCGCGTCCCCAAAATTCTCGTTCTTTCACCGCGGGGAGTAACCCCCCGGCAGCCGTTCAGAACACTTCCCTACYGCCTGACCTTGAGCTGGCAATCGTTTCACCCAAGACGATAAAAAACCTAACGGGATAAGGCGGAGCAATGTGATAAGGCACTTCATGCTCGCTGGCACGGCAAACTCGTGCCCTGCAGCCTTCCAGTGCCACCTGACACACGCTGGATTTGTCTGTCTCCTACACTGGGGGAAATCACATCACAGGTGATGCAGTGGAGCAGCTTGAGGATAACACAAAACTCGTATTTGCCCTGATGTCCCCTCAGGAGACCATCTAGAAAACAAAACTCAAGCCTGATTAAATTAACATATATTGATTCCCATTGACAAGAAGATGCAACAAAATTATCTGTACTAAATGAAACCATGCCTGAAATGACACAAAGCCTTCAGAAATGAAATACCCTATTTTTATTTTTTGTTGAATGGAGCTAAGAAAGTCAGATTATTTTTCAGACATAGGCAAGGAAATTTTCCGAACCAGATTAAGCAATCAGAACGTTTTACTTACCATTTTACACGAAAATTTAGCAACACTCACAAAAAATTCAAGATCAGAAAACAATGCTGTCAGTGATATAAAATACATGTTTTAATAATTTTAAATAGTGCAGAGGTCTTTCCTCACCCTTATCGGGCTTGGGCATTAAATAAACTGTTTTTCTGTGAGCCAAATGGGTGAAGTTTTAAGCCTTTTCAGGGACAGCAGAGTGAGGTGTGGTGGTGAAAAAGAGGGAGAGGTAATCTGCCGTTTTCATAATGACTCAAACTGCACAGGGCAGATAAGGAAAATTTTGGATAGAGCTTAACCTCGTGAAAAATGATATGGTAAAGATCCCAGCTACAGGCATGCAGTGGGCCATCACTGAGCCTAAAATGCACATGTGCTTGTAAGAAAGACTGAAACTGCTTTTGCATATTTGCTTTCCCCCTCAAGTCTACTAAAGGGAGGTAGAYAAAACCAGCTACAATATAATGCAAGAAGTGTGAAGGACAAATTTATATTTTTATATTGTATAGAGAATTAACTTAGGCAGGAGAACATTTGATTTTTAAGAGAATGTTTGCAGCAAAACTGTCGTTTTACTTTCACATCTTGACCAGAATTGGGATTGTAACAGATTTGGAGTACAACCTTACCTAGGACAAGTAGTAACTTGTTGATAGTCGATTTTGTAATTTGTTTTCTTTTGACTGGATGCTGCCATCTAGTAAATTAAATTCTTCAGAGAAAACCACCAGCACATGTATTGTTGGATTACTGCACATACTTCAGTTTACCACCAGGATTTACTCCTCTCTATTTAAACAGAGCATATCAGGGTATCCATTCTCACTGTAAATTGCATTTCCCTTCTTGAAATCCAGAAAGCATTCTTTAACAGCCTGTGWATAATGCTTTAGCAATGTGCTTCCTCCTGCAAAGTCGGTTAGTATGATTACAGGTGAATTTTTCTATTTCAGAAATGTTCTTAGTAACCCCATGTATTTAAGATGCAATGCTATTTGAACAGAATTATCAAAGTCAATACATAAAGGAAGAAATACAAATAACTTACAGAACACAGGAATATATGAATAAACTCTTTCCACAAATTATGATAAACATTAATTTTTAAACCATTGTATTTATCATTTATGAATGCTTAATTAGAAAACAAAGGTGGAAAAGGAACTAAAGGCTTGAAAAAAAGGAGAAGAAAAATCTCACAGTGCTTCAGTAACTTTTAAGTGTAGACTTCCTAGATTTACAAGCCATTCTGTATTTGCACAGTAAGAGATGTATAATAAACACTAGAATAATAAACGTTCTGAATAAACGCTAGAAGATGCACTGCTCAGGAAAATGAGTTGTTTTACCCGAGGMGCATAATAGAAAATGCTCCTCATATGTCAAGTGTGCAGCCTGACGTTTCAGCCACCGCGCTTTCGACATAAACAGAGATGATTCAGGGTTGTTAAACAGCAACACAGCAGTTTCAGCTACAGMGGCCGCGCTCAAGTGCAGCCGCCCCGCCCCGTCCCAGCACGGGGAATTAGCTCAAATGGTAGAGCGCTCGCTTAGCATGCGAGAGGTAGCGGGATCGATGCCCGCATTCTCCAGTRTTTTGATCGATCGTGGCGCCACGGTGGGAACAAGATTTTCTTCCGAAACCTGTCCCGGGCTTGCGTTATAAATTCCACAGCAGGTAATGCAGACCATCTCACGCGGCTAATACAAGTAGAGAAAAAATTTCAAGTACCAAGATTACACTTGTGCACTGCTCTTGCTCTCTGAAATCAAACAATTTCATCACAAGTCCATCTGAACTAATGCTGTTCTTCTGTAATGCAGGAAAAACAACAAGGTCACTGTTGTCACTTACGACTGCACCGACTGTGAACATTTATTATTACTTTTTAATGATTGTCTCTGCGAAGATGTAAGCTTTCTGTATAAATCGTAGTTATCTATGTAAATCATCAGCTCATCACCGAATTGCTGTCTCTCCAGCTACCTTGCACCTGTTCTAGGACAGRCAGGGCACACTTGTTCCCAACGTGAGTTTTAAGTGATACTCGGTCTCTCACAGTAGCACCCAATTTCTTCCTCTAGCCATGAGAAGAAAATAATTTGCACTTTAAAAAAAAAAAAAGGTCAGCTTTGATCAACAGTTGACGACTTAAATCATTAATACAACGGATTCATTTTAATCCTCACGAAACTACTACAGGAAAATTAATCTAAATTTCAAACAGCAGCGCAGCAAATGGAGAATGCGGGCATCGATCCCGCTACCTCTCGCATGCTAAGCGAGCGCTCTACCATTTGAGCTAATTCCCCCTGCCGGCACCGCGCCCTTTTCACTGCCCATTCCTGCTTTCACTTTCCTCGCTGGTGGAGTAATTTCTAACACACCGACATGTGTGCCACTGCCTCCAAAGAAAACTTCTCTCCCCACCTCCCCACCAAAATCACGGTAGCTGGGCAGTCCGAGCCCTTCTAATCCCCTACCGAAGGCACTGACAGGCAATGACAGAGCTCAGCCTTCCATGTGAAACGGAGGAACAATTAGGTCTCCCGCCAAGCGCACTGCTTTTGACAGCCGCCGTGGAAATTTTGCCCAACATATCTGGACTCCTCGAGGCAACAGCGTTTTCTTCCGTGGAGCTGCATCTGGATAACATCCGAGCTGTGCTTCCAGACAATCACAGACTTATGTTCACACCAAACAATTATTACTGTTGAAGAGAAATCTGGATATATTTAAATACTGTATTTTTCTGAAACAGATTTTTCCTACRTGTAATCCCTAGGTGGAAGACAATCGGCTAAATGACTTTACCCTTCTCCATATTTGACAATATAAAAATATATATGACCGAATAAGTAGAGTTCTTCTAGTTCCTTCTGTTGTGGCAATAGTCTCAGTTCATGCTATGAAAAGGGGGTAAAAAAAAGGCACCAAAGCAAATGGAACACAGGGACACAAAGTAAGAGTTCACACTACTTACACCTTTCAGGAATTTTTAGGTTGTGAGTCTATCAGCAGATAGACAAGCACACTCACACAGACAAATACATATAAAAATAAAGAATATAAAATTAAAATGCAAAAAATAAAAACATTATAATGAAACAACAGTGAAAATTCTTTTCAGTGGTTTGACTTCACATAAAACAAGAATTGTGAACTTCTATTACACTTACAGTATTAAATAATCTGCCTTTCTGGGAAAAAGAGTATTTGAAATTAAATTTATTAAATAAACAAACAACTCTTGAGTTCCCCAACACACTTTCAGACATATGAATCACACTGACATATAAAGATATTTCAAATCTCTCCTCTTAATGACTTAGCGATTTYAGAAGGCAAAATAACAAAATTTCAGTCTTCAGCCTAAAGCCTTGTACTGAAAGTCCTGTGGAGATTGTTTAATTAATAGAACTCCAGTATCTTTCTACCTGCTCTCACTCTAATTGAAACAGCTGGCTTTGACAAAAAATGTTTTTCCCTCTTCCATTAAAACGTAATCAATGTGGAAAGAAGCATCTGAAATTAATTTGCAGGAGATAATTTCTTACCAGTGGAATTATGCCGCAGATACCACTGACATTTAAGCAACTGGCTGACTGAAAGCCTCACAGGTCAGTATAACCCGCAAAGTAAGGAAGCTTGCTGCTCCTTCTGCTCTCTGATGTTCCACACTTTTTTTAGTATTCCGTCTGAACAAAAACCATCTAAGTCTCAAAAACACCTATGCTATAAAACAAACAAGCAAACAAACAAACAGAACCCTTCTAGCAGTGTCTGTATCAGGCTTGTATGAACACAGCCCAGGCAGGACCAGGGTTTCATCATGCCAGATTTTGAATGGTAAAGCACATTTACGTGGCTTAATTAAAGAGAATCCTCAAGCAGGCCTACAAGCGCACAAACAGAAACTTCTGATTTCTCATGAGGCACTGACAATCTTAAGGCTTTAACACAGCAGGTAGGGTAAAATTTACTTAAAATCAAKCAAAACACAGAATGAACTATAAGTTAAGCAGTGACAAAATGAATAAGGCCAGATATAGTATATTCAGATCATTCTGTTAAGTAGCTTAACCTTCAAATCGATAGATGTAGCATTAAAATGAAACAAGTACATCTCCAGTTCTGTATCCAGTATTTATCACATATTTAAAGCATTTAAGGAATAATAAGGTATATTTACCAGATTAGCATTTAGGCTAATGCTGTGCTCTCTGTGCACTAGTAAGAAGACACTGATCTTAGAGCACATCTGTGASCAAGATAATTTTATGCTACTTTGTCAGCTCCCTAAATCACCTTAATAATTGCAACCTATAAAATCTCAGACTTTATCAGAGAGTTAAAATACWGAGCATTACATATGAATTACCATTCTTTTTCTCTAAAAGGATTCATGTTTTATATTTCCATCTAGGTATCATACAGWGTCCACACTGGCAAAGATTTAATTCTGTTTTCAGATGTTTCAGATCCTGTTTTCAGAACAGGAAGTCATGTATTAACATGRTTATGCATTTAGGTTTCTTTTCTATTTTTCTTTTCTAGGAAAACGGCTAAATTCATGTCATAAGTTACCATTTTTTTAAAGACTTTGTATTCCTACTAACGGTGTGTAAAGAAATTTCAACATCAGAGGTCACATACAATGCTCTCCTTGAAATACATAGGATGACAATATAGAAGAATTGTATTCCTAATTTTACCTACTATCTAGCTACCCCTTCAAAATGAACTATTTTGTAGTAATAAACAAGGTTGTTATAAAAGTAGTGAGGCTGACTATGCCTGACTCCCACTGGATCTGCAACCTTTGTCTTCTAAATCATCACTGTCAGAATCTAAAGATTCTTTACATTCCCTATAACTCCATGTAGTTATGCCTAGGCCACATGAAAAATCAGCCAMCATTAAAAARCACRTATTTTCCTCATGKTCATTTAGTATCTTTCCCAAGCCATGGATTTCCACAGTATAGTAGACAATTTATCTTTTGGWTTTTTATCCATCTTTCACTTTTTGTTGCCATAGTTAAGCGGTGTAAGAATGAAGATTTTTCATAGCTTAGAAAACTTAAGGAAATTCAGATCTCTATGTCCTGTAGGTTTTACTAAGGAAAAGAACTACATATTCACCAAATGAAACTTTATCCAGATTAATAGTTTTAAGAACAATAACCTCATCCAAATAAATAAATCAACCACTTATTAAAAAAAAAAACAAACCAAGAAATTGTTTATACAGAATGAAAAAATATATTTGGYTGGAATGTTCAAAGACTAGAAGGTTAAGATACGCAGAACTCACCGAAGTTCAGTGTATGATTAGCATCTGATTACTCAGGTCCATATGCGCTTCTGTTTTTCAAATTTATACACTACCATGATATACAATTATTTTAAACTAGAATGGGGAAACCAGATGTCATTAGAGGGGCTGCATTCACTGATGAAGCTACCTGCTTACAGTGTATTCCTAACACCACAACCATACTGAATTAAGATCACAAAAACATTTAGGATAGCACCCACCTCAACAAGTTCTTCAACCCAAGTAATCATCTAATCCTYCGCTTCTCCCTTAGGCTCAGTGTTACATGCTAAGTGAACTCGGGATGAGCAGAATCAGAAGTAAGGAATATGAGAAGTAAAGAAAACAACAGCTATTAAAATTTACGAATGCAATATAGGATTAGCGTGGTTGCAGTTGTTGCAAGCAATTGAAGGAGCGCTGGAGCCTGAGTCATGGCAGCACAGCACAAGAGTAGGAAGCAGCACAGCACAAGAGTAGAAGGCACCCCAGGAGAAGCCACGAAACCACCCCCTCTGCTGAGGAGCAGCACTGCCCATTGCACCTCCTCCTTCAAACAAGCAACTCCATGACTCTAAAACTAATTTTTATTAGACCCAGTAAGACAACCACCACGACCAGAAAGCCCCTGGGTAAAAGGCTGCGCACAAACCTCCTCCAGCTGCTTTGTCTTTCGAAGGTCTCAGCCCAGATTTGCTCCAGATGACAACAAAACAGACACAGTTCCCCTGCCTTCTCCTTTCCACTTCCCTGGCCTCTCAGGAGGTGGCCTCTGCTCCGCCCTTCCCAGGCACCAAGTGWGCCCTGCCCTTTGCTAGAATATTCTGTGGATGCGTGTTTCCACCCACCCCAATGGAACTCTCCCCCAGGGCAGCTGCTGCCCTCCTTTTTTTTCCTTTATAGATGGAGTGGTGAACAGTCCATGCTGGGAGGTTTGTCATCCTGTGAACAGGGAAATGCTGTAGCTGTGTCTCCTCCTAATGCATGAGGTACTTGTTGGGGTGGTAGGTAAGTCTTCAAAAAAGAAGCCACCAGCTTGCCTGCTGGTCAGCTCTTCTGTTCCCCCATAAGCTGCCTTCTGTATCATTGGGGGAAAGGATAATGCTGGAARGAGCAGCTTCTTATCCTAGTTTTCCCAAATGCAATGGCTGTAAGTTGCAGGAAATGAGTGTGTATGCCTTTAAATGACCCTAAATACTTTTTTCAGAATGAAGTTAGGTTTATGCTCGTGGCATTGCTTTGAGAGTGGGGGTTGGAAAACAATTTTAAAAAATATATAGCAATATAGCTATAAATATAGCATTTAAGGAGGACAGAATTTTCATTTKCCAAACACATTCCTGATAGTTTCTAACACTTGAGAGCATGACTTCTGAATAATTTGAATATGCAATATGCCTTTCTCTGTCATTCTCTTTTTTTTAAGGAGGTTTTATAAAATAAAAGAGTTATTTGCAACTGTAAAAGCTCTTCCTGCCTTGAAAAACAATCTTAGTCTCTGAACCTCTAACCCAAGTATCAGATTAAATCTTAGCAAGAAAAGGCAGTTCTATCAGTAAATRGTAAAATCCACCTTTGGGCTTACCCAGCCAGCAGGCTTGGAGAAACCGCACAGGCTAAGGTGCTCCAGCTTCCACCCCTCTTCCTCAGTTCCTTGAAGTTTCTGAAGTTTTGGCAATAACACATCTTCTGTGCATTTGTAACCTTGCTATTTTTTGTGTATTGCTAGATATTTTTCCTGAAAAAAGTAGAAAAAGGAAAAACCAGAAATTTATTGATTTGTTTCAGCAAAAGCTGAGCTATTTTACTTGAGTTCTTCCTTTGCTAAATGTTAGTAAAACTACAGCCACTTCAACACTTCTCAAATAAATAAAAGTTTATGAAAAAAATGTTAATGGTTAGACAACTTGAAACAAGATCAGTGCAGAATCTTAAGTTGTTTACCAGTCATTTAGGATTATAGCAGCATTTGAATTGTTAGTAGCCATCTCTAAACAACTTCCTGTGAAGAAAGCTTTATTTTCTCTGACGATAAAGACAAAACTAAGGTGTTGTTTAAAAAAATCCAAATACTTGACCAGGAAGTTACTCAGAAATGCCTGGTCTAAATGTGTTCTTTGTCATCATTACTAAATAATGGAATAATGAGCGTTTGTTAGCTAACTCACTCTAAATTCCTAGAGATGATCTAGTAAGCAGGTGCTTTTAGGCCCTGATGAGCACCCAAGCCAGTTCATGCTGCATAAATAAGATCGTGTGAAAAAAATGTGCCTTACTTCAGTTGGATTTTGTATCACCTAGTGTTTTCAACAGAACAGCTGCTGAAGTGCCTGTGCATATTCTAGCAGCTGCCATAGAAAAATGAATTATTTACATGGCAAGGATCTCTCTTTACTGCATCATTTTCACACTGTTTCTAGTCTTTTAAACATTTTACAAACACTGAAAAACTATACACAGTCACCCTCTCCTCCCCTTCCAAAATCTTGAATTTAACTCTGAGAGAACTAGCTTTAATATTTAAAAAAACCAACAAACAAAAAAACCACCAACCAACAAAAAATCAGGTATAGTTTAAAAATAAAGCTGGCCATAAATTCAGAGCAACTTTATACCTGATTATAACTCTTACTTGCACCATCAGTGCTCTTAGGACTGGCAGCTATATTTTTTTTCTAAATACCATTATTCTTTCTTCCCCTTCCTATTTTCTTGTATCAAAACACTGTRACAAATCAATGCTGAAGCTTATCAAGCAAGAAGTGAATACTGCCGCATGGAGTAAAGACAGTGGGTTAGTTTCAGTTATTTCTAGTCTGTGTTGCCACCTGCCAAAGAATCCAGCTCCAGGAACAACTGGATGTGCATGCACAGKAGCTCCACACCATCCATCACATGTCAGGGCTAAGGTAGAGAAAATGATTCAGCATCACCAGAAGCCAGCAAATAATGTAAAAACAAGCCAGGCCGGTTAGAAACCAGTCAGGTGGCAATCTTACCTCCACTCATGCTCTGATTTSATTTCTTCTTGGCCTGCCTTAAACTTGATGGATGAGTAACTTCTCCCATTCTGTTGTGGAGTGAAAAATGCRGCCTGGCTGTGCAAGGGAGCCACTGTCTGATTTAGTGCAGATGTAGTGCAGGAACAATCTCCTCTGTAAATGAAGATGCTCAAACAACAGTCAGGAAGTCACTGAGTGGCAGATTATGGGGTATATAATTTGGCTATATGTGTTTATGGAGAAGAGCAGAAGTGCACACTSCCATAACAAATCAGATGGAGCTTACTAACTCTTCTCACCCTACAGAGAACCCAGCTCTCTTGCCCAGCTCTCYTGCTTAGTAAATCACTTTACATTTCAAAGGGATACCTGA
>NW_026623278.1:1961631-1962591 GCF_030028575.1 Malurus melanocephalus
CCTTTCTGGAAACATACATTTGGTTTCTTTTAAGTAACTCGATCTTTCGGAGAGCTTCTTATATGAAAACAGCTGAATAACAAAGACTCGTGTTCTAAAAGGATGAATAAGATTATTCTGGTAGTGTACATGCTGAAGGACGCATCCCATGATTCCAGCTGGGAGCCGCAGTCAGTTGTGAGCAGAAAGAATGACTCAGCAAGAAACAACGAATGTATAGTCCAACGTAGTTGTGTTGTAGTTTTTAATGTAAATTTAAAGTGTCTATCTCCAAGTTTCCAATTTTTTTTTTTCAGATGGGGAATTAGCTCAAATGGTAGAGCGCTCGCTTAGCATGCGAGAGGTAGCGGGATCGATGCCCGCATTCTCCAGTGTTTTCAGTATTGATTTCACTATAAACCACGCAGCAGCATTTTAAATTATTTTCCTATTTACACTTCATTTTTCTTGTATAGTAGTGTAAAGAAACACGAAAGAATTGTAAATTTTAAAGGAAAGGTAGCATATTGATTGAAACATTTCATTTTTTTCATTTCAAAATCAGATGTTTGTTCTTTTGCTGAGGGAGTAAAAAATATAATCTTTGCATGAAATAACAAAATTTACTGACATCTTAWTGCAATAAGAATTGACATGTAAAAATTATCGAGAAAAGTAAATGAGGRATTTTTTGATTGGTCCTTAAGTGTTTGGTTAATGATTTCATGAATTAGTTAACTTTAAATTTGATACTACAGTTTAGTGTACAGTGAACAAAACTCATTGTTTCTGCTCTATTTTAGTTGTGTAAGCTGTTTATTAGAAAAAGTAGGCTAGAATGTTCTGCAGTCTTTTTRCACCTGGTAGCAAGACTGTGCCTTTTGATTGTGAAATTTTCACATCTCTCAAATACCACAAAATTTTCTCTGTAAATCTATGCCTGCACATTTTATGTCCTCATGAGGGTTTTTTTGGTTTCAT
>NW_026623278.1:1962661-2013312 GCF_030028575.1 Malurus melanocephalus
TCATGAAGAAATGAGCAAAACATGCTTCCTATAAGTACAGTGAATTTGTGCAGTTGGGATCTTGAGAGTGCACATATTAAAACAAATAGAAACRGGAAACAGAATTCTGCGAATAGGAAATAATTACTCCTTAGTAGTCTTTTATCAATACTTCGTTCCAAATATTCCAAATCTTTCTAAGGCTGAGATGGAGCTTGGGGACCATCGTCTGGCAACTCTAGAGACAGTCTTTTACAACATGAGGGCCATCTGTAGAATCTGCACTCAAAAAAATCAACTCTGTGAAACGCTTCTTTTAAATAGAATTATTTAACGTTATGATCGTAGTACATTTGTTTTTTGAGCTGAAAACACTGAAATTCTATTTTTTCTCTAACTGGAGGCTGTGTGATATTTGACAATAAAGTTTATTTCTGAAAGTTTTTATCTGAAATGATTGCCATTACCCTATTTTGACCCAAGCTGTAAGCAGAAGTTGTATTTTGAACTCTTTTTGAAGAGAGTGACAGGAGAGTTCACTACCATGTGTAAGCACTTTGAATCCTAGAACCATAGAATGGTTTGCATTGGMAAGGATCTTAAAGATCATCTTTTTCCAGCCCTTCAGCCATGGGCAGGGACAAGTTCTTCTAAAGGAGATTTTTCTGAGCACCATCCAACCTAGCCTTGAACAGTGCCACAGCTTCTCTGGGCAACCCGTTCCACTCCTTCCACTAAAGGATTTCTCCTGAATATCTAACCCAAACCTTCCCTGTCTCAGTTTAAGCCTGTATCCCTTGTCCTATCACTACATGCCCCTGTGAAAATCACTCTCCGGCTTGCTTCTGGCCCCATTTAGGTACTGGAAAGCTGCTTTTGTGGGAGGCTTCTTTCCTGCAGCCTGAACAGCCTGTTTGAAAGGAAAGGAATTATACCTTTAAATGCGTTCAGCTTCCAATTGTCAGGTATTTTTCCTCTCAAATTCAATGTTGAAAAAAATTACATTTTTTTTCCCAGTAAACTTTGCCCAGTATCAGAAGAATTGAATGAATAGTTTTTAGMGTCATTCAGCCGAGGTTTCCTCACTAGACCTTATCTTATGCCTTTTTCCATTATTTTTATTCCCTATGGYTGCAGTAATTTGTTGCTGCTAAGCCTAAACCTTGACATGTAGTGGATGTGTCTGGACCCAGATGGGCTCTGTGCTTTCAGAAACTCATGGAATACAAATGGGCTTTGGTTTGGTGAGCCTATGGCTGTATTTCTGTTGTGTCTCAGAAGACACACAAGTGTGCTGTTCCTTGTTAGCATAGAACYACCTAAAAAAGGATTAATCCTTAAAAAAAAAATGAATGCAGTGGCTTTGGGTGACCATTGTGCTTCTTTCTGACCTTGGAGCTGGGCAGGTTTTATTTTAATGCAAGTAGAAGCACAGGCTCATTACATTCTGGATGACCACAATGGACAAGGCTTGTGTAGTGGTCTCCCACAGCCCTCCTGCACCTGCTCTTGATTCCAGAAAATAGGAGAAGGATAACTCATGGAACCTATTTTTCTGTTCAAGGCCTAAAAATATTTTCTACAGTGATACTAAAATAGGGGAGAACTTTTAAAAATATTCTGACATTTTCTTCAGTATATTTACTACTTCCACAAAAATATTGAAATAAGCTACACAAGAGAATCCCTACAATCAGGTGATTCTGACAACAGAAAGCTCCACAGATCATTGAAATGCAGCTTAAGGAATAGTTTCACTGTRCTGGAAAAGCTTACTTCTAATTCTTTAGTGTAAATATAAACTTGTGCATATGTCTGTTACAAAAATCTGGTCAAAACTAGTAACTTGATAGAAGAAAATAGAAATCAATGGAAGGACAAAAAACTATTGTATATTTATCATTTTTATGTATGTGTAGATAGCGAAACTAGTATTGGGCTAAAATGAACACAGGGTAAGTGAAAGGAGGCAGAGCATTTTATATGTAAGGAAGGCGATGGTGCTCTGCAGGGCCAGGAGTTGAGCTGGATGATCTTTGTGGATYCCTTCCAACTCAGCATATTCTGTGAATCCTCGATGGTGAAGAGGTTTCAGGTTAGCTGGAAGAAAAACATTTTGCATCATTGCTCTTTCCAAGCTCTGCCAAAAGAATCTGAGTAAGTTTAACTCTCTCTTTATAAGCTGTAAAGGAAAAAGCTGAGTGTATTTATAAAATAGGATGTCAAGAACAGCTTGTGGGTGTTGTCACCGGTCAGCAAGGTATGTGTGGGACAGTCTTACMGACTGCTTCTGGCAGCAGCCCGGTGTGCAGGCTACCAGTCCTCCTGGGAATCCCTGATTACAGCGACCTTGGCACAGGTTTTGGGATGTGTCCCCTTTCAGGTATGTTTGCCTGCAGGTTGCTTTGATGTTTCCCTCATGTCCACATGAATGCTGACAAGGCCCTTTTGGATTCTTTGAGCCTGTTGCCCTTCACCAGCACTCTGCAAGGGGAGCTGCCTTTTCCCACCTGGCTACGGGTCCCAAGCACAGTGCAGGGTGCATTTGGGGTGAAATATGCGTGCAGGTTGTGGTGTCCAGGTAGGATATGCAGAGTGCTACCGCAGCAGCCACCTTCAGCAAAGCTCAGCATTGGATCCTGGGGAAGGGCCTGGAACATGTCTTTCGTAATTGACTTATTGTGAAGAAACATTTGGCATCACGGCTAGACATCTGCAGAATTAAATCTCCACYAGTTCTTATGCTACTGAATGTCTAGTATTTCAGCCTTTGAAACTGTTACATCATTCTGAGGAACTAACTCTGATCGTCACCGCTTTAATTCTTCTGGCATTTCTGTAGCTTTTACATTTTTATCTGTACTCTTCTGGTTTTGGCACTTTTTTTTTCTTTTCTTTTTTTTTTTTTTTTTTTTCTTTTTTTTTTTTTTTTTTTTTTTTTTTTTTTTTTTTTTTTTTTTTTTTTTTTTTTTTTTTGGCTCCAAAGACCCTTCTGAATCTAAGTGCCTTGTTAGGAGCCAAGCTGGAAAAACAGAAATTTTAAGAGAGGCTTCACCGCTGTGTCTCATTAGTGGAGATTAGGGTGCGGGCTGAGCGGGGGTGGCAGGGTGGGGATGCAGCCAYGGGAATTTGTTTCGCAGGTGCAATGGGAACAAGAGACGCGTATGGACGGGGGCTGACGAGAGCGATATAAAAGGGAGAGGAAGGTTGGGCAGCGGGCTGGCCGACAGCTCCCGAAGCACCAGAGCCAGCCCGGCTCCCGGCCCCGGTTACCGCCCCTCCCCGGGCCCCGCCCCAGCGCGCTCCCGCGCTCCGGGGACGCGCCTCGTCCCGTCCTTCCTGCTGGGAAGTGACGGAGCCTCTCCTGGAGGAAGTGACGCGCGTGGCGTGCTGGCCCGGAGCGGTGTGGGGGGGGCTCGGACAAGATGGCCGGATCCACAGGTCTGTGAGGGGGGGCKCGGTGGGCCCGGGAGAGCGGCGCGCTGGGCTGGGCTTGGGAGGCGCCCCCGCAAGGGCCCGGGGCGGGTCTCCTTCCTCCGGGATGGGGGATGGGGGGCAGCTGCCTCCGATGGGAGAGACCCGAGTGGGGAGGACTTGTCTTCTGACGGGGGAAAAGGGAAGCTGCAGGGGCGCTGGGACAGGTTATCACAGAATGCCAGATTCACTCAGCTKGGAARAGATCTTTGAGATCAGCGAGTCCARCCTGTGACCGAACACCGCCTTGTCAGCCAGWTCACAGCACAGAGTGCCACGTCCAGCCTTTCCTGAAGCACCTCCGGGGACGGTGACTCCACTTTTTCCCTGGGCCGCCCTTCCAATGTCKAATGTGAAGAAATTCCTCCTAATTYAGTTATGCCCCCGTGCCCTGTCTCTTCCGTCCGTGGGGCAGCGACATCCTTGTGAGAGCCCGGCCTGGGGATGCGTGATGGGAGACACTGCTCCGAGTGCCGGGGGAGGGAAGACTTGACCTGCCAAGAGGCGGGAATGGATGGGTAGATGTTGGTGTGTGTGGGGAAGGGAGGAAATGTCGCTAGCCTAGTAAAAATGCKGGAGAAAAGAAAGCTTAGTGCTGAAAACTTGTCCCGGTGTACCACTAGGTGAATATAGAAGCTGTGCTAGAGTGGTATCTAAAATAAAGGATTGTCTCTRTCCTCTCTTTGTTCGGGAGGGAAGGGCTTAGGCCTGAGTTGTGTGTACTTCACTTTGGTGKTGACTGTAGCATAGTGGGAAAGAGGAGTGGAGCTGTCTTCCCCTAGGCGTCCAWTGAAGCTGAAGGGTCTCTCTCATAGGCAAATGTGAGGGCAGAGAGCTCATCCCAGGAAGCCCATCTCATTAACCAGCAGACATCATGCAGTGTTGGTGTGGCAGAACATTGTGGAAAGTGGCAGCAAAGAAAGGGACAAAAATATTTCTTCAAGTGCTGAATGTAGCAGCACAATTATACTGTCTTAGTTCCATTTTATGAGAGGCTTGAAATACAAAAAAAATCTTGCCCTCAGTGCTAGAACCTGAAGTCTCCAGGGTCTTGTTTCCTCTTCTTTCACCCCTGGGACTTTGTAAGTGGGATTGATGGACTTCAGGACAGGGGAATKAATTGACCTCAGCAGCCAGGGTGAGTGTTGGCCACTAATGTATTTCTGCTGCCAATCCACTGGATCATTGAGGGACTGGGACTATAACAAAACAGAAGAAACATCTGTATATTTACACTGGTCTTGATACCTTGCTATTGATTCTGTAAGGAGAGTTTGGGCAGGTTTTGGGTTTGTGGCTTTTTAGAGGAAGGAGAATTATCTCCAGTTGGTAATGAGTTTGAGGATTGTGATTTCCAGAGTGGAATTTGATTAAGTTGTGATGAAATAGGCTGTGGAGTAGCTTTTTCAACTATGTGGAAGAGCAGTCCAAAAAGATAGCTATTGCCTATGACAAACTGAATTACAATGGATGTRTTAGAGAATCTCAAGTATTTGCCTATCTGGAAATTACTGCATTTTATTTTGTTAGGTTGTTTTTACATTTTTTTTCCTCGTGCCTAAGTTTAAAGATTTTATTATGGAGCAGCACTGAAATTCTTCAGCTAATGTCTAGGCTCTGGTTGGAAATTTCCTGTAACACACCAGAAAGCAAAGTTGATTTAGGTCATGTGTGTTGACTGTTGGCATTTGGCATCAGAGTCCATTCAGTCTGGCTAGTATATCAGTTACTAAAATTTTGTGTAGTGAAAAAAGCTATGTTCTTTCTACTTCAGCTCTATAAGAGTAAATATTTTTTGACTGGATAGTTTAACTGCTGTAACTGTTCTTCAGTCTTACAAGAGTTATTTTAAAATCTACTATATACAGTTACTCAAGGGGGTTGTTTTTTGACTCAGAAATACAGCCACACTTGAAGTTCATAAAAAACAGGAGATGTAGGAAACTCTTAAAATGTATGACTGCTTCAAACAATGTAAAGTGGCAGTACTGCATGTACGCATTGTTCAAGAAATTAAATTAAATTAATTGTTGTAGTAAAATGCACCAAGCAGACTGAATCATCAGCAAAACTGCTGGGAAAATTAGTCAGGGCTTCTAAAACAACGTATTCTTTTGGAGAAAATACTGTGACTTTTTATTGGTATACACATGGTGTGGGGGGGTGAGGGGTGTTTGTTTTGTTCTTTCCACATCGTATATAAGAATTCAGACGTCAACCAAAACTGCTCTTGCCAGCAAGCTGTGTTACTGTCATTTGTGGAGGAGGGAGAGGAATGTTTTGCTAGAGACTTAACTTCATTAGAGACATAAGATTTAAACCTACCTACCTCTGTGACTTTGATCTGCTCTTGCTACAAAGTTGGACTTCATCATTATTTCAGGAAAAAAAGAGAATGTTTTGAATGCATGAAGTCCAGGAATGAAATTCTAGCCCCAAGGACGTCAGCAGCAAGATTTTTACTAAGGTCAACTATCTTACTTTTATCCCAGAAATTCCTTTTCTGGGCTTGCTAATTCTTTGGGCAGTCATGTAACGATTTATGTGCCTTTAACAGCAGAGAATTTAGTCTGAAAATAGCTGTTCTTTAATGTGTGCTAAAGAAACTGTATATATCACTGTTACATGAGTTTAATAAGTATCTCACCTGCTTTCTAAAGTTGCCTGTAATGAGTAGTTTTACATGTGCTAGTAATGGACATTTGTAAGCTGCAGTTTGATTGATCTGATACTGCAACTCCTGCTTGAAGCTGGATTTAGGTTGCTTGTGTAGGTAATGCTGGAGCTCTGGAGTAAAGCAAGTCAATTTTTTAGAGAAGAGCAGCTATCGTTAATACAATCATACAGTTTCATATTGCTTAGCTGGAGATGAATTCTGTTAACCTGTTTGAAGATACAAAGTAGAAGATGTAAATAAACACAGTTTCAAGTTAAATAATTCACTCAGGCATACCATTTAAACATCTCTTGTGTATTTTGAGAAAAAGCAGACAAAAAACGTCATTATAAGGAGTTAATTCAGGACTTAATTTCTGCATTTTGATAATTTGGGTTTCACTTAATTTTGTCTTATATGTAAGATTATACTTACATATGTATATATCTCTAAAATGTGAACATTTCCTAACAGCACTGATGGTGTCAATAAGACGTTAGAGCTTATGTGGGAAAAGATGAGAATTGAAGCAGCAGTGTCAAATACGGTGCTCTGACTATGGGCTGCTAATGCTTTTGTCTCCTTCCTCTTCAATCGAGATTTTCAGTAGCTTGGGGAAGGGTGAATAGGGCTGAGTTAATGGAAGTTCCCCTTGGTTTGCTGAACCATGTGCTTGGGGAAGAAAAATTGACTGATCTACAGTCAGAATTGCATGTAAGATTCCTGACTTACTTCTAGTATGTAGTCATGAGCAAACTCTTTTGAGAGTGTGCCTAATGTCTTTGAATGTACATGGCTAGATTTATTTTTTCTGTAAAATCCGTACTTTTCATTTTCACTTATGCTACTCTGTAAGGATGAAATGGTTTCTTTGTGTAACCTAAGKTGCCCATTCAAAAATGTCTTTGCCTTTGAATTTATAGATGATTGATTCTGTGAGTAGAAATGGCACAATGCATGGTCAGTGCCTTATTTTCTTAACTTTGTTTTTTACCTCTATTTGCAAACCTTTTGTAGTTGTGGAAGCAGTTCTAAGTGTRCATGATTACAGCAGTAAGGAAGCTGGTATTAAAAATGAAGGGCTCAAAGCGGTCTTGAGTGCATTCTAGACTCCCTGAGCTGTGAAACAAAGTGAGTGTGTCATTCCTAATGGTTGRGGGTTTTGTTGTTGCTGGTTTTTATTTTGCTTTGAAAGTTGGGAGTTTTTCCCCATCTTAAAATCCTCAGTTGAAAAATATTTTGCAATGTGGGATATTTTGCAATACTTTATCTCAAATGCTTTGAAACTCTTCTTCATTCCAAATCAACCTAATGTATGTCTGGTCTGTGCTTGGTAGGATAAAGATTGATACCCTGTGTGGAGACACCTGGATATACAGAGCCATTCAGAGGAGTAATAAAGGGATATATTCATAAGTGGGATGTAGACTCTTTAAAGACTCTTTTTTCCATGTAGGAGATGCTATTTAAACTTTGTGTCTAGAAAACTCTTGTGAAAACTCTAGAAAACCCACCTCTGCAGAGGTGGGTTCTCTTTAACCCGTTGAATGTTTGTTTCCCTCCTGTTTTTTTTCTCTTGTAGAGGAAATGGTTGTCTATTTTCTGTCTACTATATGTTACCTTGAAGGATGTATTTGTTACTTCCTCCCATTTTCTCTTTTATGCCTCCATCACGTTGTTCATTTATCCAGAACTGTTCCAAGAAGGCAGTTTAAGAGCTTTCTAGAATTTTACAGTCCTCGAAGTTTGTTCTGTGGGTTTAYAGTGTTAGCTCAGTGTAAGAATAGACTCCTTGAAGCTGCAAGTAATCAAACAAAACAAAAGAAGTAAAATACTGTGTTCTGTGAGGCAGCAAGCACTCTGTGTGGAGCATTTTTCCATCCTGTCCTATGCACAAGGAATTGCAACTGTGATTGTTCTGCCTGCTTAAAAACATCTTGACAAACCACAAGTAATTTCAGCTGAGTTGAGAAAAGTCTACATTACAAATGACTTCTAAGCTATATATAGACCATCAGTTCTTTCCARCTTTGGGGCATATATAGGCAAGGTACTCTGTTTCTCTTCAGAGCTTTGTCTGTRTCATTTTCCTGTCTTTGTTCTTGGTGTTTTGTGACTCTGTCTTTAAATACAAACCCACTTATGTCTTTCTGCCACAATAGCTGTTGTAAGTGTGCTTGCAGCAAAGCAACTTACCTCTGAAATAAAAAGTGGCCTACTTTATAATCTTCTATTTGTTTAAGAGCTTTGAAATTCAAGGATGTTATCAGACATAGTATTCAAGCCCATTATCTAAACAATCCTGGAAAAATTTATCCTGGATAAAGGTACTACACRGAGTTTCAGAAGATATGCCTTTCAGCAGTTGGAGGCAGATGGTCTGTACTAGAAACCTAAGCATACATGAGAAGGCTTCTCATGTAAGAATTAGATTTCCAAGTCTTATAAGTAGTTGGTGGAATTGAATTGCATACATATTTGTTAGTGTTTGCATTTTGTCTTATGGAGGATCTTTCCAGAGGCAGTATTAAATACATGTGGTGAAATGCTTCAGCCTCTTTTTGTTAACAGACCTTTCCTCTTTTTTTCCCCCTACTCTTTTTATTGACTCTTATTATCTCCTGTTTTTTTTTTATTATGTGCACTATTAAATCTTTTTATGTACATTACAGCTCATACCTCATCTTGACAGAAACTGAAAGTACTACATCATCTTCAGCTACTGCTGTTAGGGTTTTGTTGCCTTGTTGTCTCAGTCATCCTTTGGGAACCTCAGCACAGACCATGGAAAGACAAGAAACTACTGTGGGGAAAGCATTCAAAGTAGCCTTTATTTAAGTAATTGGAAGGGTTTTGCTATATGCTGTCCTGCCCAAAGCATGTTTTTCTTTGTATTTGTCATTTGGAATACACTAATRAGATATAATTCAAACAATATTTTGAATTAAATCAATACGGAAACTTGTGACTGTGAAGCTGTCAGACTGGTTCTGAATAACATGAGCTTCTGGTTTACAGCCTTTTCAAAAATGTGTGATGATTTAAGTCTGTGACTCTAAACCATTTCTAATTAGCATTTTGGAATGAGTGGAATCTTCAACACTTAGAACTTCAGAGCTCTAAAGTCTTCATTTCAGAAGAGTGAGATGCTTCAACTAGATTAAAAAAATTGTCAGATAAATGATAGGTTTTGATGCCCATTTTTAAAACTCTTGCATTAGAYATATTTAACAGCATAAAGAAAAAACCACCTCCTTCCATTACATTTGTGACTTTTCATAAACTGGATAGTTGAGTGTGTTTGCAGTTTGCTTGAGTAAATCAAAACATTTTGCCCAATACATGTAAAAGGAGTGTCCTTTATTTAATAGAGTCTTGGTAAATGTCCAGTTTTACTCATATAATGTAGAACTTTTCCTGAAAAGGAATTGTAAGTTTCCTTTCTTCTCACTGAAATGGAATGTGTGACCATGTAAATATTAAATAATTTGGACTTTTGAGTACCACGGCATATAGAAAATAGCAGGCTGAAGTATGACTCACAAAAATAATGTAAAAAAATAATGRCAGTTCTTTTTACTCAATATGTGGTGATTGGTACATTTGTTGATTATATCSATAAGTGTGTGCTGACATGTATAACTGGAAGAATAACAGTGGATCACATTATTTGTTTTACATAGCTGAAGGATCTTTATGTTTTGGACTGTGAGTAGGTGCTGAGTCATGGTGGAAAGGCCCTTCATGCAAGTGTTAGAACAACTGTTTGCTAATCARTGACTTGTAACCCGTTTTAGGCAGCTTTACAGCTTTGCTAGGCTAAATCCTTGATGGTACTCATGYTATCTGGGTCACACATTGCATTCTTAACTTTTAAAGCAGATCCTGGGAAAGCTGCTCCATGGTGAGATATCAAGCTCTATTGGGTTCCTCTAGTCTCCTTTTCCTCCTGTCCCTTTATATGGAAAAAAMCGTTTCTGTGCCATTCTAATTTAAGAGGCAGCTTAAAAAGTATGTGTTTTAAATAATTTTTTCTGCCAACACAATATCAGGTTTAATGCAAAACTTTTTAAAAATGAGCACTTTTACCTTTTGCTAGTTTTTTTTCTGCCATTATTTAGCTTTGTGCTTTTAATAGTTGGGTAATTTATACTGAAAAAGTTTGGCGGTTAATTTTTAACTTCTGGGGGTAGAAATTGATAAGATTTCTTTGGACAGTAAAATCTTGATTCCTTAGACTATTAAATCATGGTTAATGTTGTTGCCTTTTGAAGTGACAGATACCTTTTCTAACTTAGGTTTGCTGGCTTCCTGCCTTACACTGTTAGGTACAAAATTGAGATAGTTATTCTCAATTTGCCAAGCATCACAACATGTCACTTTTCATTATCATTTCATACACTAAAACATGTGGTCATGTGGTTGAACTATTTATTATCTCATCTGTGTTTCATYCAGTGGTTGYCTGTAAAGAGTTAAGTTTTAAAGCCGTTGTCAGCTTGTGCATTTCCACCCTTCACCCTTCACCGAAACAGCCTGGATGTCAATTGATGAGTTATTTAGTGACTTAACTGTTTAATACCTGTATGGTTTTCCTTTTAGTGAGGCACCACTGGCCTTGCAGTTTGTGAGTTAACAGTAGTCTTGTTTATAACAAAAAAAAATTGTGCTTAGGTATAATATAGTTTGATAAATGAATGCAACTAATATTGGTGCAAATTTGTAAAATTATTTTAAGGCAATTTACACCAGTTTTCTTCTGGTACCACAATCCAGTTTAGCGGGCTTTATCCTGTAGCTTTCTATTGGTGTGGTAACTTTTTTAAGAGGATTTTTTTGGATGMGGTATTTTAATTACTTTAAACATTTGTGGGGACTTCTGAAGGTTGGTGGTTTTTTGTGKTTTTTTTTCYCCTCTGTTTTTGCTAAGAGCTTGTTTATGCTATCTCAGTTTTGTAGTCTAACAACATTTATACCTGTAGTGGAGYGAGCTTCTTCATTAGTGTAATTTTTATGAGCACCATTAGTCATTCCATGCCAGCAGCAGWACTCAAGATGATCATATTTGYATGAAAATGTAAAGACAGAGTAATGTYGTTGCATCATAGCTAACAAAGCTGAGTTCAGCTGGAGTTGCTCACAGGTGTGGGCTGTATTTTGTGTGCACATATCCAGTCTTGATTCCTCTGTGCTTCTGCTTGCTGATGTATGATAACTCTTGCTCGGATTTACTGTTGTGCCTTGTATGACTTTAGGAAGTGTAGGGTATTGTTGTTACATAAAAATCGGGGGAGTGGAGAGGGCATTTGAAAGTTGGACTGCAGGAGTTGTGGAATGGAGGTTTCCAGTAAGGCATGAACCTTGGTAAGGAGAGATGCTGCAGAATGGGAAAAACTTGATGGAATTTTTGAGAGATTGGCTCCTCCATGGGTGCTGGTCAGAGGGTGGAGCAGCTGTGATTAATCACATAGTTAATGGCAGCTGCACCTCCARTTGCTGCTTTTCTGAGAAAGATGCATCAGGGAAAAGGGGTGACAATGAGGAACAAGGAAAGAGGGGAGAGAGGAGGGGCCATGACCATGGTTAGAAGTAAATAAAAACTGAACAGATASGATGTGTTTTCTTGGGGGACATTGACCATCACAAGAAGAGTTGTGCCCACAGAGCTGCCTTCAGTAAATAATCCAATRGATTATGGAACAGAATTGGTAGAAATCAAAGTTACTTGGGGTTAGCACCCTTCCTTCTGGTTACTCAGGTCGCAAGACAAAAGAAGGGAAGATTTAGGTGAACCTGCGTTGTTACTGTAGCTATTTGTTTGGCTAGTAATTTGTCACACTTATAAACATAGTTAATGAAACCTAAAATTGTACAGACTTTTCTCTAAGAAGTTTTGTGTTTGTAATGCTCACTCTGTTGTAGAAGTCAAGTTTGAGGTCTCGTCATTCTTAGTGTGAAACCATCAGCAAGTGAAACATATTGAATAAATTGATGTTGCTTTTGCAGTTTTGATCTGATGAGATCTCTTACTCCAACATCAAGATTTGTGGTTTATGCCATTTTAACATGTTTGTAAATCAGGTGTGTGTCTGACAATCCASCTACTAATGGCTAACTCTCATGAAATTAATTTCTTCCCTTCTCATTAAATTAATTTCTTCCCTGGGTGAAACTAAAGCTACCACTATGTTGTTCTGTTTAGAATTTATAATTTTCAATTATTATCACTAGTAGATAGTTGATAGTGTCTTAATGTTATGAATATGCATATGAAATGGGAAGCTAGGTGGAAAAAACCCTGCTTCTGTAAATCTATATTGTCTTTAATTTTTTTTGAAACTAGTTAGTGCCCTACCCTAAAGAAATAAATATCTCTATACCTGTCCAGCCATTTTCCCCTCCACCAAATTCTGAATGATGAATTGCAGTAAATGATCATGATGTCTGCTATATTAATAGTTTCTCATTAGCTGCCTTCTTMATATAAGCCCTATTTAGTGTGTTTATGGCAGTGGCTGAACTCAAATATAAAGGAAATTCCTATGGAAGTTATTTTCATGCAGCCTAACTTTAGTTCTGGATTGTGTCTATTAAGATAGTAGCAATGTAAGGTTTTGCTTAGGTGAAATAGAGRTTATCACCAATATGATTCTAAAAACAAATACTACTTTTGTTAGCTTTAACCAAAAAGGTGAAAATTTATGAAGGTTTTAAGATGAAGTGTTATGGCTTTCACACTGCTGTGACTATCAGCTAATGCTGGGAAAAGTGTTTCAGCACGTGACATATCTACATATGGAAAAACAAAACCCAAAACCTGATGAAAAGAAACTTTAACTTCAGTGTGGTTCCTTGAATTSCACCTCTTCCTTGAGGTCTTTCAACCTGTGTGCTTTCAACTTATTTAATTCCAAATATTATAAAAGTCCTAAGAGGTTTACCTTTAGTTACAGGGCTCCTACATAGTGTTGTTTATAAGTATGTGCATATATATGCCGTTTTAGTCCTACAAACAAGTGCAGTAAYCCTTTTAGTTATTACAGTTTCCTACCTATTCGGTATCATAGCAAAACTGGCTCTGAATTACAATGAACATTGAACACAGGGAATAAATGGCCATTTGCCCTATTGTGTTCATTGATCTACATCTGCTTACGTAAGGTGGGGAGATTTACCTGCTACTCATCTCTTTTCTAACTAATTCTTGAAGTTAGTTTTCTTGTTTCTTTCTTTTGGGACAAATAATCTCTTCCTACATGAAAATTAATTTTTATCTGGTTGTGTCAGACTTGTCTTTCTTCTTGAACTCCTATTCCTAGAAAATTTCCACAGGTAAACATTACATCTGTAGAATCGTTAAGACTTACCCAAACTGATGCTACTTACAGCTTGTGAGGTGCAGACTTGATTAGTACCTTATTCCTCATCCTGATCAATGTGAATGGACCACCTATTTTTGCTAAATACCTTGGTTTCGCCATTTAAGTTAGCAGTAGAGGACTTCCCCAATTTAAACTCAGAACTGGTAATGCAGAATATGCTGCTTGAATTTCATTCTTTGGGACATACATACTTGCTGAAGGAAAGTAGAGAAAAATAGTGTAGAGTAAATGCAGCTTTATTAATATGACTGATAACTATGAATTCGAATTTTACTGAAGTATATTGAAACTTTCCTTGAAAGCAATCGGAAATGCCTGTTTACCTTGAGTAAAAATCATGTTGTTGCCTTGGTTAATAGAAACAATGCTTTTACTATGTGTGTGGTAACATACTTGATTTAAAACAAGAGCAACTAGAATAACAAAGTTCATTATTGAAATGCTACGTTCCACTARTAATGCTGGCTGTGGAGTTCAATTGTAGACAAAACTCCCGTGACCAACTTGGTTGTTATAGTAACTAGGCAAGTTACTAGAAATATTTCAGGATTTTGGAGCCCGGTTCTACTGATCARCCTCAGATAATTGTAGTGTCATTATGGTACACCTGGTAATACTTGAGGCTTTTCTTGTGTGCATTTTCAGAATATTTACTAGGTCAGAGWTTGTGTGATGTGAGCAGGGTAACTGGCAAACAAGAACATAGATCAAGTTTAAAGAAAAAAAAAAAAAAAGCTCTTTTCAGAGGAATATCTTCTGCAGCCAGAACAGAATATGTTAGTATTTCAAGTGTTTCACATGCCCCTTCCTTTTTCTTCCTCTCTCTCTTTTTTTCTTTTCTTTTCTTTTTTTTTTTTTTTTTTTTAATGTATTGGCCATTCCAAGGCCTATGTAAGGTTTTAGTTGTTCTATGTTCTTGTGTGTTTGTGGAGTGTTGTTATTAGTACAGCATTTCAGGTTTTTTTCTTCATTTTGTCCAGAGCAAGATTAATTGTTCAGAGACTGAAAGGAACAAATTGTTTTYTCTGTGTTTCTCTTTGTATTTTTTTTCTTCCTCCCCCTGCCCCAGGAGAAATTGTATTATGGCTTGAAATTTGCAAGACTGACATCCTTCCCTGCTTTCCCTGTCCTCAGGAAATACTTACTTTGCTAGGAGCCTGAAGCTGATAAATGGGATTTGAGAGTTTTTGTTACCAAGCTGAACATACTTTTCAATTTCTGTTTTGCTGGAAGTCAGTGGGCAAGAGCTAACTCATATTCAAAATTGTTCATACCACAGACTTTCCCTGACGTAGCTATCTGAATCAGGAAGAATAGCATCTCTTGCAGTATCCTAACAGTGTTAAGTTGATATAACTTGTTCTTGGGTTCATATTAGGGTTTGTTTCTAGAGCTGTCTTTTGGAATGTAGGATGTGCTGGTTTAATTTAATTAATTTAATTTAATTATTTTAAAATGGTCCTGGTAGTGATGTAACTTTCAGAAGTGATTGAAGCCAAGAGCTAAGAGAGATTTTAAGATAAACCGAATGCTGGTATGGATATTRTTATGGACAGTTATTCTAAAAAATATAGTTTGGGGTGGAACAGAAAAGTTCACACTTTAGGCTCTGAGCCAATCTGTGAAAAGTTTGGGYTATGGTTCCCTTTCATAAGCTGCAGGGAGAAGAGCAGAGTGTGGGTTATTCCACTCTCGCCTATTAAACAGCAAAGAATCATTTGAGGTGTGAGGAGCTTGGACTCCCAACTGTATTTGYAGGGATGTGTCCATGTGAATTGTTTAAAAACGTGGTTGAGTATATCCAGKGTGCTCTGTCAAATCTGGCAAAAGTGCGATTGTGTGTTCTGCTGATTAAGTCCCTGTACCAGTGGGTGATCTGACRTTATCARCTGTGGAACTGTGTCTTAACAYATTACCAACAAGTCCATCCAGGCAATTCTCCTTTGTTATTGTAGTGAAAGTTGTTGAACCTACTAATGGACACTGAGGAGTCGTTTTTTATTTGCTTTGCTGATGCTGTTTTCAGGTTATGCAGATTCTGTATAATAGCATAGCTATAACTTATGTCCTGACTCGTCCTTTGTGGCAGTGYGTTTCATGTTTCTGCTAACTTAGTGATTTAGAATGTATTATCTGAAGTAGGTCCATATGTATGAAAGTAGACCCTCATGGTTAAATTAAGGTCTTTGTTTATTGARTCTTATTTCATTCTCTTCTTATTCCAAGGTGTTAAATTCACTGATAATTTCATGGATTTCTGTATTCCAGYTGCATGATTAAATTTTTAAATTAAAAACTGTAGGTAAGTGTAAGCATGAGTGGTGATTTGTTTAAGTGAAATAATTCAAATGYTTGTGAGAATTTGGTTAAAGTCGTTTGGCAGTTCCTGTGACAGTTTGTGGGCAGGGGTGTCATTAGGTTATTTGTTACTAAAATCCACAGTAAGGTGAGCTTTGCAAATAGAGTGAAGAGAGGTTGAGCAGGGGGGTGTTGCTTTTGCACTGTGTTTCCTTAATCTGGATGAACCCATCTGCGTTTTCACATGAAGAGCCTTAGTCCATCCTTGCAAAGAGCTGTGCTGGATGCCGTGCTGTACGGAGCTGTAAATCACAGCTTGCTGAAGGGAACTAAACACTCCTATAGCTCTGCCACTGATAAAATCGGCTGCTTTAATCCCCTTCACTTGAAAGTGCGATGTTGTAGCTGAAGACTGCCTGTTACAGAGAGTAAAACCAACCTGTCCATGCTTGTCCAAAGTTGGTATTCCCATAAACTAGTGGCATTGGRGAGAAGATCTGAGGTCTGGTATAGTCAGCTGAAGAATGGTGCTGGTTTCTGTTATTTCATATTGCTAATGAAATGCACATAAGAACAGAGAGATGTTGTTTCATTGTCCAAATTCTAGAAATGAAATAACAATTCTTACTCAAATTCAGTCAGGAATATTACAAAGTTTTAAACAAATATTTGATGAATAGCATTGTCTGGATAGTTATATATGCACTATTAAGATGAAGTTTAGAGTGTGCCTTCTGAAATAGGTGAAATCGTGAGAAGAAAAAGAATATTTTAACTTTCTATTTATACTAGGAGCAAACTTAGTTTCCAGAAGATCCGGTTCATCCTTGACTGTATTTCTAGACAGAAGTTCTTGTTTTTTACTGGAAAGATGGCACAATATTTTACATGTGTTCCATCCTTCAAGTTAGATTTGTTTTGTGTAAACGTGGTAGCATGATCAAAGCAAGCATATAGAGTCCARTAGTGTGCACAAGGGGCATGAGTGGCTAATCAAGAAAGTATTTAATTCCAGTTAATTTTTCTGGAAATTTCTAAGACTGTAGGTATAAATTATAGTTAGGAGGGTTTTTTGTTGTTTGTGAGGGTCTTTTATGTTTTTTTTTTAATCCACTGTGTTAGTTTCTAAGGTATTTGATGTCACTTGTCAGAAATCTATCAATAATGATTTTCTATTAAAATATATAGTAAATGGTTTTCTATTAAAATATATAGTAATTACTTCAATTAAATTTGAGGTATTGATGATAAAATATTAATCATATATGCCAGGAACCTAGAAGCAGTTTAGTGGGTTTTGGGGGTGATAGTTTTGTTGTTGTTGACAGGGTTTTGTGCATGTGTTGGGTTTTTTATTGAGTTTTTTTGCGTTGTTTTCTTTTTAGGTTTTTTTGAACACAGTGTGTTTTTAACTTCAGAACAGTGTTTTGCTACTTAGTTCTGGCACTGGTAAGAATGTTAGTGTGGGGAGCTGGCACTTGCTCTCAGATGTTTTTGTCTCTTCTCAGAGCAGATCTAAATTATTTTCTGGAGATGTTCTGGAGGTTTCCCAAGTCCTTCACTGCTCCCCTTGGGCATTTATGGRAAGCAGTGAGCACAGGATAATGTGGTAGAAAAAATGGGATGAACACAGGTCAGTTCRTCATAAGGGATTGTTATTATCTTGTAAGTGTCCTCTCCTACAGTTTAATGTGTTGAGTACCATTTTATGATACAGTTGAATCAGTGCAGTGCCTTTTTGTCACAAAAATCTCCTTTATCCCCACACCCAAGGTTTTGCAAAGGAMGGCACTGAGATACACAGCAGTCAGCTCTGGCATTTGTTGTTCTTTTTTCCTGAGTCAATTCAGTTGATTAACTGGTTGGTTTGATTTCTTGCCTGAAGGAAAAACAGCTTTTTTGCTGAATTAGTGTGACAATTTGGCTAATAGAGGAGCCTGGTTAGTGCAAGAGCAACAGAGTTCTGGGAGAAGGCATAGAACCTCTGGACAGTGAGGAGTTGGGTTATCTCCACTGTACTTAAAGGTGATACCAGGTGATCAGAAGTAAAGCCTGTTGTTTACTATCTTTTATGTTGGTTACTATCTKTTGAAAAGAGCTAAACTGGGATTCAGAAGTTCTGCAGTCAGAGCAGGACTTCTCAGAAGTGGTAGATTTAAGCTACTGTGTGAATGCTAAAGTATGTGGGGTTTGGGGTGGAGATTGTTGTGGGTTTTTTGAGACTGCACATAGCAATCAGAATCTATTCAGCCATGTGATGCAAAGTAGAGTAAATCAGTTGGTTTATTTTTTTATTTTTTATTTTTATTGTCACACTTCACTCTAGAGCATGTGTGAATCTGGAGTAAAAGTGAAAATTGTGCTCTATAATGTAATTCAAGTGTGATTGTCAGTTCTCATCTCTAGTCTGAATTGGATACATAAATATCCAATAATACAGACATAATGTTAATCACAAGTCAGGATGGAACGAGAGGAATGGGCAAATGCATTTCAATTAAGGTTTTTTAAAGGATCTGTGTCAAAGTATTGAGATGTGATCTGCTTCTTGATGTACTCTGCTGGTGCTTTCAGATAATAGTACGTGTGCTGGCTGYGCTGGTTTGTTACGCTGTCAGAAGACTGGCCAAAATATTTAATTTTCTGCTCAGTTAGCAAGCTGAAGTAGCTCATTATAGGCTCAGATGCGTGGCAATACCTAAGCAGGAAGGAAGGTGAGGCCATACATGAATGACTTAATTTCCTTGCAGTGTCCTCGTGCTATACTCTTCATGCTTTTCCCTTGGAATTTGGAGAATTTGGAGACAATAGTCTCTGCTGTTTTTAGAAGCTTCTCCCTAGTATGTGTTACTAGAAAATATGGTTTTAACACCATTTAATGAAATTATAGTTCAGCRAGATAAGCTATTTGAAGAGTTGCTAAAAATATGTATTTATACTCCATATAKCTGCATACTGGCTAAATAATAATATCATATATGAAAACTCTTTGTTTCTTGCATGGAGACCACTTGGAGTACAAACAAGGGTAATGTAAAACCTGAAATCACAGTGATATGAAAAGCAGTTTTCTTTGACCCTCATCTTTTTCAGACTTGCTAGTAACATCGTTTATATCCTGTCTTAAGTTTTAGTTTTATGGAGTACCTGGATTCTTACAGTACAGGAAAGGATCTCTCRTGAAACCGATTGAAAATACTATAGCTGTAAGAAGCTATAAGAAAAAATACATAACTATAAGCAGCTATAAGTAAATGGAAGGTTTATGGTATTATAATATTATTATTACATCATTGGCATATTTTATTTGAAAACAAAAGCATTCCATGATTGCATGCACAAATGTTAATTAGCTTTCTTCCCTCCTTCAGTKCTGAAGTACCATTGTAGCTTCTATGCTGTAAAGCAATTAAGCATCCAGTTGCCTGCTATGAATATCTGCCTAATACTCCATGCATAATAATAAAAATCCAGTAATTATAGTTCGGTTGCTGACTATTAGTTGGTGCTTTCTAAAGTCACTTCATCTTTGTATTCTGTTGTAAATATGTCTTTATCTCTCTTTAACAATTTAATCAATGCTTCTGTGCTTATTTTTTATTTCTCTTCTGGCAAGTGGCAGTATTAATCACTTGATTAAAAAAGACTTGATTTTCAATTTGTTTTCAGATATTAGTCTTTTGTTGGGTTATTTAAAAACAACTGAAATAAGTGAAAATATCTCAGTCTTATAGTTTACATTTATTGGGATAATCTGTGCTAAATGTAACATTCTTTATTATGTTTTGGAGTAAATTTGATGTATTGATTTTATGTAGATTCTAGTTGATTAGAATTTGACAGACAGTCAATTGATTTTGAAATGTACTCGATCTAAACACTATTGTGCTTGGGAAAGAGAATCTGAATGAAGCCATCTCAAATTAAATAGAGTTCCTATTTTCTATTTTATGGCTTGTATTGATATGACTTGGTAGTAATTAACTTGCAGTGAAGCATTTAGTTGCTTCAGAGCAATCTGAGTGCTAAGTAAATTAGTGCAGACAATGTTTGTTTGACTTGGAAAATACATTCAGCAATTGCCAGTGTGTAACATATAAAAGCAATGAAGTTGTTTACCTTTTCCTTAATGTGAGCAGTATTAATTACATTATTCCATTTTCTCTAGTTAAAGTACCTCGTAATTTTCGCTTGTTGGAAGAACTTGAAGAAGGGCAGAAGGGAGTTGGTGATGGTACAGTAAGCTGGGGCCTTGAAGATGATGAAGATATGACACTCACCAGATGGACAGGAATGATTATTGGGCCACCAAGGGTACGTGTGGTGGATTAAAACATTTTCGTTAAGTTTGTAGGCAATAAAAATGGRAAAAAAAATGTTACTGTTCTACAGTGTAAAGGAATTAGTTAAAATTCAGTGTATGAAATTTTAGAAATATTGTCTAATTCTTCACTTTCTGGCATGTGAGTGTTTCAGTCTAGCCTTCCCTGTTTCTACAGCTGTCTGTAAAAGCCAGTTGTGATTTGAGACTTATTTTACTGAGTTGTGAGTATATTCATTCTGTATTTCCACTGTTGCTGCACCTAAGTGTACACTGATAGTACAATAAACAGGTAATTCTCTTTCCCCAGTTTATCATAATGTGCCTGGGTAATTTCAATTTTTTGGTAAACTGGCAATGTATTTTCAGCTTCCACGAGTTTTATCAAATTGTCTTTCAGTTTAACAGTGTTAGAATTTCAGTTGAATCGTGCCTACAGGCTAATCAGCTTTTAATTACCTGTAATCCTTCTGACCTTTGGAGTTCTGTAGAATGTCATTTAGACTGATACAACGCACAAGAGAAGTAACCACCTCTTGTGTGTATCAGCCACATCAGATACTAGTGGACACGTCTTTACTTGACTTACTGCATACCTTCTCATTAGTTACAGTATGATACAAAAGATCAGTGTCTGAGACCTTTAAATGAGTGTATCTGAGTAGCTCTAAGTTAGCAATGTCTTTCACTGCTAGAATGAGAACCATCTCATATGTCCCTTGGTGCTGCGGGGCTTATGGAATGAACTGTTCAAGACAGAGATCAGAACTCTGCTTTAGTCAAAATAATGTCTTCCAGAGTAACAGAGTTCCAGAGAGATTCAGTGTAATTCAAGCTCCTTTTGAAAGTCAGTCAGTTGCAACTTGGAGTAGGCTGCTTTGAGCACCTGAATAACTTTGCTGAGCTCCTAAGATTTGTGTGCAGTTGGGAGAGGGCAAATTTGAAGTACAATCATAATGACTGTATGCTTTGGATATTGGCTTCTGTGGAATCAGAATACTGCTTGAATACAKTTTGAAGGAAGTTTGTAGTCTAATCATTGGGATAAAAACTTGAAAATTTGACCTAGCTGATATAGGGTGTCCCTGACTCTCCAAAAACCCTTCAGAACTGCCTGTGACTGGTTTCTTGTTCAACCTAACATAGTCTACTTCATGTCTATGAAAAGAGGTTGTGGTGTGTRTAATACTATACTTATAATACTAGTATGCAAGTATGCTAGTATACTAGTATGCAAGTTTATACTTACAAAACTAKTATGTGTTTTAAAAAATTAATAAAAGAACTTGACCTAGCCCGGGATATGCTTTTAGTCCTGGTCAGTTTGTAGTTCTGTGGTTTTATTTTCTTTATGATAAAGAGTGCATGCAAATAATATRTCTCGTGCCATTCAGGGATATGCAGTCTTGCAGGTAGAATGACTTGCAATATGTRGTGTCTGTAGGAAGTGGAAGCCACCAGCTCCTATGCCAGTGGTAGCACCTTGAGAGTAATTGCATATCTGTTTCAGGGTTTATAGAAGATGAGTGTTTTTTGGAATTGGCAAAGTTATGTAGATGGTACAGTTAGGCAAAACATGGAGAAAGTTGCTAATACTGTCTATGAAGTTCTTCTCATATGTGACTTTCTTTAGAGCTCTGCAGAAAATTGGTTGTCAGGTTTTTTTTCTTGCTTCATTTGAAAGGTGACCCAACAAAGAGAGAGGAGGGCAAAATTTGTTCTGGATTAAAGGAAACATTTTTCTGACTCCCAGAAAATGGGATTTTAGTTTGTTTTAAGAAGCTGTCTAGGGATGTTTGGCTTGCAGCAAAACTGTGACTTGATAAGCTGAGTAAAATTGACAAGCCACTTGGATAGGAATAAGGGAATGAGAATGAGTGCTGTTTTTAGGATTTTCCAGAGTTGTGAGCAGAGTTATATACATTTTGGCCTATTTTCACTATAACTGTCAGTCCATGTCTAGGAAAGAAAATTATTTTGGCTCAATGAATATTGAGAATTTTTGTTACTGTGTTTTCTTGCTRTGGTACCAGCTATGTTATCTGTAACAGGACAAGATGGCTTTTATCTGGCCTTTAGCTTTTAACCATAGAATCAGAATATTGGGGATTGGAAGGGACCTCAAAAGATCATCTAGTCCCAACCCCCGCTCCATTAGACCAGGTGGTTTTGCCTTTTTGCCATGCCACTAACTGTTCAGTCTCTGTGCCTGCTGAAAAATTATGGTACACAGTTAGGATGCTTCAATAGTCCTGTTTTCACTCTGCCTTTTAATTAAGCACAGWCTGGACTGTTGTTTAATAGCTTGGCCACATGATTGATAATTCTACTTGGAGAAATGACAGCTGGCTGATGCAGAACATCTTAAAGGTGCTACTTCTGGAAAGTTGAGAGGCATGTTACTGCTTTTTTTTCATGTTGGCCCTATCTGTTGTGCCAGTGGAAAGGCAGGYGTAGAAATGGAGTTCATCTTCCTTTTGTATTACAGAGGTACGTGCATCAGTGACAAGAAAAAAACACTGATCCCTCATAAAAGATAGAACCATATCTAATATGACTTTTTCAAAGTATACTTGCACTTAGAATTATCTGTTCCATGGTCACTTTGGAATGACATCTGTAAACTAGCAGTAAGTTTACTGTCCAAGCTCATAAATCCTCCAGTAAACCAAATAATCCTCATCTGCAGAAATTTCAGGTATTTTCTGTGGTGTTAACTACTTCCAGAATAGGTTGCTTTTGCAGATCCTATTTTTATCTTGTTTGTGGTCTTAACTGTTGAGTTATTGGCATCTTTGTCTTTCTCCATTTCAAATTTTTTTACAGTGTTAGGTATTTYATTACAGGGGAAGGTGATAATTTTCCTAAAGAAAACTGATTTCTCTTAGTCCTGTACTGTGCCACTGTTGTTTTGAGGATGCARGTGGATAGGCTGAGTGCAAATGTGAATTAAAAAAAGAATTGTGTTAAATCTTGTGTATGGCATAGTCAATAAGTAGTGTAATTTATGCATAATCATGAAGTAATCAATTTAACCAAAACAGTGGAAATGGGTTGGTAATTCAGGGCCTTCAGTTGATACACAATATTGYGAACTTTATTTAATATTTCTTAATTGTTATTCTTCTTGCCTTTGCTTTTAAAAAATCATTAATATGTAGCTTTCCATAAAATGCATTAGTCTGTCTTTTTGCTTTCTAGACAAACTATGAAAACAGAATATACAGTCTGAAAGTAGAGTGTGGACCTAAATACCCAGAAGCACCTCCTACAGTTAGATTTGTAACTAAAATTAATATGAATGGAATAAATAATTCCAATGGAATGGTAAGTTGAAATGGTAAGATCAACCATGTTGTTAATTCATATTAAGAATTGTTTCTTTGAAAATCAGGTGAGGAATATGCATGCTGGACAGAGCTTTTGCATTTAATCTTTATAATATAAATACAGGTTTAAATTGAGTTTTAGTGGCCTGCTACTTCAAATCTTTGTGGCTTTTTGTGGCTTACCAATGAGACAAGAATTGTTTATAAATTGAGACAGTTGTTTCTTTTAAATGAGGATAAAGGTTTTCATTTTGAATAGGAAAATAATAAGTGTTTAAGCTGTATGTAGGTATTTCCCTCGTAATACTCTTATAAAAGGGGATTAGTTTTGTATTGTAGCAGGAATATGACAAACCCTTTCTGATGCTTCCATTAATTAAAAATGGAAGTGATGAGTCCCACTCAGGATATATTAACTGACCTGTAGTGAAGTGGTGTATTTATACGCTTGTTTCCTTTACACTGCATATAACCAAAACCAAGGTGAATTTCAGTATTCAGGTCTTTTGATACAGATGGTAATCACTTTATTTTGAAGATCAATTTGCAGTAAGTTGCTTTCACTGATCCTGCAGTTGGGGTGAGATGAGTTCACAGACATAAGCCATGACAGCAGCTCAAGCAAGTTTTCAAGGTTATTCTGTTATTCACTGGGTCCTTAAATACTTATTTAAGTGAGGTGCCCGTTGCTCAATGAGAGGAGGTGTGAGCTGTCTTGTATTTACAGTGGTATATGCATGTGTCAACAGGAAGTAGTCATATTTGTGTGTTCRTTTGTCTTTTGTGAATGCAGAATAATTGGATTAAGATAGTATCTAAAGGTTTGTTAGCATCTTTGGATTTTAAATAATTTCTAAGATTTAAAAGAAAGATGGACTCACATTTCTGTAATTATAAGTACTGAAATGTGAAGCTTGTCTCAATGACAGTGGTGGGGGAGAGGCTCTCAGGGGTTCTTTTGAGCTGTTGTAGCTTGTAGAGTAGTATTCTGGTTGGTCATCCAATGCCAGTGCACTAATGCTTCAGAAATAATCTGAAATTACTCTGAAAATGCTTTCATGTAGCTAACAATGCTACTCTACCTGAAGATCCTGTTAAAATTACTGTCTGCAAACTGGCTCATGCCCTTCATCACAGCTGTGTCTTGTGTCTAAGGMTATGTGTTTATTGAGAAGTTGTGAGAAGCAAAAGCTGCTTATGATGTGCTTGGAAGATGATTTTCATACCTCTTCCTAGTACCATGGGAACATGTATTATTCTGATTCAGTGAAGAAGTATGCTCTCATGGCTTCATCTCTGCATACCTCAGGGTGTAGGTGTTGGTTTTCAGAAACAGGACCTTGGACTTGCAGAGCCTGAAGTCTCATGTTTACTGAAGCCAGTTAACTTGAGCTTTTGTTTGACAAAGTCTACACTCCTTGCTGAGGAACAGGTTGAATACTATGACAGGAAATCTGCCTTGTCATTTTAAAACCACTGTTCAAATTGAGTCACTGCTCAATTTGAGGAAAAAATTTCTTTAATAAGTTAATAACCTTACATAAATCTGTTTTTTTTTTCTGAACACAATAAATTGTGTATCTTATGAAGGACTTGCCATGCAAATGCATAACTTCTTTTAAAATGGACTAAATAGTATTCGTAATGAAAAGAGTTTTCATAAGTAATGAATTTGAAACACACCTATTATGTCATTCTTAATGTGCACATTGTCCCAGTGTCTTGCATTTTATCTTATTTTGCCTTTGTGCCTGTTTGAGAAACTGTGAGACAAACAGTGGGGGCGTGTTCAGCATTCTGGAGCAGTTAATGTTGCTGCTTCCTGATAGTTCCTTCATGTTTCTTCTAAGCCACTCTCCCTCTTTCTGGTCATCTTCACTTAATAGATCATAAGCAGTTTGCTGCATTTTTTGAATTAATGGCAGGGTTTCATCTGCAGACATCCTCTACTGTCCGTGCTTCTGCAGACACCCTGCKTTTTGACATGTGGCCAGCTTTTGGTCACATTGCTTATAGATGTTGGGAAGAAGTTGGTGACTTGCAGAAAAGAGACCTGAGACAAAGCAGCAGCTGAAATTGTATATCTTAGCAGATTACACTCCAAGCATTTGTAGTGTTGTTAAGGTAGCCTTTGCAGGAGATGTGTGCCAGTTAGTGGAAAAGTAGAACCCACATAGGGCATTTTAGAGGGTGATAATTTCTGTTGAATTACAGTATGGTGTGTYGACAGGAAAGATGGAGAAGTGCAATTACTAGGGATCTAAGGAAACTAGTCTCATACTGCCCTGTGGGCAATGGTTCTCAACTTTCTTGATTTAAAAATCGCTTTACATGTTGCATGAAAAGTGCATGTGTGTAATGAATTTATCAATACTGACAGGTACAACTTCATTGACTTTTTGTTTGATTATGCTGTGACAGAGGAGTTTGTAAGTAACTTTTCTGCCAGCAGCACATCTTCGGGAATTTCTGTTTGATAAATTTAGTGCAGGAAAGGAGAGGACTARTTCAGGAATATTTTCTCAAAAGACTTCTCTTAGGTACTCTGATGTACTCTGTTAAATTGTCTTTCTTTTCTTATTTGCAAGTTAGGTTTTTGTGGGTTTATTCTTTTGAATTTACCTTTGGAGCTTCTGTGTTTATGTACAGAATTAGATTACTAAGGTCAGAAAAACTAGTCCAAGAACTTGTGTAGAGCTGGACGAAATGCTTTTATGTGCTAATGGCATCACTGTTGTAAAACTGTAAATTATCATTCCTAATGCTACAGGGTCTTCTCTTGGAGACTTATGAATCCCATATTGATAAAACACAGTTTGCATTCTGATATGCTGTTTGTTTTCCCATTGTCTTTTGAGGTTGTCTGACTTTTGCCTCTGTTTTAACGCTTCTCAGCAGTCCATCTTGCAGGATTTGCATTCACTTCTGTTCATTTRGATACCATTTACAGCTGGAAATACTAGTTTCCTTTTAAATCACTTGGGACTCTGAGCTATAAATCAGTAAGCTCTTGTCCAGGTACTGCTTTGAGGATGTTTACTGTAGACATTTGCTGCTTCTTGAAGTTACTTGGAACATTATAAACACTGAAGACTTTGCATCRTTGTGCAAAATAATTTATTTTCAACTGTTTGGAAAAAAATGATACATTATATATGTTGCTTCTCTTGCTAGAACCTTGTTCAATTTCAACAGTGTACCCCCACAATAAATAGTCTAAATAAAATAGTCTTCAGATTGCAGTTTGCAGCTTTATCAGCTTTTATGTGACCTTGAAATGTCTGTCTGTATTCGAGTGTGTATTTGAATATTACCTAATGCTTTTGTGTGATTTGAAAATATTTTGTGTCACTCTCTTAAATGTCTTTAAATGTCTTATCATTGTTCTTGATAAAGTGAGTTTGTTATGCACTAACTTGGAAATCAATTCTGCAACACAGAAAACAGAACCTGAGCCAAAATCTTTACTGCTGCAAGATGTTATGAAAGAAGTTGGTGACTTGCAGAAAGGAGACTGAGATAAACAAGCAACTAAAATGTCATGTTGCAGCAGTCTTTAGTCAGAAAACATTCATAGCAATGTTAAAGCAGAGTTTACAGTCTGTGAGTTTTTTGTTGAATATTCCCAGCAAAAAAGAAAAGCAGGAGGAGCTTACTCTTAAGTGATCAGCTCTCATGTTCCAGTCTTTGTAGAACTSCATTATTTGAACAGCAGTGGTGACTGGCTGCTGTGTGCTATAATTGAGGCAAACATCCAGACTTGAGGGCGCTGATAAAGTCAAAGTTGAGGAGAAACAAGGAGAAGAAAGATGGTGTGAAAGCAGAATTTCCAGACTGAAGATAGATGTTCATTTTTGTAGTCCCAGAGCAACTTCCTTTCCAGCCATTTTGCGTGCTATCTACCATGTTAACCCAAATACCCCCTTTTAAAAAGGGGAAATAGTACAGAAATTACAGTGATTATTTCACCACTGATAATTTTCAAACCTTTCTGTATTAGCTCATCCACTTACGTATTTTAAACTGGCATGATGTTGCTGCATAACAGAGCTTTCTTTTGATACGCTTTTTCTTTTTTATTAAATGTTTGCAATAATTATTAAATAATTATTTACACTACCTTTCATAGTGTAGCTTGATGATATGCTCTTGTTGGCAACTCTAGTGACTTTAGGGGTTCCCAACTCTGAGCAGAACATTGTGTGAAAAGAAATGCTTAAGACGACTGAGCTGTGAATAAGGTCAAGGATCCTGCTTAGGGACTTCTTTCCAAAGTGTTGTTTTAAACTGGGTGGGTTCTGTCAGTTCAGTTCAGAAGGTACTTCCCTATACATCATTTACCTGAGCTGATAGGCAGTAGCCCTATTAAAGGAGCAAGAGAGGGAGCAGAAGTTACTTGAYAGTATCGCTGCCCAAGCCAGTATGTTGTTAAACCTTGGCTTCAGTTTCCTCCTACAAAAACRTTTAGTCTCATCTGGTGTTCTGAAAATAGACAGCCTCACTTCAAATAATCTAGAAATAAAACATCTGTGTGAACACTGTTATTTCTGATTCCAGGTTTTTTTTTCTTTCAGCTTGCCCTAATTAAGATGGGATAAGAAACTTACTGATGTTATATGCTGCTTAAATCGTAAAACGGTGGTTTTCAGTTCTCATGTAGCCATGTGGGCTGCCCGTGCTACTCTACCAAAGGAATCCAGTAGCATCTAAAAGCCCTGTTCTTGCCCCAGGGCCTGCTTTGCAATTGCACAGCTGTAGGCCCCTCTGCTTCTCCATGCAGGGGCTGGGACTTAACCTGCTGCCAAAACAATTCCCAGGATGACTTTCAATTGCTGACTTTCCTATGGAAACCTCTCCGTTATAATATAATTGTGTAAATTGTCCCACAGGTTTTATAAACGCATAGGAGAAGTCCCATGTCCTTTCCTTTCAGTTCATATTCCAATTGGTAAGTGAYGTACAGTAATCTTCATGGCTCCATAAGATGACTTACTGTGAGAAGRATGCAAGGAACTAAGAAATGTCCAAGCATTACCAATCAGTTATTTCAAGGCTTTTCTTAGTAACGTGTAGTGGCTCTAGATGTTTCAGAAGCAATTTGTAATGTCAATGTGAAAGAAATCACTAACAATACTTATAGCAAAGAAAAAATAGAAGAAATGTTCCTTTAGAAAAGTATTCTACGGATTCTTGTGTGGCAGGTTCTTTTAAAGAACTGAGGAACACCCAGGTGCATATATTAGCATAGTGAAGGTGATTACCTGTTTCTTTTTTGGGGGTATTTTGAAAAAAATTAAATTAAATTTTTCAAGAGCAGCTCCAGTTTTGCAGGGAACAGTTTGCTGATGTCCTYCTCCCTCCTCCTTTCCTTCTCACTAACATTAGTAGCAGCACAGATGGAAGGGTCCACCTGCATGGATTTTATTGCAGAGTCTGTATCTGTGTGTAAGTATGATTGTTTTCTTTAAAACATTTTAGGAACACAGGGATTTTATGTCACAGAGAAAGTGTCAGGGAATGCTTAGACCATTTCTTAGAGCAATTAGATCAATAGCAGTTCTTTATGTAGAGATTTTGTGTTCCTTCATAAATTAGATTTCTCTCTTCTTTTTCCAGGTGGATGCACGGAGCATACCAGTGTTAGCAAAATGGCAAAATTCATATAGCATTAAAGTTGTACTTCAAGAGCTAAGACGTCTAATGATGTCCAAAGAAAATATGAAGCTTCCACAACCTCCAGAGGGACAAACTTACAATAATTAATTTTAGCTGATTCTCAAACTTCTGTCTTAAAACAACAACCTTCTACTCATGTTAATGTCTTGATTAAATCTCACAATGCAAACACCCACACATTAAAGAATTTCAGCTGGTATACATGACCTGGACATTTGTAAGAATATATATAATATATGTATGCCCAATATGTTTTCAGGCACTATGGGAGAAAAAGGCAGCACAATTTTTTTTCTCTTATTGAGGCACTGTCATTTAAGCATAAGCCTGAAATAGCCTATAATTGGAATTCAGGTTTTACAAGATGAAAGCATGACAGAAAGTGTCAGATTGCTGTGGAATAATATATGTTACTGAAAATAATTTCTGGAGAAGGCAAAATATAAATGGCATGCTTTATCCATCTTGCTTAGTAAAAGAGCTGCAGTTAAATTTGTTTTAAGGTAGCAGGTAAAGTGAATACCGTTGCTCATCTTGTTTAATTTTGCAAGGGTGTGGGTGCCGACTACTAGTAGTGTCACAAAGTATGTTCAGGATTGTTTTGATACCTGTATTTATAAAATGGGGGGATTAATTTCTGTTAAGCAGCTCCTGTGTTACATGTATCGGACATGGCAAATATTTGTTTACAGTCTTTGTTCTAATAAACCATGCATTTAAGTTTTAGTGAAACAAAGGAAATGTATGGATATGTGATTGAGATTAAAGTTAGTCTTAAAATGTAAATAAAATGTGGAAAGTGTCTGAGGCTGTGCCATTTCTATGATAGTCATGTAATATATGTACAATAACTGGCAGAAGTAGTGGAAAGCCAAACATATATTGCTGCTGGTGTTATATGCACCTTTTGTTCCTATCACTTTTGTATGCTTAGTTTACTTGAGAGGTCAAGATTTTCCATGTGTTGCAGGGGAGTAAGTTCTGTCATCTGTAGTATCTTAACTTCTTTAGACAAACTTGCATTCTGTGTGTGTGTGTGTGTGTGTGTGTGTATGAATACATTTTAAGAAAAACCCCAAACACCAAACCAACCTCAAAATAAAAGCAAACAAAAAAACCTTGCCTGCCAACCTTCCATTTAGTTCCCTCCAGATTCTTTTGAGAAATGAGCATAACTTTCAYGCTGCTTACTTGACCTCTAAGCACTTTTCAGACCACATTGCTGAAGTCTGTCCTATTTCTCAGTCCTTTGTCTTGTTTTCTTGCATATTTTCCTCTTTTATGTTACTTGCCTTTTTTTCTTGTCTGCTCCACTTWTGCCTTTTGTGAAACACACAAAAAAGAAACTTCAGGAAGCTTTAGTAAAAATTACACCCTTACTACAAATCATCATATTTCCATCAGCTTTATGTGAATCATTTGCCATGATGCCACYGTGTTCATAGCTAGAAGCTTTTCTSCCTCGCCTGCAGTTTTTAGTCTGTTTTTTCAATGTGTTCTGTCTGCTGGGAAGACTGCTTTTAGTTGTTACTTATTTCTCATAAGCAAGTAGTTAATGGTATTCTTTCRGATATTATGCCTTCTTTCCTTGCCTCCTACCTTGGAGAATGCAAACCTTTGTTCATTTTGGTGAGAATATGTAACATTGGGAGTGAGTCAGCTGTTTGCATTCGAAGTTTTATTTAGTGGTTCATTTGGAAAAGTGGATATAATCAAAAGCCATCAACAGCTAGGTAACTTTTCTTTGATRAGCCTTTGCCTGTTTCTGATGTAAACAATGAACCTTTAAAAGCAATAAACTAGGTGTTCTTTTTTTTAATGGACAGGTTTAATTGATATTCATCAATTTATGTTTTTTAGACAAATTGGACACTTCCAGAATTGGTGGATTTATAGCTGCCAGCTACCTCGTGTCTGTATTTATATAACATATCATTTATGATGGTTTGGCTGAAGTGCGTTGCAACATTTTTTTCCCTTGATTTGAATTATTTCAATGCCATTAAATCCTTTTTCTTATGCTAACACTGCTAATCTATATTTAATCAATTAAAATAATGGAACTGTACGGTTCTCAGATGTGAATTATTTTTGGGAAGATTTCAACATAAACTATTGAGAGAATGCTTGCAGACAATTATATCGGTGGTACCAATTTAAGAGACTGGCTTATTCACAGAGGATCAAGAAGGGCCTGTTGTTTGTGTATTGTGTGTGGTGCAAGGTGATCCTGTGATAGTGTATCCATTSGTATCACTGAGAATCTGCATATCCAGCTGTAAGGAGATACGTTTTGCAGAAGAAAGATTCGGTGCTGGAAGGAGTTGATCTGATCTCTGACACTGGAGTATGTAATACGTGGATGACTATAAAAATATTCCTGTGGTGATCTTAGGTGTGTTGGTTTTCCATTTTGCTCACACTGGGACAAGTCTGAAGTGTAATTAATTATGAAACTTTAAAATGTCTTCAGCTACTGCTTAAAGTTGAGAGCCTCCTCGAAACTCTTCTATCTGAAGAAGATTTTGAAGCWCTGTGCTTACTCTCCTTCAGAAAGGTTTTGTTGTTTTGCAGGTATCTATGTCTGATCAGTGTTTACTTCAAATTTGCTTTCTCATATTCTTATGGTCTCTCTTAGGTAACCTGCTTAGATGACTGAATTTTAATTTTGCTCTCGTGAGTATTCAATTTGTGTTACATTCTTTTGGCAAAATTTGAATTTGCCATTGTTGTGAAATGTGTACTTTTTTCTTTCCAAACCCATGTTTGAACATTTTGCAAAGCAGAGCACCATTTGAGGCCTATTGAATGAGGGACAAAGTGGAAAAGCTCTAAATATATAATTATTTTCATGTTGGTGGTCATTGGCTAGGATTTAAACTAGCTTTTTGCTTTGAAGCGTTGCCAAAGTTCTTGTGTTTTGGTTGTTCGAGGCAGGGATACATTTTCTAYGAAGCAAAGAAAAAAAGCCAAAGATGGTATGATTTATACTTTGTTAAACCTTCAGATACAATGAGCAAGCCTATGGAAATAGCCGCATTACAAATGATGTGCCTTACTCTGAGATAATAAAGTGCAGAAAATGTTGCAAGTGTGAACCTACCAACGGCCTTGATTGCTCTCCTCTTCCTGAAGCGAGCTGAGAATACTTTTYACCAAGCAAGACAGAGTCAGCAATGAATCCCTCAACTATTATCAAATAAATGCATAGTGCACATTCCTCCTAAATATTTGTTACTGTATAGGGGATGCATGAAGATAAATTCTAGTGCATATTATGGCAGTTGATCAACTATAATGATAAAAACTATAATTTAGACAATTGTTTGTGTTTTACATGGTTACTTATATGATGAGTTTGTGGAGGTATATTTCCTATTTAGTAGCTTTTGGGACAATAACTCAAACCCTAAAAATATTTGTTACTCTTCTCTTAACACAATCTTTTCATGCAGAAGGCACACTTTGTGGGCCACCAGATAATTGTCCTGTGGCAGAGGCAGGATGTGTGACTACTACTTGCTTTAATTCTGGTCTCTATGAAAACTCAGCTAGATTGCCCTGCTGTGGCTAGTTTCAGCTGCTAGAGGAGGAGTAATTTGGTACTAAGTAAGTCTGATTATGTGTTACTGTACCAAAGAAAGATGACTTAAAACTATTGTTGGTCTTTTATGTAAGTAAAATTCCAGATAGATGTAAAGCAGTGGGACAAAATACGTTTTTCATCAATGTTTCTAAATAATGTGTTCAGACTCTTTTTGTGAAGCCYTGAATGATTTCTGAGGTGTGGAGGTGTTGGAGGAACGTGAATGTCTGTAGTATTTATTAAATAATAATGATAATAAATTAAAAAAAAAAAAAAAAGCTTTAAAATTTGTTAATCCATCTGTGTTAACTCTCTCTCTGTTGAAACAGTTGTGGGAGATTGTTTCAGGGGATAAGGCAATCAGTAGAAGAAGAACAGAAAAAAMCATGTGCAGTACCTTTCTGTTGCAGACCCAACTTATCATGGGCTAAAATATGAAGGATGTAATGCTGGAAGTATAAAAATAACATACTTGATGCTTTAAAAAAATCCCCACAAATAACTTCTCACATTGCCATACTGTTACCACTGTAGTGGTTTGTAATTTTGTTGGGTTTTTTTCTTTAATTTTTATTAAATGGCTGTATACTTTCAGCTCAATTTGTAAACAGCTGTAAGTTTATGTGCGGTAAACTCTGGTCTTTAAAATGCACATCATAAGCCAACTCTCAAGTAGCTTTTCCGTGTTCAAGCAGTTCCATAAAGCTTTTCAGTTTTTACCATTTTAAAATAGTGATAAATATAAAAAAAACCTTTTTATTATTTGAGTGAAAAACTGTATAAATGGATAATTTAATGGAAGATGTTGAGATRATGCACATGTAACTAGTGTCTTTGTAAGATTTGTATTTTCTATRCTTATTTATGACTTTTCACCATTTCTTAGCAGCAGCATCCCAACCTTCTSCTTTTAATATAAGCAGAATGGATAAAATGTAAACATGATTTTACAATCTATAAACTATGTAGTTTGGGTTAGAAAACCCCAAACTATATTTGTTAAATCAGAAATACTGAAGGAATGTCTGTGCAGTCATGCTATGAAGAAGGTWTTCTGAAGCTGATTTGTTCTTGTTCCCACTCTGCTCCTTGCTGATAGTTACGGATGTGTAGGTACGCTGATTTAACACATTGGCTGTTTTAATTATTATTGCTATTGTATCCTATTATTATTATTTTTAAGCATGTGGGAATGAGAAGGAAAAGGGGGAAGTGTTTGATTTCCCTCTGCAATTTTTACTAAAAAAATCAAGAAGAATCCTGGTAAACACATMATTTACTGACTTGACTTGAAAGTAGCTCATGAAGAATTTTCTGTATTTTTCCATTTGTCATAGAAATAGAAGCTGTTTCAATTAGGATGAGAGCAGCTCAAACAGTAGAACTGTGAAGTTRTCATGGAAGAGGGTGTTTCTAGCAGATCTCCCAGCATCATGAAAATTGGGTTAATAAGCGAGAGACAATTCAGTTTTGCAGAATGGCTGTGGGAAGCAATGTAGTGTTTGGAACTTCTTGAAGTCAGCCTGACAGGATTTAACCCAATTCTCTATCTCTTACACTTTTTTTGATATAGAATATTCCTGCATTTACAATTGTTAAAACATTCTGGTGAAGGACAGCAGGTTGAGATTAGTTCGTTTCTCTTAAGTTTTGGCAAAACTTCCCACCATGAGGAGCTGTGTGAACCAAAMGCATGGAAGTGTCTGGTGGTGGCAGCTGGCTCTTTAGTTCCCACATTAATCTAAGTGGCTGGTGGTCAGCAAGTTTGGGTTTAAATGTGTGCATGTAGTTAATAAGAGTCAATACTATTACTGGAAAAAGTCGATACTATTACTGAGAAAAGTCTGTACTAAGAGCTCTGCTTTTGTAATMGTATCAGGCAAATTGCCAGCAGCACTGACCTTTTCTGGCCATCAGATTCCACCASTGTTTGTTGTTTGCTCGACTGCAGTTTTGGGAGAGAGCATTATTTCCCATCTTCGGGAGGTATGTTGTGCTTTGAACTCTGGGACTGTTTGCTTCTGAGAATTCTAAAATAACTCCTTACCACARCATCACAATTTGAGGATTTGTGGAGATGGTCATAGTCATCCTGAGTTGTGTTTTCTGAAACGATTTCCTGTCATATGTACATTTTTTTCTGTCTGAAGATTTGCAGGTTAAATATACTGTATCATATGGTACTACTAACCTCTTACATTATGTGAGATCTATTACAGCCTTATCAGAAAATGTTTCAGCATCTATGTCCTTCCAGTTAGCATCATATGTGTGAGTCGTGACATTTATAGGAAAATTTTCATGCTATGTTAGTGCTGTACGTTCATTCCTTAAATTAAATGCTGTAACTTTGAAATACTAGAATAATATKAAAGTTGATAGCCATGACGTTTCTAGTTGCCAATGTCTTAATATCTCTGTTCAATGACTGTGATAATTATTTGCTTCCTTGAGCTGTCATTCAGATTRTGCATTAAACACTCATTATTTGAAGACTTTGAGTGTCACCTCAATTAGTAGTGTAATGGTTTTTGATCTTTGGAGTGGGATGCTGTGGATAGAGTATGGCTTTGGGAGCTCTTCATTCTACCACCCTGCATTCAATTTGTTGAAAAATATATTCTGAACTGTTCATGTTCCTTAGAGTAAAAACTATTTCTTTTGGCATTTCAAGGACTCTTCACTTTCAGCTTCAGTTTTGTTTGGAATTGGTGTGTTACTCATGCAGTGTTAGCAATGTTAACTGTCAATCTCTAATCCTTTATTGTATTTTTGTGATTTTATGATYCTATAATACCTGTGTGATTCTAGTATTAAAACTGAGGGCAACAAGAGTGGTGCACTGCTTTACTTGACTGATGGACAAATCACATGTGCTGCACTAAATGAGCCTGTAGCTGAAGACAGAAGGGCAAGAGAGGGAAGAAATTAATATGATTTCAGTATATACAACTCCTGACACCATTCAAAAAGTACATGGTTCTCAGTCTGCTTAAAACTGAGGGCGAACCAAGTATTTGCCTGTTTTTTTACATGYTTGCCACTACACAGTTAAAATTACATGATATAGCTATCTAGATAGAGGAGTGGCCAGTAATTTTTGCTCAGGTAGGAGAGGTTTAGTACAACCATAGCAAGAATTAGAGTTCTGTGGTAGRTGCYTTTATGTGTAATAGCTGGAATCTGKTTTATGTCTGTACTATTTAAAGAAAAGTGGCAAAATGTTTTAATATTAAATTCAGGCTGTATCTCTGCTGCCATTTGATGGGTAGTTCTTATCTGCTCTGGCTTCTAATTTAGGCACCTCTTATTTTGTATTTGCATAGTTGGGGTTATTCCATCCTTGTCTTTCAAGGATAAAGAACATGTGTGTTGCATGCGTGCACATACTCTTATCTTTACAAAACATTTAGGCAAATAAAATTGTGTTGTTCCTTCTTCCAGGTTGTTTGAGAGAGGAGTTCGATGGGCTAGCCCTAAACTTGATATTGGAATGGCCAGCTGCTGATGCGTGGTAGCTGCATTTCTGCTGTACAGCACACCTCACCTGCCATCCAGATCACCAAGAAGCACAGGTCCAATCCTTTGCTGATCTTTCTTGTTTCAAGGGAGCTATTTTCCAGGTCCTAACTGGAGGCAGCCTGGCTCAGCCTGCTTATGTTTACCAAGGAAGAGAGAGCTGTGTTGGTGTCTGCCCTCCCTCCTTGTTCTGCCATCGCCCTTCTGCRAGGAGTCCCATGGCCTGCATGGAAGGTGCTTGGGAGTGGAACAGGGACAAAGGGGGTCTTGGCAGCTTAAAAGCATGATTTTTCCTCACACTGGCCCTTCAGAACTCTTTCCTAACTGAGTGTAATTCAATTTATAACTTTACTCCTCTAAGCATTTATGCGAAGAAGTGTGTAGCTAGCTTTTAAGTGGTGATGAACACAAGATTCCTTCTTTCCCCCCTTGTCTCCAAAGGAGCCATTTCCAGTTAGGCTGTGATGAGGTAAGGACACCTCTAARCCAGGTAGAAAGCCTTACAGAAGTCAGAAATTAGTGAAAAACCTGGGAACTGGTTKCAGCCTGGATTATCGTTTCCTCATGTGGGTGGAGGCATATAATCTTCCAGTACTGAGAAGGTATTTTTTCATCATTGCCTCTGRTTTCCTTTATCCATGGCAAAACTTGAGTTTTGAAAGCTCTTGAATAAGCAGAAAGATTCTTGTGTGATGTTTGGAGATAAAAGCATTGCAGAAAGCAGGGCAGACTTTACAGCTTATGCAACTTTACAGAACTGAAAATATACCATCTGAATTACTTTACAGAAGAAAGATGAAGACTCATGTTCTGCACTGGGAGGTGTTTGTGTAAATATGTGTATATGGGGGAGTGTATGTAACAATGGCAGCCAAAATGCATAGGTTTTGGGTCAAATTCTTAGAGGCTGATTAAGCAGTATTCCTAGCACAGGAATTTCTGGTGCAGAAGTTTTTACAAACCCAGTCGGTATTTGCCTTCATGTCTCTTAGTCTTCAGGTTTCATTGTAAATGAACAAAGCTCTGTATGTGTATGTGTTTTGTAAGGCCTTGTCTGTCTTCYGGAGAGTTGTCTCAACTCCTGCATYTCGGAGATCCAGCAATACTCCTGCTGCAATCTCAAATTTTTCTTTGTTTTTCACCACCCAGCTTTTTGATCCTGACCATCTGTGCACTTCTCAGAGGTGTGTGACATGTATTTCAGATAAGTGAATGTACTGGTAGGTTGAAGTTAAATATAGAGAAGTCTATGGGGAAAAACTAATTAGGACTCAAAGTTTGGAACCACGTTCTTACTCTGTTTTGGTTTTTAAAGTCTGCACAAGTGCGTGATAGTGAGAATTTGCAGTACAACTGAGCCACTGCCTCAGAGACTGACTGATGGTAGTTGGCAGCTTTGGTTTTCTGGCACAGCAAAGGCAAATGCTCTTACAGGTGGGAATGATATTCCTGTTTGGGGAAAACCAGCCATCCTTGTTTAGAGTCATTGTGACATGGAATGAGGAATATCTGTATTGTCTGTGAGCAGTGTGACTTGGCTTCACCTATTTCCCCTGGAAATAGTTTTACTTAAAATGTTCCTCCCCTCCACCCCCCTCTGTATTGTTCAGTGGATTTTATATTTTTGTTTATGCTGCAATCTTTGTAATACCCAGATCTAYTCACATATACCATCGGGTCTAACACAACTAGAAAATGACATCATGCAAATTCCCATGTTCCAGAAATAAATGGGCTARATGGGGACCTTGGGATAGCCAGTGTGGCATCCCTGAATGAAACAGTGGTGGGGTTCCAACCAGGAGTTCTGCTCAGGTGCCTGCTTTTCTTGCCTGGGTTCTGTTTCCTTTTGCTCATTTTAAACTTTGAACAGGACTAATTAAGCCTAACTTTTGTGCAAGCAGGAATTAGCAGTCTAATCTCAAAAAATTTTGTTCTTAAGCACAGAACTTAAGGTCTGAGCTTCTGTTTGTGAGGTACTTACYACACTTTACATTGGGAGGGTACATAATCAGTAAGACTTCTATTGTTACTTAATTCACCTTTGACTGGAGGGATTTAATTGGTCACAAAATGTGTATTTGTTGTCAGATAACTTCAATGTGGATGCATTGGGGGCATATGCATTTATTTCCCTGTATCTGTAAGGAAAGTAACATTAACTTTGCTAATGCATTTACTGTTGCTCATAGGTACAGTTTCCAGCAACAACTATTTTCTGCGATCTTTGATTTCTACCTAGATCAATTATCTTTAACTCATTCTCTTTTTTGTCAGATTGATTGTTGGCAGGTCTGCAATTTGCATAGTACTTTTGAAATCTCTAGAATTAAATGCCTGACTGAGCTGGCAAAAAAAAAAACCCTGTCATGGTGTAAGAAATTGGACTTAGGCCATTGCTATATCCTGACATGGATGTGCTCCCCTGCCCTGGGCAGTATATCCTTCATGRCATGTGTTTTTACATTTGAGAAGTGTGAGTAGTGGTCAAAAGACTTTATTTAGGTCCAAAAGGCTTTATTTTGGATAATTTGCATGTGGCTTGTGTAAAGAACTTTTATTCTGTTTTGCCCTATAGTACTCACTGATTGACAGCCATGAACTACTTATGTTTCTTCATTCCCTGGAAAAGAGAAGAAAGGGGTGAACCAGTACCTGAAGGAAACCTACAAGAAAAATGGAGAGAGACTATTTACAAGAGCATGCAGTTACAGGATGAGGGGGAATGGATTCAAATTGACAGTGTMGGTTTAGATTAGCTACTAGGAAGGAATTTTTCACCGTGAGGGKGGTGAGGCACTGGAACAGGTTGTCCAGAGAAGTTGCAGGGGCCCTGTCCCTGGAAGKGCTCGAGGCCAGGTTGGATGGGGCTTGGAGAAACCTGATCTAGTGGAAGGTAGAGGGGCTGCCTCTAGATGGTATTTAAGGTCCCTTCCAACATTCTAGGATTATTTGAGATGAGACCTTGCCAAATTGGTCCAAATTCCAGTTAGTGGAGAGCAGCAGAAATCCTTTTGAATTTGTACCAAATTCTTTGGTAACCAAAGTTCACCCCTTGGGGGTGGCAAACACTCAGCATGCTGCTGCATTTGATTCTTGGTAAATATTTGACATGCATCGAGTCTTTCTCTCCTTTGAGCTGCCAGCTTGCAAGCTGCCTTGGGAAAAAACATCCATGCTGTATTATCTTTGGTAGAGAGAACACCTGTTAGCCATGAGAGTTTAGATTATTTGCCTTCACACAACAAGAGAAAAATGTACAGGTAAACTTACCTTAAATAGTGTTAAGTTGCTTCTAATGCTATATGTAATTTGGAGACTCCAGAGAGATGCCTGATAGCAGAAGGAATTAAGAAAATGTTATTGTTTCTGTACACAGGAAAATATTTTCAATGAAAAAGGGGACCAATGGATTCAAAACATATTTTGTGTTTATGTCTTTGCTCTTCACAAATTATTGACTATGCAAAAAAGAATTAAGTTATTAATTTCTTGATGTATACAACTGAAAACGAAGAGACTTTGCAGAATTTTGGGGGAATGTTCTCTCACTGAGACTTCTTGAAATTAGTTGTAATTAATTTTAAAATTACAATTAATTTTTAGAATTGCTATTAAAAAGTAATTAACTTTTAATTTTTTCCTCTTGGCGTAATCTGCAGGAACCGTGGTGTTTGAATCTCAGTAGGCCTGCACTAGTCCTAGATAACACTGGAAATAAATYGTCATTATTGTTGGTGCACTGTTATTATTTGAAGTGTAAGTTTAGGAAAGACAAACTGGAAGTGAACGTTTGCACATTTACATGATGGGTGCTCAGTGCATTTGCAGTTGAAAGAAACGGGGGTTTACTTTGAAATGTGTTCAGAGTGCTCTACCAAATGCTTAATTACTGGGTCAYGTGATTGATTCTGATATGACATCAAGCAGTTGGCATCTGAGAGCAGACTGCACTGATACTTGTMTATTAAAAAACCTCAAATCCAAAACCAAAAAAATCCAATTTCCTGTGTTCCCTACCCAGATGAAAATGGCTTTCACCTGAAAGTAGACCTTTGTTAAATGTACACCTTTAAAAGAGATATTGGCAAGAGCAGCCTGTTGTTCAGGCAGTCACAGTTGATAATCAAAATACCCTAAAAATGGAATTTGTGTGTTTGTGAGAGCAGCATGGCAAATAATCCTATGTAATGGTCTGAGAAGTGTCTCCCTGTTTCTAGAACAGAGCAGGATCGATGGCTGCTTATGGGGCTAATCAGAACAGCAATGAGGGTGCTGGGGTTTTTGATTCATCAGATAATTAACTCTCATCAGACTGAAATGGAACCCGGTGGAAAATCACCTGCAGGTGAGCAAGAGGAAGAATGATTGATATTTTGTGTGTTTATTAGAAAAACCACAGTGCCAAGTTTTAACTGCCTGAAGGTGCTGCCTTCGAGGTGGGCGTGGAGATCAGATCCCCTGCGRTCCTTTGTGTGCACATGCATTGGTGTTTTCTCCAACTTAGCACAGTTTAATATCTGATTTTTTTTCCTGTTATGGGATTGATGAAAACARTCTTTAATATACTGTGGCTGCCTTCTTTCTCCTTGTATGCCAGAGGCACGTGCTGCTTTGGATATGGGAGATATTAACTTTCATTAAGGTACTCAGTGAGTGAGTACCTGGTATCAAACATGTTATTTCTTTTTATGTCTGGGGCAGCTATATTTTCAGTAATATATTATTGTGGAATTATTAATTTGTCCTAGATGGCTGTCATTATCTCTGTGACAATTGGAATGGTGGTGGTAAAAATCACAGAGTGGCTAAATCCAATGTAAACATTCAGGCATCTCTGACCCTGACTTACCTGTAGGAAGAAGGTGGTAAAATTTTCACTTGGATTGTGTTATCTGTGGTAGATTAAATATTGAAGAGATTCTTGTGAGAAGGGGTTTTGAGYTTTGGTCCAGCTGAATCCTGGCAAGGGAGGATCAGGAATCCTGTCAGCTGGACCTGGGAGGAGCCACATGTAGTGATGTTGTGGATGTCTGCTGGAAACTGAAGAATTAGACAAAACTGACTTCAAATATTTGGAAGAAGTCTTGTGGTCACTGGTCCAGATCCTTGTGGGAGTCTAGCCAAGCACCCCAGTGTCTGTGRGAGAGACAAMACAGCARGGCACAAGCAATCCACAGGGTTTCTGGAGTTCRAAAACAACTTCCTGAGAGATGATCAAGAAGCAAATGAGGGGATGTACTCTGCTGGACCTTGTACTTGCTGAGAGGGAAAGACTGATCCAGGGGTGAGGGCAGCAGTAACTATGGGATTGGGGTGTACGGGATCCTGAGATGAGGGGGGAAAAACAAAGGACTGGACTTCAGGAGAGCACTTTGGTCTGTTCAGGGATCYGCTTGGAAGAATCCCAGAGGACATCATCCTTGAGAGAGTTGGGATCCAAGAGGGCTGATTGGTTTTCAGGGGTTATCTCATCTGTGGTGAAGAACAGTCCATTCCAATGAGCAAAACTTAGCAGGAAGCTCCACACAGAACCCAAACATAAAAAGGAAGGAAGCACAGATGACCTGGAAGCAGGGACRGGTGACCCAGGAGGAATAYAGAGCCACTGTCTGAGTRTGCAGAGATGGGGTTAGGAAATCCAAAATGCACCAGGAGTTGAATCTGACAAGGTATGTTGGAGAGCAACAAAAAAAGGAAATGCCTACAGGAACATCAGAATGTTCAGGAATCCAGGTGAGTAAGAAAAACATTTGTTGTTGAACTGGGTAGAAGACTTGGTGACAAATGACTTTGAAAGGCCGAGGTACTCAATGCCTTCTCTGAGGGAGCTGGCTGGTGTCACAGTGAGGTCACTCACACTCACAATTATCTTTGAAAGGTCATGACCATTGAAGAGAGGATCCTGAGGACTGGAGGAAGCCAATGCCACTCCTGTGTTCAAGAAGAGCAACAAGAAGGATCCAGGGAACTACAGGCCAGTCAATCCCATCCTTTGCCTGGGATGGTGATGGGGTCAATAATCCTGGTAACCATTTCTGGCTGTWTAGCTGTACGAAGGATAAGAAGGTGCCTGGGAATAGTCAGCGTGGATTTATAGTGGGCAACAACCTTCCACAATGGCATGACTGGAATGGGGGATGTTCTTTTTTCAGCTTTAGCAAGACTTTCGTCGCTGTCCGCCACAGCAGTCTCATACACAAGCTGCTGGTGTATGGATAAGGTGTTTGGACAGCGAGGTAGATTTACCTGGCAGAGCTGCTGGGCTCAAAGCATTATTATCAGTGGCATGAAGTCCAGCCAGAGGCTGGTCCTCATGGGTATACCCCAGGGATAAGTCCTGGGGTCAAATACTGTTGGATATTTTCACTAATGATCAGGATGATGGAACAATGTCGTGGTGCACCCCTGGCTAACTTGCAGACAAAAGTAAAAATGGAAGGAAGCAGTGCTTGATAGACCACAAGTGTGGGGCCAACAGCCTCCTGCGCTGCATTCAGTGTTATCAGCAGGCTGAAGGGAGTAATCCTTCCCCTCTCTTCAGCACTGGGGAGGCCACACCTGSAGTGCTGGGTCCAGTTCTGAGCTCTCCAGGGCAATGTATTCAGTGGAATCAAGATAATGGAATAATACTGCCCACTGCTGAAGGACAGACCTCAATCACTTCATGGAAATGCAATGAGAGAATTATTCTGCAGAACAGATGGGAGCTGAATATATCAGAGGAAATATTAAAAAAATGAACAAGTTTAGGTTTTCCATTAGGAAAGCATATATAATCCTCTTAGGATATTATTTCCCTGGGTTTTTTTATATACAAACTATGTGTAAGTTTATAACATATATAAACAGTGGATAAATACACATGCAAATGTGTATATATGCATTTGTATGTATATACAAGCATGTGTGTATATATACACACCAAAGTATATGTAAATAATACATGGAAAGAACCCACACTTTGACTCCAGGTCATCACAACAACTGTTACACACACTGCTGCTCCTGTTGTGTTATAAAATCTGTCCTATTCTGATGATAATACAGAGGGACAGGAGGTAAGCTCTGACATCAGTACAAACATGTCATTCCTGTCTGGGAAGATCTTCCCATCTAAACACCTCCTTCGGCCACAGATGAGCAAAACTCCTTTTTTTTGTGCGCTTTGCTTTGCTGTTTGGCTGTGCTGCATGATGTCTTTAGAAAACACTTGGTGGCCATGCTGCTGGATAGGCTGTGACACTGTGACCTCAAAAATGCCAGGGATGGGCTTGACCTGCACCCACAGCTGAGCCCTGTGGAAGGCAGTGAAGCACGTGGGAGTTGTGGAGCTCTGAAGACAGCATGGTCATGGTCAGCCCAAACACAAACAAACCAACCAAAAACCCAGGGTGACCAAAATATGTGTTTTGAAAGTGAGAATGGCTAGCATGAGAGATGTCCTTCTGGTTAAAACAAAGCAGGAAACAGCTTGTTCATGTATATTCTGTCTGCTAATAATAGCAGCAAATTCATGAAGGTAATTACTGATCCGAGACTTGGAAGGCTCCATTCAGGCAAAATGCCTGAAGACATCAGATAGTGGTTCTTTGTGCTTATTCTTAGAGTCCTTGAACCCTGCTTCTGACCTGAAAAGGGYCTTGATGAGTAACAGCATTTCCTTTACAGTGTTTTTTAGAGAGGGGCAAGAAGTCCTGGAAAAAAGCCCTATGCCYTGACTCTGAAAGTCATCATTCACCTTACCCTTATTTACTCCCTTCCTTTATTCCCTTCCAAGAGCCTGTGCTGCTTGTTTTGGTTTTTCACTATCATGCACCTTCTGCCTGCAGGGATCTGTAGTACAAAGGATTGACTGAAAAGCAGGACCTGGTCTGTGGGTGCTTCTGTCTGGGCTGRTGGTTCTGTCTTTGGGTTCTGTGCTGGTGAGTGTTAGGTCTCCTATGCAACAAGTCAATAACACTGTGATGAACCAAATCTCTAACTCTTCCACATACTGCTTGTTACAGTATTTTGTTAAAAAAAAATAGACTCAATTACACAACCCCATTGGAGAGGTCTTTCTTGGCCTTCAGCCTAAACCTGGATTCCACCACCCATAAATTGTATAAAAGTGTCTGGGGTGAAATCAGTGGTGGTGACGATGCAATTTACACTTAGCATGTGGTGTTTATAAAATAAATACAAGTGGCAGCTGGTATAACTCATGAAAACTCAGTGTTTGGAAGGGGCCTAAGCCAAAGACCATCAGTCCATATAAAAGTTCCTGTTGGTTTTAGATTGATCATTTAGCTGTGCTATGTGGGTACTGCATGTGGCCCAGGTTAGTATTTTATGAGGCACCAAAGCTAAAACATTGAGCCTTTCTGTCATTTACTATCCTTCTGTGTTCAATTTAATTATAGACAGGCAATTAACAGCAGAGGTGAGAGAAAAAGTGAATGTTTTACTAGACTTACCCCGAAATCCAGCAATAGTAGGATAAAGGGGGTTTGCTGTTACACGTGCAATAACCGGCCAGGTTGAAGCTTTCTAAAGACAGAATTGACTGGACAAATTGCAGAGATTCACATGTACACCCTGCCCCACAGCCAGCCTGTGCAAACATGAGGGGCTGATGGGCATCAGGAAGGAGGCTGGGGGCTGGGACATGGGCCCTTGTCAGTTGTTTTCCTGTGACAAGRGCAGTCCTCTCTTTCCTGCCWGAAATGCCYCACACTGGGCACAGCCACTTGTGACAATGCAGGGAACAGAGTACATGGACTCCTTCTCAGCTGGTTTGAAGAAATACCATAATAATAATAAAGATAATTATAAATATATATTAAATAAAAAAATAAAAATAAATAAATAAAGAAGAAATCTTTCTTTTCAAAAGCTGTGCCTTTTTACACTTTAATTTTCCCGGGCTAAATACCTATTGGCTGTTTTCAGGGTCACCACCCACAAACCTTCTTATCCAATCAYATCTCTGGATGGGCGGTGTCCATGGGCTCTGCTAACCAATCACAGCTTGACACACAAGGCAGGGTCATGTCAATCACAGACTCATGTCCCACAGCTCAAACCTTGCCCAAACCGTAAGAATAAATCCCAATATTTTCCTCACTCATTAGCCCCAGTATGTGTACAGTAACACTGTCAGGAGCTTGAATTTTTGTGCATCACCAGAAGTTATATGTTTGTGTTATGTGGTAATTGTGGGAAAGTTTGTGACCAGAGCAAGGTGAGGATTACACCAAAAAACACATCCAACAGATGCACAGAACATATCAACACCCAATAATTGTTGACTCTTTTTTTTTTTTTTTTCTTTTTCTTTCCTCTTTGCAGTTCTTTTGCCCAGCAGCTTCATCGTCTGGCTTGCCAGAAATCATTGGATATTTGAATGGCATTTCTATTCAACATCTTTTTAACATCAAGGTGTTTTTAGGCACRTTTGTCTCATGTATCCTCGCTGTAGCTTATGGGCCAGAAGGTCCCACAATTCATTTGGGGTGAGAAATGGCAGAGAGTGATAAAGTTATGGGGCTGAGGGTATGGCTTTGCAACATCTGTCTGGTGGCAGCACTGCCTTAAAAAATACCCTGCATTGGGACCTCTTTTCACCCGTGCTGTTCCGCACCCCTTTTGCATTAGCACAACTATTCGTGCCATGCAGTGAAGGAAAGGATTTGTTTKCTGCATGTTTTAAATCCTGGCTTTATTCCCTAGCATGATTCCTTGAGCAATGGTCAGCGATGCAGTTATCTGGACAACTTCAGTCATCCTTGCTTCTGAAAATCCACCTGCCACGCAGCCATGGCCTGCTGGCTGCTTGATATCTCGTGTGACTGCTTCTACCTGTGCAAAGTCTGTGTGAAAATAAAGGCAGTCTCAGGTGGATTCACACAACGGGGAGAGTAATTTCACCATGTGAAAAGTGCTCTAGGTGGCTGTGCACGGCACAGACTGATGGGGTCTGCGTTTCCAGCTTGGCACCAGGTGCAGGTGGCAGGTTTCTTGTTTATGCAGGAGTGTTACACAATGTTTCTAGGAGGGGAAAAGTAGACTTTGTAGTGTTTTTGAAGGATAGTGTTTATATGCCTTCATTTTCCCTGCAAAGGAAGGGAATCCCCATCACCCTTTTGCTGTCCTGGGCCTTGTGAGGGGGGTGGAATAGGCTTGCCCTGTCCTCCTCTGTAGGTAGAGAGGATTTTAAAATTTACTATGTTGAAATAAAACCAAACTTGGTAACTGCAGGCCAGATTTTGGGGTTCTTTGTTTGTTTTGGAAAGTGGCATAATTTGCTTTATTCTTAATTTAGAGGAGAATCCTGCTGCACTTTATTATCTATCCAGAACCATATCTTGAATAGAATGGTAAAATTGGTCTCTGCTAATAGGATATAGATTGTTTGTTGACTGTTTTGCTGTTTTATTTCTGATCCTTTTTGGGTTTGGAAAGTATTCATCCTTGAGGTTTGTTCTCCCCTCTTCACCACCCTGACTGGACATGTCTTCCTCCCCACCAACCATTCACATTTTCTGTTGCCCTGTGGGTTTGYATTTATTTATTTATTTGCACAGAGGTGCAGCACCCTAGGGGATGACTCAGATGTTCAAAAATAGGAGCACATGGTTAGTCAGAGGTGGCCACAAACCTTCCAGACAATGMTTCCCAAGGGTTAGCTCTCCCTCTGGGTTTCTGTTGTTTTCTTTGCTTTCAGACATTTGTCTCCAGGAGCTCAGAGACTGCAGCTGTGATTTCTTTTTTTTCCTTTGTGCTGGGTTGGTAACAGCGATTTGTGAGCCAAAGAGTTGAATCATATTTCCATGAATAAAGTCATCACAGTATCAACGTGATGCCTTTTCAAAACATAGGAATTAAGAGCTAGTTTAATTTAATTTAGTTGGAACCCTCCACCATTTTTATTAAACATAAACACACGTAAGTTGCTAAAAGCCTCCGAGAGATTTATTAAGGCTCCTAATTTAAGTCTTGTAGAAAAGTCTTCCAAGATTATACAATGAATATATTTTTCATTCCACTAAGGGTTTGGATTTTTTTTTCTTTCCCCATTTAAATGTAATTTGAAGTGCTGCCTGGGAACACACTGTAATAATTTAAATCATCACACATCTTCTGTTAGAAGTGGTGCTGTTCTGGCTGCCATGGTTGTTAACCTGGGAATAGATGATTGAAATGACGGGCTCTAGTCTGATGTGTCACCACACTTGGGCAGACATTAACATGCAATTCTTCAAAGGCATTTCATGGACTGCCATCATAACACTCTTTGCAAAACAGACATTTAAGTCTCTGCGTCAAGAGCCTGAAAGTCTTTAGTAGCTCCCTCCTTTATGTCAATGGGACTTTGCATATTTAAAAGACATGTGTTCAGCATTCTCCATGTTTAAATCTTCATTGAATCATGTTGAAACCAACGTGGGTTTGCTGCTGCACGCCAGCTAAGGCTCTGTCCTCCTCTGCCTTGAACTGATTTATGAATTATTTACCAAAGAGTGCTCTCAATTATACAACATCACTTTTAGTGCTCTCCTGGGTCCTGGCCTGAGCCAGCTGCAGTTGGACATCACTGGCATCCATCTCCCAGTCTTCACCAGGATCTGGAATTCAGTTGATAAGTGATGGGCAGTGATGTGGGGCTCTGTGAGGGCCCCCCCTGCCACTGCCCTCGATGCCCCAGGGGTGTCTGGTGAGTCACTGGTGAGCCCATTGCATTTGGAAAGGAAACCCATTGCTGGATTGCACCAGCAATCTCTCAGCATTCCTGCCATTTGTCACTTTGAAATGGGGAAAAAGCCACCCACTCTAATTAAAAGAAAGTTGTTTAATTAAACAACTTTAAAGTTCTTTAATTAAAAGAAACTTCACAAGTTGTTTAGTACATTAATACAGAAGGCCTTTTCTCATTCCTTTCTGGGTTATATAAGGAGGGAGAAAAATACAGGATTTTTACACATGGACTTCATCCTTAAATTAATGATACTGTCCCAGGAGAAAAGAGGTTATGGGGATTGCCCAGTATGCACAGGGGGTCTTTGCTTTATTTTTTGAGTTTTGAAAAAGTAAATTGTTTGTGACACTTTTTTAGTCTGGCTCTTCTCTGCTCTTGTGTGTCTGAGATAATGCTGGTAAACTCTCTCTTGTGAACAGTTCTACTGAAATTAATGAGATTAGTTTCCAGGAAAAGAAACTGCAACCACCTTATGTCTTCTGGATGCTGTTTATTGTGATGTTGACATACAAAACCATGTTTGGTTTTTTAAAGTGAGGATAAAAAAAAATAAAGAATCCTGTTTGTAAATTTCCTAAAGAAATAGAATTCAAATGAGCAGCCACATGTGAACCATCTGTAGCTTTAAAGTAAATAAAAAAGAATCAAAGGGGAGATGTGGGATCTCCTTTGCCTTTAACCCTTTAAGGTCAGCCATTTAAATAAATATGAGATGCACTTGTTAAACAAAATGTTACTCATGGAAGAAATCAGCAATTGTGGTAAGAAAAGTAGAGAAAGTGTTTGTTTTTCTGTGCAGGATCCAGTTATAGTATAATTAGAGAGAAGCACTGGTTTGCAGTCAGGAGCCATCCTGGGGTAAGCAGGTTGTAGKGAAGTTCCCCTCACAGAGAGGGCTCTTGGTGAGCAGCAGAGACAAATGTCAGCCTAAATGAGACCTCACTTTGCAAAGACCACGATGACAAACTCTCACTTTCCTGGTAACTTCTGGTGCTGAGCAGGCTCAAGAGATGTACAGATGTACGCCAAGTACAATGACAGTAACTCAGCAAGAATTAGGTGTAGAAGGCACTAAAGGCATTCCTCCATTGGGGAGCTCTGCTGGATGTGCTGGAAGGGTCCAATTTCATTGCTGATACCATTGGTGTAGCATGTACAGCTGGCTGCAGCAAGAACTGGGAGATGTCCAAGGAAAACACACCCAGCTTTTACTGAGCCATGCAGTACCTCTTGAGTTCCCTGTTGCTCGGAACAACGTCAGTGGGAAAGTGTCACATGTAAGTAAAAATCCATGCACAAAAGTGTCTAAACATTTGTGAGCTGGAAAATATCAGACATGAAGCTTCCTGTGTGACTTGACTGGTGAGCTTTGTTAAGGGCTTTGACACATGAGCTCTTTAATTATTTCCCTGATTTTCTCTCCATTATCCTCACTGCCACCTGTCCTTGTACAGATAAAATTTGTGAATAATACAGGGAAGTTAAAAGGACCTACAGATGTTTAGAGATGACTCAGATCTGGGGTTATTTTTTTTTTCTGAGAACTTGCCATTTGTCAATATTTAAAATACTCAATTGTTTTTTACACTCATTGACATCAGCTCATACTGACTGCACAGCARGTCTACAAATTACCCCTGAGGTGTCAGGTAGCACATCCAGAGGATGCAAGTTTTATGAGGTTTTGAGCACTATTGATTAGTTCATTAGATGTATCAGCATCGCTCCAGTAACCCCCACAAAGGCTGGACTTAGTTCTAATTTTCTAAGAATTGAAGCATAATTTTATTTCCTTTTTCTAAATTCTTCCCGCTGTTTTTCACACTGTGGCCTCCCTTAAAAATAAAACATTTGTCTGATGCAGGATGTTGTTTTAATAGAATTAAATGAGTGTTTTGGAAAGAAAATTATGTTGTGTGTGGGAAAATATATAAATGTGTAAAGGAAGATTGTCCATTAATGTGTTTTTTTACAGTACTATAATTACTTTCCTCCCTCTTTTTCATTCCTTTTTTTCTTCTTTACTGGCTCACAGTGCAGATCTTTGCTATTTGAGCTCCTAGTGCTGCTCACAGCAATGAAATTACTCCTTGGGGCGTATGTGGGCTCCACACCTTTACAGGGAGGGAGACAAGGCACAAATGTTCCACTGGGTTTCTCAAACCTTTACAGACTGAGGCAGCACGTTGAGCCTGCAGGCTCCTGGCTGTACTCTTATTCTCTAGTGAATCCCAAGCCTTCTTATCATTTTTTCAATGTAGTGTTTCACTCCTGTGAGTGCACTGCTCCAGAATGGGATGTGGTCCATCTGCCTGTCCTTGGGCTGTTTGGTGCAAGTTCAGCAGCTCACTGTCACGTGATACCTGTGGTACCCAAAGGATGCTGTAGGGTTGAGGATTTTGTCAAGGTGAACATGTCTGAACTCCTACTGTAGAGATGCAAGGCACTRTAATAACCCCAAAAATGTACCAGCAGGCTTTGAGAGGAAGTTATGTTTATGGTGGTTTTTGTTTCCCCTTTTGTTTACCCTGTTATCCGAATTTTGTCTCTTCCACCTGTGGCGGGCACAGTTTCATTACAGATGGTGCAGGTCAGGCACAGCTTTGATCTTTCATGCTGTTGGTGGCAGACTTTTGTTCTTCTTAGACGTGGGATATCAGGCTGGCCTGGCAAACCTGCTGCTGGTTGATG
>NW_026623278.1:2013577-2026133 GCF_030028575.1 Malurus melanocephalus
TGCTGTGTGGGTGTGGGAGGAAGTAGATGCAGGGGTTTAGGTTTGTCTCTTTCAGTGTTTTTGCTGAGGGAGTATCAGAGAAGGGGGACTGAGAAGGGGGAAAGCTGGGATATGTACAGTTATCAGATCAGTGGGTAGGGAAGCCTTCACACTTTAGATCTAGAAATCACTTAAATACAACAGAGTTGGTTTGTTCTAAATTATGGAGAACAGACAAAGCATCTACTGTTTGCTAATTAGCTGTTAATAAGATAATTTTCTGTGTTGGTGCTGGATAGAAGAGGATACTTCAAAGTGGAGGAAAAAGCAGAGAAGCTCTTAAATAGGCTGTCCTCTCTTTCTGGGGTTGGCTCGAGCTCTCTATTGTTGCTGCAAGCATTGCTAGACTGTGCCCCTGTTCCTTGGTGCTTACAGATTAAACATTTGAAAAGATGTAATCACTGTTTGTTCCCAATTGCAAAATGGAGGTGACCTTCAGCCGCAGCTACCTTTGCTTTACACCTTCTGGCATGACAGAAGCTTTTACCTTGTGTCCATCTAAAAGTAGTCGCTTTCATTTTCATGTCGTTAATTTATTTTTATTGCCCACTATGATGATGTTTTAATAGCGATGTGAAAGTATCAGGATCTTCACTTCTTCTAGCCTAAATACCCTTCTTTGTATTTGACCTGGAGATCAATTAGAGAGCTAGAAATAAATTCCTGGTATTCTGAATTCCAATCCACTTTTTGCTACTTTTATACTACAGATAAATACTTTCTAAAGTAATTGCCCAATCGCTTTCATTGATCTCTGAATTTCTTTTGTACCCCTCTAGCAATGCAGAAACTAAAGGTCATGGCATTTTCCACATTTAGCTATACTTTGGTTGGGAAAATGGACAACATTTCTTGTGTGCAGGCTCTCTGATATATTTGCTTTACCACAAGTTTAGCTGGGGAAACTGGAGAAGACATTGGGTTTCCACCCAAATCCTTTTTGTGGACCATCTCATAGTACAGGTCCCCAAAGAGTTGCAGTTACACACAAAGAAGATGAAAGTTTGTGGCAGAAAGGTGAGATTAGGTGGGCAGGGAAAAGGTCAAACCTTCTGAAGCCAAATTCATTGCTGAAATCAAAGTAYTGTGTAATGAACAGCTGCATGGATAGGGGGAAGTGGATTCACTTCAGTTTCTATTGTACGGTAAGCTTTGCTCTTTTAACACTCAGTAGAGGATGTTTTCTGAAAAGAGCAGTGGATTCTGTCTCCTTCTATCTTCTCTTAGTGTTACCGGAGGGAAAAGTTAGTTAAAATTATTAACAACATAACTTCTGCCTGGGTCCAATGAGATTTTGGCTCTCAGTGTGGTACAGATAAGCAGAAACATTTTCATTCCACTGCACATGAGGCTCAGGGGAAATTTTGTTTCTCGTATATTTTGTGGCATTAACAAAACACAGTTTACAGTGGATAAACTGAGTTGAAAGCTTGTAGATTATGTTTCTCAAGAAATTATTTGGTTTTTCAAGTTTCATTCTACCTAGCATAATGTTACCAGGGGAATTTATTGTACTCTGGAGYCAAAGATTTTCAGGAAACTTCACTTTATTTTCACGTAGACCATTGGATTAATTCTAAAGGTGAAACTTGCTCTGTAGGTACCRTTTTTTTTCTTGATGACTGGCCAAAGCTTGTGGTTTATATTACAACAAAAACAAAGAGTATACTGTGCCACCTTTCATTTCCAGCACAGGGAATACTCTCTTGGCTTTACCTTTACTGCCACACACATGCAGTGTGAAGTGCTTATTTTACTTGAAAGCAAATATCACAGTTTATCTTTTCCTTAGCAAAAATAGAAGTAGGGAGAAAAAACAATAAAATCACGTATGTCTATTTTTAGTTTCAGTGCAGGATTGGAATTAAATAGAATATAATGCAAGATATTTGGATYCTGTAGCAAATAAACCAGATTTTTTTGCTACTTCAAATTAAACTCATTCCCTCTGAATTCCAACACCTTAAATATTAGACCTCTCTAAATCCTTTGGAAAAAGATGGATATTGTTACAGCTATTGCTAAAAATATCACTAATAAAGTTTTGCACAGTCCACAGAGTACCTACATAGGAGATTGTTGTGATCCTGATTTTATGGCACAATATACCTTTAGTCCTCCCTGCCTGGGAGCAGACATGCAGGTGTTGAGCTTCTGATGCCTGGGAATGGCTGCTGGGATTCTCCCTCTGCCAGACCCTGTTTCTCTGTCAGCAGCACCCTGTGGACCAGCTCTTGAAGCCTGGCTGGATTTTGACCATGGCTTTTCTCCTCTCAAGAAATATCACCCATGTTTAGTATGGCCGCCTGGTGAATTTGTTAAACTCTAGGCTACTCATAGCAAGAACAAGAATAAGATTAAGGGTCAAGAAGAAAAGAAGGAAAGAGAAAAATAATTTCAACAGTAGGAGGACTTCAAGCTCAAGCAATTTCAGGCAGGCTGACAGCTGACTGTCCAACCCACTAACCCCAAAATKATCCCAGTTTAGGGTTTTTTGCAGGTAACTCTTGATGTGTGACCTTCCTGCATCTTGGCAGGTAGCTTTTAATACATTTTATGATCTCTTACTCTGTCCAGATCTTAATCATGACAAAAAGCTGTGTAACTCTATACCTGGGCTAGGGAAGTAATATCCTCACAGCTTTTAATAGGTTATCACCGACCTGTTGACCCCGTTTTGTTGCCTGGAAGATAAAATTAAAACATGATATTGCTTTCATCCTTGCTTCTTGTTGAGGAGTCAAGCAGAAAATTCAATTACTATTACAGCTGCCAGATTATGTTCTGTGCCTGTGATTTGTTGTTTTGTGTGTTGTTGTTGCTCAGCATGAATTTCCACTGTTTMACTTAAATTTACTTATAAATTATCTCAACGCACATGGATGCAGATGGACACTTAAGAAATGAACATTCAGCAGAGCTCTGGTTCAGCAAAGTCTTTTGAAGTGTTCATTAAAGCCATTATGTCTTGCTTTTTAGATGTAACCTGAAGTGCTGAGTGCCASTGCAGTACATCACAGAGTTTTCTGCTATGTGTGCCAACACCGTTGTCTACCTGCTTGGTTCCACTCCTGTGAGGAGTGAAAGAAGAGATCAGCTTTAAATTAATTAGCTGAGTGCTCTAAACCACAAGGAAAGATTTATTTCCTCTATGGAAATTACTTTGAGGTATCAGGTTTTGTAAGAAAGGATGCAATAATTCATGTCACTGGCAAGATGCTTGGAACACTCTTTTCTCCTTTCTTTGCCTCAGATTAAGAACTTGCTGGATATGAACATCTTGACCTTCATTCTGTCCATCCTCCTTGCAGTGTTTAGAGGTCTTCTAGCAGCTTCCTTTTCCCCCCTAAATTTAAAGGCTTATCAATTGCAAAATCCAGATTGATCAACTGCAAAATGCAGTTCTTTAATTCAGTTCCAAAATTGTCCCTTAGAAATAAAAGCAACCTGTTGGAGACTGTGCTTATGGTTTTCTTAATTATGTAACATTAACAGYGGCTAATGAGGGCAGGTCACAAACTGCTGGATGGAAAAGTGAATCTGGCAATGTGCAACAGAGTACAACAAACCTGTGGATTTCCAAAATGCATGTATGTATTTAGTGCTGGTAGGTATATGAGAATGGAGAAGATTTTTTTACTTGTTTGGTTTGGTTTTTGTGCTTGAAGTATTTTACCTGAAGAGTGGCTCTAGAGTGCTGTTCTGCTCTAGTGATACTACATCAGCTTAGTGACACTTAGCAGGTACTTTGCTGTGCTTTTGCATTAATTTGCAATTTATTGGAGAGCTCAAATGTCCTGATAAGACATGATGGGGCCACTTTACATCTAGGCTTTGGAGTTTCCATTTGGTATCACATGTCTTTGGASACAGTCATGCCATTGGAAAAGAAAGGGTATAGGCAAAGGGATCCCATATTTTGAACATTTTAATGCTTTTCAGTTTTATCCTTTGTTTATAGCTTAAGCACATTTTATGAAGAACATTATGAACTTAATACTCCTATAAAGACAGGCTGAGAGACTTGGGAYTGTTCAGCCTGGGGCAGAGAAGGCYCTGGGGAGACCTTGGAGCAGCTTCCAATACCTAAAGGGGGCCACAGAAATGCTGGAGAGGGACTTTTACAAAAGCATGTAGTGAYAGRACWGGGGGAAATGGCTTCAAACTGAAAGAGAAGAGGTTTAGATCAGACTACAGAAATAATTCTGGACTCTGAAGGTGGTGAGACACTGGACAAGGTTKCCCTGGGAAGCTGTGCACTCCCCATCCTTGGAAGTGTTGTCCAGGTTGGATGGGGCTTTGAGAAACCTGATCTAGTGGAAGGTGTCCCTGCTCATGACAGGGGTATTGGAACTAGATGATCTTTCAGGTCCYTTWCAGTGCAAACCATKTTATGAATAAATGTGGAGAAAGAAAACCTTCAGACCTTTTCTACTGCACTTTTAATAAATTGTGCACATTTGATATTCTCTGCAAGTTTCTTTAGTGAATGCTTCATCTAGTGAATAAGTTTTCTTTATTTCCACTATTTTTTAGGAATTATTTCTGAGGAGTTTTCCATTTTTTAGATGTTCAGATGACTACCTTTAGGGAAATTGGTGCACACTGAAGCCCCTTTCAGGGAAAGGCAATCACTTTGACTTGCATCAACAGCTTCCATTGATACTAGGAGGAAAACAATATTTTAAATATGAGAGAGTAAACTTTTGGAGCTAAAAGCGTAAAGAACTGTGAGTTGAGGAACTTGGCCAAGTCTGAAAGCTCTCCACAGACTACTAYAGATGCACATTCCCCATAGGTTTACCTCTCTAAAAGMACATTTCATTTRGTCCKWGGAAGTCCTGTGTRTCCTCTGGCAGTCCATCTCCTCCTSTGCCTAGTCCTGCTTGTTGTACTTTCTGCTGCACATCAGAGGTGTAATCTGACCTCGGTAGGAGGAAGAGGAGGAGGGATCCCGGTGAAAGGACTGCGCTGGAGCATGCCCGTGCTGTTGATGGCAGCTGAATTTCAGCTCCTCTTAGTGGCAGGATGGTGGCATTTCTGTTGGCAGCTGTGTTTGCTCACCATCTGCTGAAGGAACACACCTCGATGAAGCTCACTTCACACTTCTTGCTTCCACGTTTGAAGGAGAGAGTAAGGTCTGTAGGGAAAACAGGAATTCTCAGCTTTAGGGAGAGCCTTTCCCCTGTCCAGCCTTGTGCTGCAGCTTTGGTCCCCCATCTCACTGCAGGTCTGTGGCTTTGTGCTGTTGAGCACTGCAATGTGATATCTTAACCAAAATCCAGTTTTCAAACCAGCAGGATGAGGAGCAGAGCCCCATGTGTGACTCCCATTAGTCCTGTGGAAATGCCAAGGTTTCCAAAGGTTTCTGTTTGCAAGAGGTCAGGTTTGTAACAACGATWATTTTCAAAATTTGGAGCTGGAGTGCTCTGTTTGACAGCCATTTCCTCCACCACTGGGAAACCTTTGGCTTTCTCATGATGCATCACAGAAACCTTGCACAAGCTGCTTAAGCACACGAAAAACATTGCTTATTATTCTCTGGAATAAAAACCAAAACATGCATCAGCATAAGCCAGTAAGAGCCAGGATGTCAGAAGACACKACAGAATTAAACGTAAGATCATCTAGCAAAGATTTAGTTCCAGACATAAAGAAAACACTAAGAAAACTCCTCTAAGAGTTATTTTATGTTGTTTGAGTGGTGCCTTGCTGACTCCAAAAGTTCACGGAGAGTCTAGCACCTTGCCAGCTCGTACCTGAAAATGGGAGAACAGCATGTGTTTTGTAGGGTTGTGGTGCTTAAAGAGCTCTTCTGTATATATATTTTTACCTTAATCCTGTTTTTTTTTTTTTTTTTTAAATTTTTTTTTTTTTTTACCTTAACTTTGTAGCTTGAACTCTTATTCAGACTGTTTTTCCTTTTCTGTTAGTTCTAGAAGATCCTGCTCAGGTCACAGTCCTTATTTTATTATAACTTGGCAGAAAAGAGCAGGAAAGAAACTGTTTGATCTGAGAGACACCCATACATTTTTTTTTTTTTTTTTTTTTAATAAACTCACATAATGAGGCAGCTGAAAGAAACTATGTCACAGTGACTTTAACCAAAAATARTCTTGTATAAACCAGCTTGCATTTAAACTTGGAAAGAACCCATCACGGTATCTTCCACACCCACAACATAACCCGGAGTACCATTCCTTTGACTGGAATTGAATATCTAATCTTCAGCCCATAGATTAGACGAAGCTGTCTTCTAAGTGCCCTTCTGCCCCTTGGCCTGCATTTGCTTCTCCTCAATTCATCACCTTTCTCTCTGTGAGGAAATCACAATGCAGATAATGTTTTGCCAAGAATCTGGCAGAACTATCTTTCTTTTTCTATTTTTTTTTTTTTAATCACGTTGACTAATGCTTCTGTCCCAAAAGCTCAGTGTTTCCATGGGCAGGGTGGACAATTTAAGGATATATGGATATATACTTAATATATAACCTGTCAAAACTTTAAAAGGACACTTGAGAGGATTATTTTCCTTTCTACCTAGCTGTGAAGATAGGCTACTGCTTTAAATGTGTAGCCACTGGCTCCAGTCTAGCTGTCCTTCTAGTCCCTTTGGACTTTGGAGTTCTGGCAAAARATTGACCTGGGTTTGAACTGTCCCAGAGTCAAGTTTTCAAAAACAAAACYTGCCCTAAACTTTGTAGAGACTGAGCTACTCCCAGCTTCATCTGCTGTAGATGTGTTCTGCYCATAAATTTATAATCTTTGAGATACAGGGAAACAAAGGCTTGAGATATGATCATCTGACAGCTTGTCACAACTGCACACAGCTGAATCTCAGCCTAAAGGTTTCCATAAATGTGCTATCTAAGCTGTTTAATGGCTATCCACAGAGTGGATGAAACCTTGTGCAYGGGAAATGTATTATTACTGTGGTTGTGTGTTCCTGTAATTTTTCTCCAGATGTCTACTGAAATATTTTCTAAATATCTTTTAATTTTGGGCGTATCTTCATTTGTATAGCAATGTAAATTAATCTCAATTAAGATAAAAACCTGAGCATTAGTTTTGAATGAAATGTAACTGTTATACTGATGAAAAATATGCAGCACTGAAATGCAGTGCAGTCATCCCTTGTGCAAACTTCCTTTGCTTTTGGTGAATGCAAAGCAGACAGTGAAAGCACCTTCTGCTGTGCTCTGTTTCAAACATTTTTGGTTTCATTCACATTGACATCAAAATGGGTGTATGGAAAAATAGAAGGACCTGATAAAATACCTTCAGCCATTTGGATTGCAGTGTCTGTGCAATCTGTGTCTGTGTCTACAGTATAACATCTAATCAGCTTTAGGCTTTGTAGGTGTCTGGGGTGGCTGGGATGTTTAGGAACTTCTCTCTGTTCATTAACTGAGTGTCAGTCCTTTGATAATATCCTCGTGAGAGAAGGGAAGCAATAAGTTTGCAGGTTAGAAACAAGCCTTTAACTGTTCATACTGACCAGGGACTTCAAATTTGCATAAATGGGAAGGAATTTCAATTGAAACAGTGGACCCTTTCTGAAACACAGAAAGTAGGAAAATTTAAGTACTGATGGGGAAAAATGTTAAAGACTCACAGATCCTGAGTCCCTGCCATGCACAGGTGGGAGACTGCAAAGAACTCCATCTGGCTGCATCTCCCCCTCCTGCCTTGGTGGGCAGGCTGGCCACGTGGAGAGCATTTCATGTGCTCCAAATCTTCCTGGAGGTACCGGTGCTCTCTGATGGCCACAGTTGTCTGGTTCCAACATTTGTGTCTCTCAAGTTGGATTGGATGAATCCAGGCCTTGCTCATTGCTTGTGAGCAAATGTGGGATACGTGGGCAGGACAAAAGGGCAATTTTCTTGCGGTAAGTGATGGCATTAGGGGGTTTAGACACTTTTCTTTCTTTTTTTGGTCCATCCTTACATCTCATTATGAACTGTTTACTTAATTCCTGAAGGTATGTGCTAAAATTATTACAGTATATTTACKTTCCTTGCACTCTTGTCTTGAGTGTGAGAAATTGCCAGATGAGAAACAACTCAGAAATGTAAGTAGGGAGGATCACTATGAGCATATCTTGAGATGCATTTGTTGCCATGTCAAAATAAGGGGAAAAAGAGGAGAAAGGAGCAAAAGGGAGCTAAAAATKTAGAAGACCATGAAAGGTGGCTCTATGTATCACACAAACACTTCTTCAATTTCAAATCCTAATTTTGCTTTTAAAAGTATATAGGCCTAATAGATAGGTATGTAAGTCTATAGGAGACAGGTTGTGCTTGAACTGGAAGTCTGGAACTGGAAGCTGATGAAAAACCTTTGTTATTCTCAGCTCCATTTGGCTGAGGGACATGATTTGATCAGTCTCCTCTACGGGGACACGAATAGGTAACCCAGCACACACTGCAATCTGGAAAATTGAAAATGGCAATTATTGTGTTAGTAAACAGGCAGGGAACATGAGGCTGAATGGCTGAGGAATTTGAGGTTAAACAGTTGAAGAGATCCTTGAGTATAAGACAGGTTTTGCAGCACACGTATCTTTTTTGAGAAATACACATGAGGAATCCAGAGGAAATTAATAAGGGATTAATATCACAGTTTGGGAAAGGTTTGGGCTGCAGGTCATGTGATCAGGGAGCAGCCTGTGATTGACATGACCCTACCGTTTGTGACAGACTGTGATTGGGTAACCAGAGCCCGTGGACACCGCCCAACCAGAGAYGTGATTGGATAAGAACATTTGTGGGCGGAGGCCCTGCAGAGCAAACAGCCAATGGGTGTTACACTGGGAAGTTTGGGGTGTAAAAGGACACAGCTTTTGAAAATAAATGGAGAAGGATGATTTCATTGAACCTGCAAGGAGTGTGTCCCCTCTGGTCCCCATTGTCACGAGTGCCCATGTCCACATTGGGACATATCTGGCAGAAAAGTCAAAGGACCACACAGCCACAAAGAAGTAGAAAAAGAATTGCTCAGACTGAGGTTAAATGACAGCTTGATTTCACAGCCATTGCAAATGGCCACTGCCAGCTCCTAGTTGTACTAATTCATAAATTTGTAAAATSGATTAACTCCTCCTTCCAAGTGGGCAGCATCGTATACGTGTTACATAAAACAAACTAAATACTGACTAGCTCGCCATTACTGACTGGACTCTTGTCATGGTTTAGGAATGGTATTCCCTGATTTAATACTCTCAGTAAAAAGAAAAACCACAACTGCTCCTCTCCACCCTCCAGGGGGAGACAAAAGGCAGAGATCACAGGCTGAGGTAAGAATAATTTACTGGAAACAGCACTGAGATAAGGAAACAARCAGTAACAGMAACAATRCTAATAACAAAAATGTGCAAAGAARGGGTAGTTTAYATTCAAAATGCTCACGAAGCCCAWTAGAATGAAAAACAATGATGGGCAGACCCTATGCCTGCCACACTAAKTCCTTCTCAGAAGAAAGAGAGCCCCTTTCCCCTGTCCCTGGCCTGTAAGATGTCCCTGATAYWCCACAAGGTACTGAATTCCACAAKGTCCTGGTTGCACCCCCTCCCAATGATCTGGGCTGGAATCAGGACAATTCTAAACAGCTTGTTTAAGTATATAAAAAGCAGACATGCTTTCCTGTGCTTGTCACCAATTCTAGTATTTTATTTTGTTTGCAATACTTCATTCAGTATTGTTTGCTATAACATGAACTTACACTTTCTTTATAAAAGCAAACGTTGTCACTTAGTACCAGAAGTTGGTATGTATGCTGTTTTGGTTGCCACAGGAAAAGTCTTTTTCCTCACCCTGACATCCTTTATTTTTTTTTATTTTTATTTTAAGGACTAAATGCTTGCAAAATGTTATTTTTCAAAACAAAACAATTTTTTTTGCTGCTAAGGAGAAACATCTGTAACCACGATAATTTCATGGCTTTTTTTGTCTGTCTCTGAATCAAAAATAGCCAAGCTGATCCAKCCTACAGGCTGGATGGTCTTAGTGCCAATTTCTCATTTGGTGTGGCTAGAAGTTTTAAAGAGTACATCATGTTGAAACTGGATAGATCTGAAAGGAATTAAGCATCAAATTGTTCTGGACTTCMTAAGATCATGCACATGCTGAAGGTAGTGATGATGTCTCTAATAAGCTTGTAATAAGACTAAATGTGGAAAAGAAGCTTGTTCACTGTTCTCTTGTTCTTAGGAACTGAAACAGGGAATTATGACTGCAGTTGTAAGACTTYAGTTAGGATCATTTAGATTTGGCTCATCTCAACGTAACGTGAGATTATCAGTCAGTGCTCCAGAAGCAGAAAAATATCCTTAACCTTTTGAGATCCAACAGATTAGTAATAAGCACCCTTGCTGCTTTAAGAGATCCAATAGGAACCAAGAACAAAGAAATTTTAAGATGCTGGATTTTGTCTTTTGTACTAATCMAACTCAGTCTAGTGTAGGGTTTTGCTTTTAAACAGTGATAGTGAAAGACTGCAGCTCCAGATGGGGCTGTCTGTGCCAGTAYGACAGCACTCCCTTCTATCATAGCTTATCCTCACGCATTTACACCAAACACTGCTTTCAGTAGTGTTTTGTAGCTCTTCCAGCAGGCACTGGTATCCCTTGGAGAAGGAGGTAAAGAAGGAATTGGGTTTTTTTTCCATCAGCAAGTCTCAGCACTGCACATGTACTCCTGCAGTGTGGCAGGRCAGTCCTCCTGCTGCCACCAGGGAGAAATCTGTCTCTGCTGARTGCACTGATTTCGAGCAGGAATAGTCAGTGGTACAAAACCCTCTGTGTAAACAAGTCCTACACCTCCATTCTATGTGCTTTGTTATTCTTGCTCAACCATTTGTACTTTAATTGTAAAAAACTGCTTTCTTCTGCTGTTTCTCTCTGTTATTTTGGCATTGCTGCAAACTTCAAATTGTTTCTCAGATGTGCTGGTTTTTGTGTGTGCATTCCTTTACTGGTAGCAAAGACATATGTATAGAACTTGAGGCTTTAATATAAGGTAGTTACACAATCATATGGCTTCTAAAGCAGGGCATRGTAATCAGGTTTTCTATTTTTTTTTTCATTGACCATTATGAATTTGGAATACATTAATGTTTGGGAAGTTGGAATAATGTAAAAAGCAAATACAAGATTGGGAAGTATCTTGTATCCCTTTGGTTGCCAATGTGGGGTCTGGAAGAAATTTTCTTGCGCTAGATGTTGGCTGCATTTTAATTTTTCCTTGTAGTTCTGAGAGGGGATCAGGTGGGTCAAATACCACAGATCTCCTGCTCTTTGTTCCAGGAACAGAGTTCATATTGTTACTGTTTAGGCTGTGGTGGTGTCCAAAACATGCCGGCTGCTTTCCAGASTGGGAGAAGGAAGTTGTACCTGCTTGGAGAGTTCAGTTGTTCCGGATGACAGAGATTGAGAAAGTGTCCAGGAAYAGTGGAGCTGTACAGAAAGGATGGTTGTGGTCAGCATGATAACCGGCAGTCTAAGCAGCAAATGTTGAAATAACTGGTGCCAATATTTACCAAAGGAGAGCTTTGAGAACGTGTGGGACAAACACCTTTCAGGTGTGGTTTGAGTGTAGCCTGTGCTGCGGGGGAAGAGGAAACCTCTAAGTCCTTCCAGCTCTCCATGKCTCTCTCCAGTGCAAAGCTTTCTAATCGCAGATGCATCCATCAGCTCAGCTCTGCTTAACCCACTGTAGTGTGCACCCCAGGAATAGTGCATTCTTGGTCAGCTATCCCATTTTCAAGAGTTACAATGTGTGGGCAAAGAGGTCAAGGCCAGGCTACGCATTTTAATTTTTTTTTCCCTGTTGTCTGTGTTTAGAGAGCATAAAGTAATTCCTGGTTTCGGGAATTTGAGTTTCAGCAGTCAGAATTTTATGCAGAGGAATATAAGCACTAATAAACCAGGTAGATTAGTAGAATAAATTACAAACTGATCTAGTAARCTAGATTTATAAGTTAACAAAACAAGTTAATTGGGAGTTACAAGGAAAAGTTGGCATTTTGTGTAAAATCTATATCTAATGGACACATTCTATACAGGCTGCAAGGTAAATTATATTCATCCATTTAATATCTTGTTCTTTTTAATATTGAAGCATAAGTCAGCTCAAGAGGGAAATTTCAGAAACAGCTTGTTTATCAAGTACATGKATTGGTCCAGATGGAGTCAGATGTTCTAATCAAGCTTTTAATCAAGGTAAGAGAAGTTACATGATTGAGAAACTGAAATAACCTGAGGGTTTATTGAAGTACATTTACTCAGAACACAGGTTTCCTTCAAAGTAATGTAATGCTCCTTTCTGATATATCAGAAATAATTGAGACAAACRTGCTGGGAAGATCCTGAGTACAGCCTCTGAAAGGAATAGGGAAAGAGCTCTGCTGAGGTAGTACARTTGCCTTTCTTTGGCTTAAGTCGCTGTAGTTTCTCCTTATTTAGGTCAGGATTAACATCACACAGACTGGACTGGAGAGAGCATATATTCCTTGTTTTCCT
>NW_026623278.1:2026312-2083405 GCF_030028575.1 Malurus melanocephalus
CTTCCTCTGTTTTGCAGATGCTGCACTTCCAGTTGAAAAAGGGAAGCAAGGGATCGCATTATCTATTTAAAGGTGGAAGTAATGAAGAATCTGGATACACATTCCTCTGCATTGCTTTGGCATTTTATTTGGCATTTTATTTCATCCTTAGCTGTCGAATGGCAGGTTCCAGGTTTGCCAGTGGCCTGGTTATTCCTGTGCTTCACATCAGTCCTGGTTTGKGCTTCCTGTACCCAAGGCCTGTTCCAAGTAACAACTATCTGAATTGTAGGTCAAAAGCTTGGCAGTAGCAAAGCACTAAGTGCTTGGAGGAGGCTGTATAGGTAAAATAAGATGGTTTGCTTGGAAAGAGATGCTAAAATAGTGGAAAAGAATGAAGAAATACCATCTGAGAATAGCTGTGGAAGGACCATAGCCAAAACTGTGGACTTTCCAAGTATAGGTCATTTGAATCCTTTGGGGATSCAGAAAGAGTCTCGGCTTCTGGCTCCATCTCTGTAGTTGTAGGAATATGGGTTCGGATCCAGACTTTTCATCTGTTTCTTATGTATGTAACAGCCTGAACCTTAATCTTGGACATAACACTCTGAACTTTRGAGAAAACTGCAGTTGGGTCTTTTGTTCTTGAGTTTTTAGAATGCTGTGGTAGAYCAGAGCGAGGTTCTTGCAGTAATGCTGGGAGGGTTAATGTTCAGCAAGCAAGGAATCATGGCTGGAGAGTGCATAATGCAATTCAARTACTGAAATTTAAAAAGAATTCTAAAAAGAATTAGTTGTGTGCACAACTTTCTGCCTTTGCTCTACCCCTGTGTATTCACCTCCTGCCCACCCCAAAGTGTCTAATTCAATTTTTAATATGCAGTGTTTKTTGAAACATGGTGTACTTGGCTGAAAATACATAGATAGTTGTCTATCAGTCAGCACTCATGTTTTTTACCCAATAATCTAATTTTTGTAACCATTCTAGAACTCCAAATAGTTACAAAAACCATTCCAGAACTGCATTCATCAATCAGCTATCTCCATTGTATGAATAAATGGGAAAAAGTTGTGTGATGGTGTAAGATGATGCTCCTCAAATCATTGAATCTTAGAATACCCTGAGCTGGAAAGGACCCACTAAGATCATCAAGTCCCACCTCCTGGCCCTGGACAGGACACTCCAAGAATCACACCATGTGCCTGAGAGTATTTTCCAAATGCTTCTTGGATACTGCCAGGCTTTGTGCTGTGACCACTTCTCTGGGGAGCCTGTTCCAGTGCCCAACTGCTCTGTGTGAAAACCTTTTCCTGATATCCCACCTAAACCTTCCCTGCCACAGCTTCAGGCCATTCCCTTGAGTCCTGTCACTGGTCAGGAGAGAGAAGAGATCAGTGTCTCTCCGCTTCCTCTCACGAGGAAGTTGTAACTGCACTGAGGTTTCCCCTTCAGACTTCACAAGGCTGAGCAGACAAATGACCTCAGCCACTCCTCATAAGACTTCCCCTCCAGCCCCTTCACCATCCTCRTGGCCCTCCTTTGGTGCTCTCCAAGAGCTCAGTGCCTTTTTCATATTGTGCCCCCAGCACTCGAGATGAGTACTCCGCCCCAGTGCAGAGCAGAGCGGGTCAATCCCCTCCCATGCCCGGCTGGTGATGCTGTTCCTGGTGCCTCCCAGGACAGGGCTGACCCTCCCGGCTGCCAGGGCACTGCTGACTCCTGTTCAGCTTTCCATGGACCCCTGGGCTCCTTTCTGTAGTGCTGCTCTCCAGCCCTTGTTCAGCAAAATCGACAGTGGAGAATGCGGGCATCGATCCCGCTACCTCTCGCATGCTAAGCGAGCGCTCTACCATTTGAGCTAATTCCCCCCGTGCACAGAAAAGAAATAACCATATAACATATATCATAAAAATGGCTTTTGTATGAATAATAACAATCATCCAGCATTTCTGGAAAGTGAATGTTCAAATCCAGTTCGTGGTCTGCCATTTGAGGCTGTATATCTAACTGCTTGCATACGGAATGAAATGTTGTGTATCAAATCAGCAATCACCTGCACAACTGTGCTACATTTTGGTTTTGCTCTTCAGCTTAGGTTGCTTTGAGGACTCCTGGGYTCTCTTCACAGCTTCATTCCTGGTTAGTTTTGGGCAGCTCATGAATGCCTCTTACTCCTTTTTGGCCATTTGTTATATGACTGTAATATTTTTTTTGCCAGGTTTATGGGGCAAATGCAGACCTAATTTTGAGCAATTGTATATGGCTGGAGTTCTGATGTGTATTTCTGTGACCTGTACTTTTGACTTTAGCTATAAGGTTAATTCTCATTTTGCTTTGAAGGACATGAAGACAGACATGCTCTCAGTCYTTTTTTTTCACAGTATGGTAAATCTGGCAGCTTCATGCTCATGATTGGCATTAAGTAAATGRTCATATTAAGGAAGGAGGCTAGAGCTTTTTGTGGGAAAGGAGTTTCTACAGACGCTTACAAAAGCAATCTGGAATAAACAGAATATTAAAGTGTTTCCAGAAAACACCATCACTTGGAAAAGGATTGCTCTTTTTCATCTTTGTGCAGGTACAGAGGAGCTTTGTATGGCAGGATAGAGGGATTGATCCTTGCTCCCATTTTTGGTGTTCAAATGAATGAATATGGAGTATGGATTGATACAGATCTCTGCTGCCATCAGAGCTGCCTCATTTTCCACCCTTCTCACTGTGATAATGCTAAGTATGTTGAGTTTTCAGCTATTTTTGTGACCAAGGTTGAGTTGARCTTTTGCTGCTGCAGCTGAATAAAACACTGGTGTCCCATGCACACTGAAGCAGAGAGAAATAAATATTGGCCTGACTGTTTCTAGTTTGCCTGAAGGGTTTTTTTTTTAGTTTTGTTTTGTTTTATCTGGGAACTTTTACTTGTAAAGTGTAAGTTTGGAAATAGCACTTTGAGAAATCTGGCTGTCTCTTCCTATCTTTAAATTTTTTGAGGTTACAGAAACGATAATGCCATCAGTGATTTGCAATTAAGGGCAGGAATGTTTCTKCTGGGTTACAAAACAGTAGTAGGAATTCCTTGGGAGTTCAATTCTGTGGGGGATGAGGTCTTTGTACAATTCACCTTTTAATGTTGAATATGGAATAAATGAGGATTTGCAGTATAGGCAAGTGATCTAATGGGAAACCACACAGGTGTCTCTGGTCAAGTTATGCCTCATAGATTTCAAAATTTTGGGATTCATTTGGAATGCATTCCATATTTCTGTTTCCTGGCCCCCCTCTTTTGCAACAGAACATCTTGAGTCTGCGCTGCAATACTTTCCAGACMAACTTCTGAAAGCTAAAGTATTTGCAAATAATATTCTTATACCTGGAGAAGGTGTTTGCTCTCCCCGATTGCAACACCTGGGGACAGTGAGTTGTAAGGTGCAGCTGAAATTCTGCTTAATCAAGAGAGAAGTGAAGCTGAGGTCAAAAGGGGGAAGTTTTCACCCTTCCAAGACAGGACATTCAAGGCCTGTGAGTGTTGCTGTGTGTGGAAATTTCACCCATGACTAAACCCAGACTTGGCTGCCCAACTGGCTTTGCCCAAAAGGATCTCATTAAAATCTTTGCAGATGTCAGAATTCACACGGAGTGACTAAGCCTGGATTTTCCCTCCTRGTTACGCTGTTGCGCAGTGTTTGATAAAGCAGCTGTTTGTTGGCAMTCACACCAAGCTGGGTCCATGTTAGTGAGGGGTTGTGTAAATTGTGTAGGAAGCTTTTTTTTTTTTTGTTTTATGTTCTAGCTTGAAAGGTGTTGTGTGTGCAAAACCCCTTTCCTATTGTGAAATAATAATTTGATTGATTGTGGAAAAAGTGCTCCTTCAGTGTCCTCTTGGTGCTTTAGCACTTACTCATCCATTAAGTGATTAAGTAGAAATGGATTCTGGTATTTCTGCTTCTGTTATTGCTGTTATGCATCTTTTGGAAGTTACTGTGTGAATTGTTGGCCAACTGCTAAATCTGTAAGACTTGAAGGGGGGMAAGTTGACGCCTGAACACTAGATGTAAGTTTTTTGAGAGCCCCAGTTATGACTAAATGTAATGTCTTTTCCAAAGCAGGCCTGGAATTCCTTGTAATGGATTGATATATTTTAAGTATCATTTGTAAACCATTACTTTGCAGTCTTTCTGCAGGTATAAGTCTTTAGTGGCAAAAGCAGTTGATTGACATTTTCCTCAGGTCATGGGGCTGTGCTTTATCACAGAGAAGTGAGAGGTGATYATATGCCAGAACACTTGCTGGTTTTGGATGCCAGAACTGCTTTTCATTCACCTCCAGTGCAGAGGTGAAATTCAGAAATTCAGTACAGAGAAAATTCCTACGTTTTATTTTCTCAGTTTTTTTCCTGCCTTCCCCACTACCTGCACTTGTTCTCTGTTTTCCAAGTGCCTCTGCACATGCACATAAGGCATACACAAAAAAAATGGCTGGAAACTCTCAAGAACTGTAGGAAACCGAGTTGAAAAGACCCTAGAAAAATGCCGAGGATTGCATTGCAGTGTATTCTGAATTCCCCTAGGTGTCATGTTCTAACCCTTCTGCGCCTCTCTCTGCACAGGCAGATTCTGTTTCAATTTATGTCCATCCAAGACAAATAGCTGCATTGCTTGAGGAAATATTAATTTTTGAGGAGAAAAAAGGTCTTGGACATGACAATGCAAACACATAATTAAAAGGTTGTGCCCTCAAACCATAAAATGCACATATTTTTCCTATATTGTCTGTTGGGTTCAAAAAGAATTGGGAATGTTTGTTTTGGCTTTTCACAGCCTTCCATTTGGAAACAGTTATGAATGTGGGACTTGTAGTGAACAGGTTTGTAAGATGCTTTTTTTTCCCCCCTCATGGCAGACCCCACAGGCATCTGCCCACCTCTTCTTTCTTGGCAGCCTGTCTCTACCCCCCATGCTGACACTTGACCCTCATCCTCAGCTTTTTGTGGCAAAGGCTAGATGTGGTGACAATTTTTTTGGCAAGCACAAGGAATAGCCTTATGACTTTCCTTCCCACAGCCTTCTGTTTCCCATGTCTTTTTAAGTGTCACATGTCCTGAKCTTGCAGGCCTCAGGGTGCTCTGGATGTGGAAGAGGAATAGCATCTTTYTACAGCGTCTTTGCTCTCTGGCTAGTTCTGTATTTTTAACATCCCTTTTATTTTTACTCCTCAATAACCATGCCTCACAAGTGTTAGAGAGGAAAGGAGGCTCTGGGCTAACCTGGGATTAGTGTCTGTGTCCAGAAATGTGGATGTCTCTGCGTACAAGCTGAGAGAAGATTCATTTGCACCAATTTGGATCCTTTGTCCCATGAGTTATCTTTCTTTCCGTGATAGAAAATGACCCTGACTCTCACCCCTTTCCTGCCTATTCTGTTCAAACAGAATTAAAACAATATATCAGTTGGTTGGCCAAATGTATGTGTCCAACAAATAAATMTCTTCTGATGGATATGGGGAATGCAATTAACTCTGAGTGTGAAATACTGAAATATCAGGCTTTTGGCAGATACAACCTAAAGGGGAAAACAGAGTATTCCTTAGGATTTAGAAGTGGAAATGCAATGCAGTTATGTAAACCCAAAGGGAATCTCTTTAGGGGATTAATTCCCCCAAGGTCTGTCCCAGAGCCTCCTGCTGGTGATGGGTGTGGCTGCTGTGGATGAATGGGTTTTGCTCATGGGCACCATGTTGGTACTGAAATGTGGCCATCTGATGGGGGGTCAGAGCACTGTGAAAAGTTGCTTGTAATGTCTGTTTCTGCAATATGGCAGAAATAAAGAGCTGTATGTAAAATCMTCTGGTTCTTTAGACAGTAATGAAGGCTCAGAGATGAGGTTTGTTTGTTCTTGCTGATGTTTGATGCCTGTATCAAGACATTGGCAGGGTTTAATAATGTTCATAGTAAACTACGCTGCTGTAAGGGACCACTGTCCTCGAGCTAGGAAATTTGATATGTATTTCTTATGCATGTCCCATGAAGTAACAAAAAAGAACTTTTTTTTTTTTTCATAATTTGAATACCTCAGGTGTAATGTATACTTCTGATGTGCTTCACAGCAGTGTTACAGGTCATCAGGAGGAAGTGAGATAAAATGGCTGTAACAGCATGGGGTAGCAACAAAATCCCAACCTCTCCTCTCTCCTTGTATTTCTTCAGTCCTTCTAATTTAGGCAAAAGTGTAGTTACCTGAAATTACAGGCAGGAYGAATTGTTGYAAATTCTGGGGTTACCCTTCTCAGMTTCTCTGAGAGAGATTCTCAAGAGGCTTAAGTCCTTTTTCAGGATATTTAAGTAGAGCTATTTTTTACAGATGTGATGCAAGAATAGAGCACGGACAGACACCCAGTCCAGGTAACTAGAGGGAGGTTAGAAGAAAATCAGAATGAAGATATCAGATGTTAGAAAAATAAGCACAAGATTTCTAAAATGAATGCCAAATCTGCCTGGYACCAGTGCAGGTTTTTCACCAGGGAGCTGCATTGCTCAGTGGTTGTAGGATACAAGAGGCTGCATTTGAAACACTTTGCAGTAATGATGATTCAAGCAGGAAGGATGTTTTTGCAAATGCTAACGCAAGTATTAATTCTGAGTTTTTCCTTCTTGAGCTGAGTCAGGTAATAGTGCATAGCTGGTGTTTGAAGACCAAACAGTGAAAACAATCTCTGKCTGCTTAAAGAGACCATCAGGGGGCCAGTAATCCTCACTGACTTAAAGCAAATTTCTCTTGAGGGAATCCAGATCTAATGGATGAAAGCTCTATTCTACAGGCAAAGATGGATAAATTGTAGATTAACTGGGAAACAAAATAGTGATATGTGTCAGGCTAGCATTAAATGTGAATGTTAATGGCTGAAAATTCTCATGTTATGTTGTGAGATTCAGAAAGTGGAGACTATTGGATCTTGGTCCATGACAGCTTTCCAGGGCAGGTCTTATGGCATGGCTAATTACAGGAAACAGGATATTTTGCAAGATGTCAAGTTAAAYGATTTAATTGGTGCTTTTGGTCTTAAAAGAAACCAGTCCTGTTTTCAGCACACAAAACATGGTTGCATCTGGCTTATTGAAGAGAAAGGACTTCCCTTCCAAACTTGTAGTGACATCCACAGTGCGATCCTTTCCTTGATAAGGATTATGGTTTGCTGAGGTGTGAGGAGAAAAATTCTCTGAGAACTGAATATGCTTTTTGGCATACCAGGAAGCAGAAGAACAGGCTGCATGTTTCATGAAATACATGAATTTGTTGCTCTTGTGAAAGATCTTACAGTCAAATAAGATTAATATGATCTTATGGTCAAATACAGTAAAATAATTTTGTGGTTAGAATGATGGTAAACATTGAAGTCTGCAAGAACTTGTTTTTTTTCAACACCACTCTGTTTAGAATTATTTCAAAAAGTTTGCTTCTCCTCTATTTTTGACCAAAAATGAGGACTTCCGATTTTTTTTTTACAAAAATCTTGGGCATTTCATCAAAAAGCTGAACATCTGAAATACACAAATAAAAAAAAAAAGGAACTTACTTGTCTTGGTACAAACTTTATTGTTCCATGTTAACATTTTTCTTTAAGGAATGAAATATTTACAATGAAACACCAAAGAAACTTTCTTGGTGTGTTCAAGAGGGAGGTTCAATGCATGGTGCATGATGGGTGATGTAGTTTAAYCTGAGGAGCCAAGCCAAATCCAATTTTAAGATTCTCAAAAGATGACAATATAGCATTCCAAATGACAGCTTCTTGGATTCTTACCTAAGAATTACTGCTCTATAGGGATGATTAACAATTTGTCAGGTCACTGGAACTTTTGATAAAAGATGTACGCTTGTAGGGGAAATAAAAAAAATCCCTTTTCTCTTTCTGGAYGGTAGCCTTGTGAACCCAGCCCAAGAAAGTCAGAACAAGTCCCCTCTGATTCCTTCATTCATCATCTGTAAAGAAGAACTGCAGCTCTGGGACAGTTGGTTAGCCTGCAGGTAATTCCCAAACCAGAAAAGAATCCAGCTCTATCTCTTATATAGCTGTGTCAGCTTTGGTACCAGGCTTTATCAGCAAAATAAACACACCACTGAATTGTACATGGACTCAATTGGCACTGAACTTTCAGAAAGTTCAGTTGTGCATCTGAAATATTGAAAATGAGATTGCATCTCTGTTTTAAATACACACATTGGAAATAAAGTTGTAATGTGAGAAGATAACATTTTTATATAGTCATTTTTCTGGCTCCAGCCATMGGTAGCTTTAAAAGTATTTTATAAATAAAGGGATGTAGTGTATTACAACATACAATGGTGCATTTGGGACATGTAACACAAACCTTAATGAAAGTTCATGAGAATATAATGTGCAGAAGTTATTTTTAATTCACAGTATCTTATCTGTTTTCAGTTTTTTTGAATTACAAAATGCAATTGGGATGTCTTATGTACTAAGTCTTTGCCAAATTTAATTTGTTTCCATATTAAAGGCATTTTCCAGTTCCATTGACATGAAAAGCATCTGAAACMATTAAATTTTGTTATATTTTTAACTTTAAAACCATAATGCTGCCAATAGTGGCTTTTTCCACAAATTTTGTGAAAATTATTTATCTCTGGGACAAAAGCTACAATAAACTTATTTTTTTTTTTACTGGCCTGAGGGGTTYATAATAATTTTGAATTAAACTTTCTGTGCAACTGGGATGCTCTAATGAATGGGGGCTTGGGGCAGCTGCTGGGCTGGACATRGTCTTTTGGTGGGATGGAGTCTCCTAGTGTAAGTCTTGAGAGAGATGGATCCCTAAGGGAAGGCCTGTGGTCTACCCTTGGGAAGAACACAGTGTTTTGTTGCTGAAGTTTCTTCTTTTTTTTTTTTTTTTGGAAGAGGAATAAGATGGGGTTCAGGGCACACAAGGTGTCGTGAACACAGGTGAGCGATGTGCTGCCCTCCTGAGCAAGACTGAAGGGAGATGGGGATGAGGGGAAGCCGTGAAAGGACGTGGAAAAGCAGAAGCATTGAGGAAAAGAGGAGCATAAATGGCATCAAATGGGACCTGTCCCTATAATGGCTCTTCTCTCATTTTGAAATAGGAAAGAGTGATGATGAAAAAACTCTTGAAAGCGTGATGGATGTGACTCAGACAAGCCTGCAGAGCCAGACCTGAGCTCTTTTCTTGCGTCTGTAAAATAAAACCCCCATTTAGACCCCAAACAGTTAGTGGCCAGCCAGGTTTTGTCCACTGGGGAGTTGTGCAGCAGCAGGTGATTTCTGTAGTTGCTGTTGCAACTTGTGAAATAGCAGTCCCTGAGTAGAGAAAGGATGAAGCTGCACAGAATGTGGAGATTGTGGGAATTGTGTTGTCCAGTGCTTCAGATCAGCTAATGGCTGATCTCAGGTCACTCTGGCCATACTGCTCCCATTTCACCCTGTTCCTCAGTCTGACCCTTGCTTAAGAAAAGATAATTTATTTGGAAGGTTTGAGTCATACTTTTGCCTTTCTCCCACTTGTTTAGCAGAGYGTGTGCAATCCTCGGGAGGGAACAGATGAAGACAAGGGAGAGAACTGGCTGTAACAAATGACTGCATCCTCAGCACACTTTGGCAGCACAGACCTTGGGAGATTTCCCATTGTGCCTTCCTCTGACTTGCTCAAGCTGGAAGGGCGTGAAAAGGACATTGGGCTCCTGGGGCAAACGTGGAGAGAAAATGATAAGGAGCACACTCTGTGTCAGAAGCACACTCTGTGTCATTGCTGTGTGAGAGTGCAGCAGAGGCTCGTGACAGGTCATGCTGTGCTACACCGGTGTAGACAAGAGAAGATTTTGACCCTTGCTTTAGAATGGGCACACAATTGCATGCTCAGGATYAGGGAGCATTTTTTTGCATTGCTGGCTAACAAGTAATGAGCTACAGAGTCGTTACCGAAAGCCAGGAAGGCGTATGTGCCCACCCAACAGGSAAGTTCAAATTCTCTCCTCCCCAATGCTTAAAAATAGTTCAAAAATAGATGCCTTAAACACTGTTACTCCAGAAGGATTACTCAATACTGARTTTAGCTTCTGGATTCTCTCCACAGCCACAGTCTTCATTTTAAYTCCACAGGAGAGAATGCCACATGGCTGCTTTTCTGTCTGATTTTGGTGGAGGAAAGAAAATCTTTTGCAGAAAATGTATTCAAGATTTTTCACATCAYGTTCCTTTCAAAGAAGGCAGAGGAAGTGCCTAATTATTTGGAAATTAATTTGGCAGGTTTTTCCCTGTGCTAGACTGTTTAAATGCATCAGCCCGTCACACTTGAACAATTTAGGGCTCACTTACTGTTTTTGATTGCACCCGAGATGGTTTTTTTGACAGGGCCAAGCTTTCTGCTACTAAGCTGCTTGATTTTTTTTTTTTCTAATGAAGAGATGAAACCCCAGTAAAACAATTTTTCAGAATCTTCAAGCCTGCAGGTAGTCCTAATGGGGTAAGCATTTGCTCTGCTTCCCCTGCCTGTTGGGAGGAGCCCAATGTGTCCAAATTGTGTGTTTAATAGTATTTCAGATTGGAACCTTTTTTACAAAGAAGAAGAGATGCAGAGTAGCGTTGTACTGATTCTATTTTATTAAAATTAATCCCAAAATAATTGGAGTAACAATGCATAATCAGCAAACTGTTAAATACACTAGGTTCTACTATTTTCTGTTGAGTTTCCTCCAACTAGGGAAAGAGCACAGTGTGTTTTTTGGCACTAGCTTTTCTGGAAAATGAAGGGGGTGGGAAATGGCTTCAGGAGCTCAGATTTTGTAATGCAGTTCAAGATACTGGCAGTGAAGGAATACCTATGCTCATTTTGAGAAGAACAAATTTTGTAAGGTTTCTGTTTTGTTATTTAAGGTCTAATCTCCTGCTGAAGTTAAATGAAAWGAAGCTCTCAGCCTGTGGCATAGAGTGTTTATCAAATAGTCTCAGTGAAAAGCTTGTGTAGTCTGCAGCTATCTGTAGTCAAGTGTCTCTTTCTTCTCCAGTCTTTTCTAGACCTCAGGAGCTGAGCACATAAGAATTCTGGCATTCTGGAGATGTTGGTTTTAGTACTTAAATATGACAGAGATCTACTGCAGTTGTCTGCTTTATTTAAAAGAATGCTCATGAATCATAATTAAAAGCATTCTGCAATGCTGTTGGTTAAAGGAGTACCAGGTTGCTGAGCTGGGTTATTATACAGTACAGTGCTTGTTTTTGGAAAGATTTAATATGTGAGCCTGCTGGATGTTTGGGCACATTCAGCARCACACATACACAACACTGCTATTTTTATTCACAGAGAATTCACTTGACCAGCGTTACCTTTCTGACACAGATTTAGAGGGCTTTGSAACCTCCTTTCAGGGTTTTGTGTCTGCTGTGCACGTAAGATGAAGAGCCAGATTACAGACAAAATCACTGATAGAGATCTTTCCAGGGGATCTTGGCAAGAGTCAGTRCTATCACGAATACTGCTGCTGATATCGCTCACATCCACTGCCACAACCTGTCAAAACAGGTGTATTTATRGGCCTTGAGGGGCTGAAACAAGGAATCAAACATTTGCATAACATTTTTCATCAAGTTCCCAAGGACTGAGGCTCAAAGGATTTTGATGTTTCCAGGGATTGCTTAGTTGTGCTGGGTATTTCTATGTTCTCTGTAGCAATCCATGTCCTGCTTCTCTACTAGGTCTCAGGAAATAAAAATTCTCTCTTCTACCAAGGAAATCATCAACAAAATGTGGGTTGACTTCAGAAAAAAAAAAATCACAAAAATATTTAAATTCACATTCGAGAAAACTGGGGTGAGATCTCATGTAACACTACAAATTAAGTTGAGTTAAGAAATAGTGCACCAGTGTGAATCATTAGAACTACTTTGCTTAAAAAGTATGTTCCTTGCACTAAGATATTTTTTCATGCTCTGTCTTGGCAGCAATTAAGCTCTAGGGTACTAGAGGCTGCCTACTCCTTGTAATGGCTTGGAATAGTTAATGGTGCTGAGTTCTGAAAGAGGAAGAATCCCACTAATTGTGCAATCCTCCTGGCACTGGGGTTTGGCAGGACGTCCTCACAGTGAACCTACGCTGGGTGTGCCGCCCTTTGTAGAGCGTGATGCACGGCTTCTTGTGCCTCAGGCTGCGAGAAATAATCATTTTCAGGGAACTGCACGGCATAACTTTTCAGGGCTAGCATGACAATAGTGCCTTTTTAGGAGATTTATGTTTACTATAATGCAGCATCCCACTTTTCCAAAAAATTTCAATGGTGATGGTGGTGAGTGATAAGGAGACAGTAAAGCGAGTCGAGTTAATGAATGCAGTCCTAAGACTATAAAGGATTTCTTTAAAGGTGAAGTGCACAGGAAAGGAATATTTTTCACTTTGTTTTAAAGAGAGAGATTAATGCKAGTTCAGGAAGGGAGTATTCAGTTGGATCGATATGTGAAGAAGGTGCCTCTTCTGGCATAATCCCAGATGGAAATAGTGGATCATGATAACGGCGTTTCAATTCATGGTTTGTCAGGACATTATTAAGTGGCAATTAAAGTGACTCGAGTGTTCCAACACACAGGTTGCTGARGGCCAGCAGATGATAAGCCCAAGATTAAACAAATTGAAATGCAGATCTGCATTGCCCATGAAATGGCTGTGACAATAAAGTAACTTAATCCTGGGAGATGTTACTTTCATAAAGTATTTGTTACTTTCCTGTTCTCAGGAAAGCTGCACCAACAGCTCTTTTACTGCTGTGAACAGGGAATTGCAGCCTCCTTCCATTCTTTACATCAAATGATTAGCTTGCAACGTTGTTCCTATTTGCTCCAAGAGAAGAATGATCAAAAGTCTTCTGCTGGCTACAAGCCCTCCACCCTTTGGAAATGTTCTCTTGGCYATGAACAATTTTTTCTGAGTGTCTTTTATAAATAGTAGCAAAAATTTCCAGTGAGGGAAGTTCTGGTTGTATGTGCGGGAACTGAAAGATGCTTTCCAGGGGGAATGTGTACTCTTCCACAAAATCTGGGAGAAGACTGGGAAATGGTGCCCAGAGCTGGTGTATTGTGCCAGYTGCAGCTTCAACACCAAAACTATTTGACTTGGCTGGTAGTACCAAAACTTCATGTCCCTTCCCATCCACCCCTTTTTATACCTTCTCCCAGACRTACTGTCTTGTAACTTTGTCCGGCATCTACTTGGTTTTTTTCTAAATGTTTTCTTAATTTCAGGACTTTTAGTTTAGTGTAACCTTGTGAAAAATGACAAAATTATTTCTTCTGGGGAATTTGCTTCTTCCAAGGATCGTAATTTTTATATCATCTGAAGGAAGAAGATTTTGTCTTTTCTTTATTCAGTTGGCCAGGCAGCTCTTCTATTTGAGAAAATCTTGCAAAATTAATTAAAATAAAAAAWWMMWWWTTTTTTCTCATTTTGATAGGCATTCACTTCTTCATTTGTCCTTGCAGGCTGCAAGTAGCCAGAGAACTCTYTGGCTAAGTGGGTTTTCAGTAGAATAAAGAAAATTGATTTGCACTATGTAGCTGGCTGATGATTTTTTTTTCTTTTATATTATTGGAAATATCAATGGTTCAGGGAATATTCACTGTGTCAGCAGCCTTGTGTCTAATGAGGTTGTTTGGACTCTGCTCTCTGAGCTAGAGTAAAATCTTTGAAACATGTTAGTCACAATTTAACTGAAAAGGGGGGAGTTTTTTTAACAGTGAGCTTTAAGTAAACTGCATCTTTTTGAATTTCCTGGGCAGCTGCCTTTCTCTCTTTGATGTGCTGTGCCTGGTGATGCTGTTAATGAAATGCATAATTATGTGTTATATAATAAAACAGAGCTAACATGAAGGTGCCTAATAGATTATAATGATGTGGAGGCCTGAGAAACTAAAGATTATTGGGGGTTGTTGAAAAGTTTCTCTAGTGACAAAGAACATGTCTAAAGAGGTTTGAATAACTGTGCTGATAAATTAATTGTGGCCTCTCTGTGTGCAAACGACATTTTTTAGGATTTTGTATATAGAGAGATTATTGAAAAAAAAATAGGTAGAGTTTACTAGGCTGCTGATGTATGAAGTGTCAGCGCCGAGTGCTTCCAGTGCCTATTAGAGCTGCTGGCTYTGCACAGACGGGTGCCCTAGGCAAAGACGTTTTTGGCACAGCCTGCCTCACCCGTAGGATCAAAAGGAACAAAAAAAAATTTGGCAATATGCAGAGAGAGTAAATTGCATCCTAAAGAGCAGCCCCTAGAACGCAGTCTTGGAATGAATATCGATAAATGAAACATCACGTTTTATGGCTGAAGAGCTGTAGGCGTTWGGTGACTGCCCCCAACTTCCCTCCCTCCTTTCTCTGCCTCTGTCACCTATRTTTTCTGTGTCCCTCTGCAGTACTCTGTATAACTTGTTCCTTTCTGAGAATCTTTAGGAACGGGTTTGTACACACAGGTATTTTACAAGGAGGAGCTGTATGAGCTTCCAGCCCTGGACCACATGGGCTGCTGATGGTGCTGGGCTGTGGCTGGGCTTGCTTGGCTGCTGCCCTGGGTTCACACGGGCTGTCTGCTGGGAGAATTAGCATGCAGTGAGCTCCAGGATGGATTTACAGCCTGCTAGGAACTTGGCACTATTCCCTCGGGTGGGTGATTCCAGTGCCTACTAAAAGTGCTTTTGTGCGGGTTAGCTTCAAGAGTGCTTTTGTGTGAGTTAGGCAGGCTCCTTTCTGAAGGTGAAATTCRCTGTTTTGCACTTCCCAAAGCACCAACGGTACCCAAATGAGGAGTTAGTGTCGAGCAGCTGGTATGCAGTCAATTTACACCCAAGCTCACTGAGCATGAGCTTCCCCAAGCAGCCCAATCCCAGGCTCTGCTCTTTGTCTCTCCCAGCAAGGAGCAGATGGCCCTTCTCTAAACAGAGAACACCAATAAAGCCTTGYGAAGAGCACATGGATGTGTGCTTGTGGGTTCATGCCTGTCCATGTGCTTATATGAGATTACTTGRATCTATCACAGCTCTTGGATTAATTTCTGCTTCCATGATTTTTGTTAAGATACCCTAAGGAGAACTTTGCCGCTGAATTACCGTCATGCTTGTCATTAATAGAGTGGGGTTTTAGCTGCAGGGTTTGATGATTTCTTTCTTCTTCCACAGCACTAAGACAGCATACTTTTTATTGTATGAATGACTGAACCTTTGTGTGTGAATCTTTCTTTGTTGCAATTCCCTTTCCCAACATTTCTTATCTGAACTCTCAATTWATAGTTTTCTTTAGGTCTTTAAGTACTTGGATGTGAAATCAAGTTAATTTTTAGATAAGACTTTTGCTTTAAGCTGGTGTTCTTAAATAACTTGATCTGTAATTATTGTACAACTTCACTTTATCTTAAGATCTCATAATGGGTTGAATTTCCATGTTTTCTTGAAATTTTCTAAATTATTTTATCTGTTTTTTATGCTTATGCTTCAAATATATCWTTGATTTCTAAGTCATCTGCAAATTTTGTGTTACAGAAATTGCCTYTTCGGTTTCCATCTACAGCGAGGGTTCAGCACAACTCCACCAGCTCTATTCCAGCCAAAGTTTAAATTCACTTGCGTACAAAAGATATTGCTCAAAATGCTTTTAACTTGTCTTTTTAGAAATTACCTCAGCCATCCTAGCCTGCCAAAGATAAACAGMATTTCTGCCCGAAAATGGTTAACTTTTGGAGGAAGTGAAGTCCAGCACTAAGGCAGGGGCATTTGCTCTGAGCATTCAGGGCACTGTCATGGAGAGGAGCCATCGTCCCCCCAGATCCCAGCACCAGGAGGCTGCAGGGATGAGGAAAGCCAGCACAAGCCCCAGGGTTCCTCCTTTACAGATGTAAAATGCTGCTGAATGTTTCTGACAGTAAAGGATGAGGCTCTGGGCCAGGTCAGCTTGACTGTTCCTCCTAGAGGATGGAAGGGTAGGAGGAAGGGATAAAAACAAGAAGAGGCAACTGGAAAGCCAGACTTCAGTTCTTGCTGTTCTGAAGATATTCTGTAGAGGTTAAAACAACCACTTGAAAGTATTTTTTACAGTTTAAGTTTCAAGAGTTTTTATGTTTAGAGTTTCAGAGTGATTTTATAGATTTTTATAATGTTTTTATATTGATTTTTWCTGTTGGTTTTATTCCAGAAGAGTTCCCTGTAGCAAGATACTTTAAAAAACCTTAAAAGGAATCCACAATAAAGGAGTATCCATCTGTGTGAATGAKTTTCAGCAGATATGATGAAGCAATTCTTAAAATCCCACAGTTGCTGTTTTCCTTTCAACTGACATRTTCCTGTTTTTAAATAAAACAGTGGAATGCTAGGTTTAAAGAGAAATTCAAAGAATGCTGTGGTGTTATTAGGAATCCCTGGCTATGTCCAAGCAGAGAGGACAGTTGCATGACTCTGTTGTACATGGCTGACTATGCCGTGTGAGTCCCTTGTTGGRATATGCCGTAAATCATCCTGAATGTTATCTTTTCAAACCCAGAACAGAGACAGAAGGAGGGTGRAAATACAAGTCTGGATAAATTCCCTACAGCTTATCATGCAGAAATGTGTTTATTGGCATTCTTTGAATGTAGATATTTGGAGTACTTAATAATCTCTAACTAATGAGGTCTGTTAAATGGCCATGTGCTGCAATTTACTTTGTCTGAATTGGAGAAAAGTTTCTGGGCAAAAGCCTTTTAGTGTTATGAGGAAAGGTTACATATTTAGTCCTAGGGTAATTGCTAATGAATATACCTGTTTAAGAGGATGCAATGATAGGGGAAATAGTGGGATGGGAGAGGGGACAGGAGTTTTTGCTAAAAAGCCTTAGTAATGTGTCATAAGGAGAATATTCCTTAGCAGTGGTTTTCACTATGAAAAATATTTGACTATATTGTGAGTYGGGTCTAAAGAATATTAATTACATTCACACTACTCTCTAGTTTGTGTGGGAGGATTCACTCTGAATTCTTTATTCAAAGGCCATTGTATGGGTTTGCTTTAAGTCACCTCCGCCAGAGGTGTTGGACATTTGCAGGAGTAGATCAGGTGAGCTTGGTCTGTGTTTAGTTGTAGTGGTTGTATACAGCCATGGAAGTAAAAACAATTAGCTCAAGGGGAATAAAGTATTAAAACATACTACATACTTCGCCACTTATCTGACCATACCCTCACTACAGAGGGAGAAAGGACAAGCATACTTAGGAAAGGTGTTTTGGGTGAGATACCATCATTTGTGTCATTTTTATCACGCATGTGATTTTCAACAGCCAGCATTCAGTGCCAGTTCATAGGTYTGTGATAGTGGGAACAGGGACGCCTGCACCATGCCTTGTACTGCCCAAAATTGTCCTTCATGATAACTGATATTCCTGCTGCTTGATCTCCTGGGCTGGATTTCTGTTGGAAGCTGCCTCATCCCTTTTCTGGCATCCTTCAAGACAATGTTTGTACAAGAAGCTTGTTCTGTCAGGAAGCAGAAGTATGGGAAAACGATTTTATATCTCCTGAGCTCAGCAAGAAATAAGAAATATTTGGATTTGTTTGCATTTTTTAATATTTGTCACAGTGCCAAGCTATTTTAAGCAATCTGGCTACTTCATCTCTACTTACTGTCCTCTTCTACATCAGAATTATCACATGCCACCTGAAATATGGGAATCAGATGTGAGTTTYAATGTAAGTGTCATGCTTCAAGCTGACAGGGACAGGAGAGGGAAGTGTCACTGCATCAGCCAAGACTCTCTGGTGGAAGTGTTGATGGATAACCTATCCCTGGGAAAGGAGGGGGAGCACCCTTCTCCTTTCAGCAGACTGAATTGCTTTCTGTTCCCTTGTGAAAGAAGCAGGAAGTCCTGTGCAACCATTGCCTTCATCTTCAGGTACATGGAAGAAATGCAAAGTCCTTTGCTCTATTTTTTCCTTAGGCAGAGATCACAAATGATGTCCAGTCCTCCCTACTGGTAGTGYGTGGTGGCCAGGATGGTTGGTGACATGTTCAGTGAATCCCTGTACAATTCCCTCATGAAGCTGAAATACATTCCCTGCCTGGATGTGAAAAATTTTGTTCATTGCAGCAGAAAATGGTGAGGTCTCTCACGTTGCTGATCTGTAAATTTTCTTGGTCATGTTCTTTGCAGAGGCTGTGTGGGTTCTCTGAAACCTGSAACTTAGAGAGAAAAAAAGGGAAAATGGAGACCCTGATCCTGAACAAGGCACCATGGTGTGATGTGCTGTGCAAATAGGACAAAAGAGACTCCCTGTCTCTTCGGGTTTAGGGTAGGATCTGAATTACCTCTGCCACTGGAATCCTGAGAGCAGTWAGTGCTCCAAAATGCCTGGTTGGATGATGTGTATTCATGGTCCAATTGACCTTCCAGTGGAGGTTTTCACAGACAGAAAAGCCACAGAACACAGGAACAACAGCAGAGCACGGAGGARTTTGGTTTGACTTCCGGATCACTGGTCTGGGTATCCTGTATGTAGATGCACTTCCAGGTGGTGATTCCTGCCATCCAAGGACTGCAATGTAAGGCAGGTAAGAATTATTTTCTGGAAKTGCCTGTATCAGCTAAAGACTAAATGAATAGCTTGGAAAAAGGTGACATCCTTGATATTTTAATCTACATTGATCCAAGCTGTCCTRTGTATCTTTCAGTGAGTGAGTCAGTATCCAAAGATTCATCTTTTTCACAGCATTTATGACAGGTAATAAGAACCATTTCCTCTCCTGATTATAGGTGCTTTGTCTATATTTATCTCCAGGTAGTGAGAACTCTGTACTGCTGTCTTCTGTAAAATAGTTAGCAGAAATGCTGATTTTTTGAGATGTTCTCTAGGAATTAATTAGGAAATGCAGTGWAGAAATAGAAAGAAAAATGAATTCATTTATTTTCCATAGAAAACCTTTTTGTTTTTCTTTAGGCACATTGGGGTAGCATAGCTATAGGCAAAGCTGTTTGCAGGACAATTCACTTTTCTCCTGGTATTGAGGTCTACTGGACAATCTCTTAACTTCAAATGACCTTCTACAAGAATAAAATGTTGGCGACTCACTCTGCCCACACTTTCTTCTAAATGTAGCCATGTCTGAAAGGTTTTAACAAGCACACTGAATGCTGGGTATAATCTAATGGTATTTATCATGAGAGCAAAAATTGCCAGCAATGCAGTAGGAGGAAATAAAAACAATCTGTGACATTATGGATGACTTCTATATGTACCATGGCAGATAAAAGAGAGGGGAAGAAGCCATAAAGTTTCCCATGGTATTCCAATTAGATGACAAGCCCATGGAAAGAATTATAACTACTTTCCTGGTTCAGAGTGAGGTCCTGTTCWCTTGAAGGACATATATATAYACATTTATATATATATAAAACTTCATTTTCCTCCCACTCCTTCTTTTTTTACGCTCCAAGCACATTAAAGAAAGTTTCTGGATAACCTGATCACAGACTATACCAATACCCTAAAGCAAAATACAGTGTCACAACTTGGTAAGGATTTTGTAGCTAGACAGTTTACAGACTGCCAAGTTTYAGCCTAAATCCTCTTAGGCGTTGTCTGAATAGGCTGATATCTATCTGCAATAGCAGATGTAGCTGCTAATCTGCTCTCCATCATATTTTAAAAGTCACAACRGTCAGGTGAAGTCTTCAGTGACCAGAAAAAGGGAAACTTCACTCACATTTTTAAAGTAGGATAAAAAGGCAGACCCCAGCAACTCTCATAGACAGTGGAGTTGTAACCTCAGCAAGTTTGTGGATGGCAAAAGGCTGAGTAGTGCTGTTCATGTGCTTGAGGGAAAGGATGTCATCCAMAGGGACCTCGACAGGCTTGAGGAGTGGGTGTGAGGTGCATCCATCGTGAATCTCATGAAGGTCAATAAGGTCCTGCACCTGTGCTGGGGCAATCTCTGGCATCACTACAGACAAGGTAAGGAATGGACTGAGAGCAGCCCTGCAGACTTGGGGATAGTGGTTGACAAAAAATTAGATGTGAGCWGGCAATGTGTAATTGCAKCCCAGAAAGCCAGTTGTTTCTTCAGCTCCATAAAAAGAAGTGTGACCAACAGGTTTGCTCTGCTCCTGTGAGAGCCCACCTGGCACACTGCATCCAGCTCTGGAATTCTCAGTGCATGSATCTCTTGGAGCAGGTCCAGAGAAAATCCACAAAAAAGATCAGATGGCTGGAACACTCTCCTGTGAAGAAGAGCTGAAAGAGTTGTGGTTGCTTTCCCTGGAAAAAAGAAGGGTCTGGGGAGATCTTGTTGCTGCTTTCCAGTRTTTAAAGGGGCTTGTAGGAAAGATGGAGAGAGACTTTTTATCAGGGTCTGCAGTGATATGACAATGGTCAACAGTTTTAAACTAAAAGAGAATACTAAACTAAATAATAACTAAAAGATTTGACATAAGGAAGCATTTATTATGATGAGAGTGCCCCATCCCTGGAAGTGTTCAAGGCCAGGCTGGATGGAGCTTTGAGCAGCCTGGTCCAGTGGAACATGTCCCTGCCCATGGCAGTGGGATTGGAACTAGATAATCTTTAAGGGCCCTTCTAGCCCAAACCATTCTTTGAATATATGATTCTATGTCCCTATATGATTCTTGGATGCCCTGCTACCTTGTTATCCTCTCAAACAAATGAAGCTTCGCCATTCAGCCACCTTAAACCTCTGGGATTTGGACGGATCCCCAGTTCAGTAATAGCTGAACCAGAAACTGGTTGGGCTTGGGCACCCCAAACCCTGAATAGTGACTCAAGGGAGCTCTGGATTTCTGGTCTGCCTCTCAAAATAAAAAAAATGTAATAATTGAAATAAATTATGATGTCTAACATGCAGCCTTTGTAAGAATTCCAAKCCCAAGATCTTGTTACTTCACTTAGCATGGGAAATGCACAGATTAAGACAAGAGAGTTAAAAAAAAATCAGTCTCTTTACGTGTTACCTTTTCTCTATTTCTGCATCACTTCTGGGCATCCCTGAAACTTGAGCAGAAATTCTTGAGCAGAAATTCTGCAGAAAGATGTCTGGCTATGAACTTTTCTTTCCATATGTTTTCCCTGTGGACCAAGGTTTCTCTTTCTTTTTTCTCTCTGTCTGATACTGCAGCTAACAAGATGCTGTGGGAGTCTCCCTGTTTGCTTCTTTAAGTTTTTCTTTTATCTCAATGACCACCCAACGTATGTAAAGACTCTGCTTTTTTTTTAAGTTCCAGTTATTTGCTACACTTTGGGAGTATTTTTATCTTCAAATGCCTACACCCAGATGTCATTTTGCAAAGGCTGTCCCCTTCCTCTGGTTGTGTCAGCTTGGTTCAGGGTTTGCTGCTCTGGGAAAGTGTGGGAGACACAGTTACATTTGTGTCAGGTTCTGCATCTTCTTTGTTTAGTATTATTCYGAAAGATCACAAAATGTATAAACTGTGCATTGCTGGATTCCCCAAATCAAAACAGGCATAGGGGTCGGCTGTTTAGGAACTGGTAGCTACCATATATTCATAAACAGGTRATAAATTACATTTGTGTATGCAGAGTGAAAGATTCAGATAACTAAGCTTGCTTGAATGCCACATAAATTTGGATCCTTCTCCAACGGAAACTGAAAAACCTTTGGAAAACAGTGCCTGTTGGCAGCAATGAGGAAAAGTGAGAGACTCAAGAGCACACATGATTTTAGTTCCTCAGCACTGGTCCTGCAAGAGAGAAAGTAAGGATCTTCTCCTTCCCAGTTCTTCATCAGTGTTAAGGATRGAAAGACCTTCTRTATTTGATTGTTTTGTTGATTYCTTTTACACACCTGGAYAACATCCCTGGGCAGAAGATRTGTTAGACACTGAATGGAGAAGCGAGRACTGCCTTTGGATGAACAAGGTGGGTGCAGCATTAAGGTCCAGSTCCACACAGGAATGTGACTCCTTCCTGCTGCAGAAGTCAGTGGCACATTGAGAATCTATGTTTTGTGCATGCTGATTATGAAGACACGTCTGTAAATACTGTAATACACAAAACTGGTGGAAGTGAGACCTGGATCTCCAGTGRTGTTTCACTGCCTAATTTGTATTTAGGCACAGTCATCTCTGGATGCTCTGCTTCCTGTGGAGCAGGGAGGCTTAAGATTTGTTTCCTTAATACTCATTATATTTTTGGAACCTCATTGATCATGCTGCCTGTTTCACTCTGTGCTCTGGGTGATAAGGCTCCAAGCACAGCTGTATCWAGTACAGGGCTGCTACAGTGCACTCTGATTTCCAGCTACATTGCACACCACTGTAAACACCCCCCACTATAAAATCTAGTTCACTGGAACACTTCAAGCTGCTGGCTGCCAGGGAATGTTCCTTAATGAGGGTAAGGAGTACTTGAACACATCTATGTCTTGGCAACCCTTCCTGCTTTTTATAAGCTACTATACACTTCAGAGAGAAAATATCTTAGAGGCTACTTTTTAATGGGACAAGTTTACTTAAGAGCTGAGTGGAGTTGGTGCCAGTAGTTCTGTTTTGTTCTAGCTTAATATTAGCCTTGTCAAAGTTCTTATAGAGTCTCCTGGGTGTTTCTCTATTGCATACCATATAAAGCTGGTTTTGGGAGCCAAGAATTTTGGCTGGAATATATATTATAGTGGTCTCATTATATTTTTCTAAAGTGTATCAAAGGTGGCCCTATATTAAAGATCCRTGGAGCAAAACTGATTTTTTTTTTCTTTCTCCTTTCTAGTTTTGCCTTAGCCCAYACCACAGACATTGGATCCAGAATTTGAGCCAACCCAAGTTTGAGGGTTATTGAGATCCAAGGTCCTGGTTTGGCCTGTAATAAAATTTGGGATAATTAGTGATTTTTTTTTTAGATGATGCCTTAGATCTTGAAAGTCACCAGACTTTCAGGAGGGTACTTTTGGTTTGGGCCTTAGTCTGGCAACTACTACACCAAAAGATTCCTTTCTCATCTTGCTGACAACACAAGTATTCACTCAAAGACAGCTCACCARCATGGTGCAACATGAGGTGCATCCTGTCTTGCCCCTTTAAGAAGCTTTGTGTTTYATGGCAGCTTGGTGCTTTCATACTGAGAGACATCATTAGGTGGTGGGTTTGGCAATGTTTTTTGCATCAGAGGACATCCAACTCATCTTTTTTAGAGTGTTTGTGGCAGCAGCTGGATCCTTTTCTGGCTGCACAAAGGAAAAAGGGAGCTACTGTAACGAGGTCATGCTAGAAGAAGAATCCTGGCTACCACAGAAAAGATGGAGGAAAGGTGTTGAGATGTGGGCAAGATTTATTGAAATTATGCTTGGGCTTTAAGCCTATGTCAGGTTTAAGAAAACATGGCAAAGAATCTTTTTTTCAGTCCCTTTTTTTTTGCCTATCCTCCTGTGCTGGGTTTTGAGTTCGGTGTGATCCCATTACCTGAGAAGCAGCTGTATGAGCCATAAACAGTGGAATTGCTGCCCTGACAAAAATCCTATGGCAGAGGCAGGTGCTGCTTTGTGTGTATGTTAGAGCAGCAGCACCTTGCCTTGGTTTTGGTTCTGGTGGTGCCCACATGGGATGGGTGAAAGGACASCTTGCTCCCTCCTGTCCCTACAGCCACCCCTGCAGCTCTCTGGGACAGCCCAGAGTGTCTCCCTTCATCATCCTCTTAACCTGGCCAGGGGCTGAGGCCAGTTTGCTTCACTGTGCACCAGCTCTCAGACTGTACTTGCAACCAGATTATCCAGATCTGCTCCTAAAAACAACAGAACAAAGAGGAGGGTTGGTGCTCGTGAATCTGTGTGAAGAAGGTCGATCTGAACATGAATGGAAGGCAAACATCCAGCTGGGCAGAGTTGCTGCTGTGAATTAACCCAAATGTTTATGTTATGGAGGTATGTTTTTCTGACAGGTGGTGGTAAACAAGGCTACTCAGCTTTGTAGTTCTCAGGATACCTGATTCTCTCTCTTTGTAAAATTTTTTGGAAAAAAAAGAAAGACTCGATACTGAATGATCTACAAAGATGAATTAATGGGCCTTTTCAGCTTTAAACCTCAGAGACCAGAGACACTGTTTTCTACTGTTAAATTTCACCCAAAATTTCAAATTCAGCATGAAGCAATTTCAGTGTCCAAATCTATTATGAAAAGAGTCACATGCAAACAGTGTAATCGCATTATTGTGAATATTCAGAGGAGACAGGAAGAGGAAGCCTATTTTGAGGGAAGCAGGRGGGGTTCTGTTTTCAGGCCTGCCCCATTTTCTCATGTTGCTTTGGCCAAACCAATTCATTTTCCAATCTTCTCAGTTACAGAAGGGAAAAGAGTGCCTCCATACCTCATGTGGCTTTCAGTGCCTGTTGTCTTTGCCAAGTATTATCAGTTTCTTAAACAAAAGGCTTTATGTAAAGGCAAAATTTCTTGTGAACCCTAGAAATTTCACCTTAAGCTGAAATGGATTATCTTTGCTGTTCATATATATGTCACTTTTTCTGTTCCTATAATTTTTTACCTGCTCTCATTTTGACTATTTAATGAAGTTCCTACCTAAGGTTACTACATGAATCAAAATGATTTTATTTATTTACATTGGTGAAACCATAAAAAGAAGCCCAAGATTCCAATTGCATTAGTGCTTATTTTTAGAGCAGACTCTGAACAAATAAAACAAGTTGCCTTTCCCATGCTACAGTAAATACCAACAGACATAACCCTTCCTCCAATCTAAAATAAACCTTTCTCAATCTTAGCCATTCCCTTTCCTAGAATGTCCAGGATGAGAGCTGGCACTATGCCTCCGGGTTTGGAGCTGAAGTGGGTGAAGAACAAGTGTGGATTGGGCTGAGGTGAGGGATCCTGGAGCCTTGGCTGGCAGCACCCTCCTTTTATGGAAGGGCTGGAGGCTGAATAACATCACACTGCTGCCCTGCTGCCCCTGGAAGTGCACTGGTAGCTATTGCAGTCCTCATAAACGAGGGTGCACAATGGAAGTTGTGAGTGAACAGGGATGGTGAAGACGAGCCAACAATCTGTCGGATTGAAATCCTTGAAGGACCTCGTAAATACTTTAATGTTTACACAGGGCCTGTATATTTTCACAATTACCTTTCTGTGAGCCCAAAAATGTTTYACACTGGAATGTTTTCAGGCTTTAAGAAGCTGTATTTTCTGATRTGTCTGAAAACTGCAGGCTCAGCTTCTCTATTGGCCCATTTTTTCTCACGAACAATTAAAGCTGGATTCCTTTTTGACCCCAAATATAAATGGTGAGTTATACCAAAATTATGTATTAATTATGATCACAGGGGGGTAAGAAGAAAAAGGTTTGAATTTACAAGGAATGTTGTACCACAAATTGGCAAAAAGATGCATCTACAGGATTTGCCTCTATTGTAATTGAGATGTGATAAGAAAAATTACTTTTCTGTACTGAGATTTTTGAGAGAAGCCAGTTTATGAGAAGTTTGAAAGGTTTGATGCAGTCCTTTAAAAGCTTAGGGTGAAAGTTTGGAGGCTTGAGGACATAGATCAAGTRTAGTGAATTTTGAAGCAGCTGAAATGTTCCTCTGGTTTCTGTCACAAGGCGCTTCTCTTTCCTGTCCAGAACCAGATTCCTGTTGGAATGTGAACGGGACTGTCATGGAGCTGACACACCTGCTGCATGTATTAGACATGCAGTGACAATGGATTGGTAATTAATGCAAGGCTCTGGTTCTTGCTGTGAGGTCCATTGTGAATTGGCTGGACGGTCCACAGTGAGTGTAACACAGATCCCTTTTGGCTCACGGACAAGACTTTCAGCCTGATGTTGAGGGAGGGATAACAAATCCACAGTGACTTTTGGTGGTGTTTTCTATTTCTGGGGAGTCCCGTGAAACCAGAAGAAGTGACTTCTGCTCACTTTGTGCAGAAGGAAAGGCGCTGAAGCAGCATCTGGAACTAATAACCTGTGTTTCACAGCTCGCTGGTGGGCAGCAAGGGAGCCGCTCCGGCTCCAGCAGGCCCTTACGTAAAACCTGCACAGAGTGATTTTCAGCTGTGGGAAACTTGGAACGGCTTCTGCTGGCCCAGCGAGGAGGAGACTGCCTGACTCCCTTTGGGCTCACCTGGGACCACAGGCTCCCTGCGAGGGCATCGCCGCAGCCCTCAGATGTGGTCGCACGCAGGTGGAGCCTGCGCATACACACACAGGAAAATCACATCCAGCCATCAAATGGGGTATCCCACTAATTGGAAAGTCTGTTCTGGTGTCTGGCCACCATTTGGCAGATACTGACAGTTTCCACTAAAAGCCAGCCAGCCTCACCAGAAAGCCAGCTGCGYGGCTGATCTCATGAAGATGTCATTGAGCAACTGTTTGAACTCACTCGAGAAACGGAGGGTCTGACTCAAAGCAGGCTGGAATCCCCCGGGGGTCTTTGCTGGATGTGGGAATGTAGACATCCATTGACGTAATAGTTATACCTCAGAGTTCCTGAGTTGCACGTAAAGATATCATCTTCACTCTGGCACTGCGGACTCCTTCCAAGATCACCTTAAGCTGAAATGGATTCTCTTTGCTGTTCACATATATGTCACTTTTTCTGTTCCTATGAGTGTTGCTATGTCCTCATAAATATTGGTAGCTTGTCATAATGGTGCCACGATGAAAAGAGTTATTTATTTAAAATAAAGAAACAGATGGCACAAAACAGTTCAATGAATTTCATCATGTTTGAGAAATGAAATACCCTTTTTAAAAATATCAGTTTTGTGAAGATGTTAAATGCTATTTCACACAATCACAAGGAAAGTTTTTCATTCAGTACAGCGTGTACACAGAGCCTCAGCAGAAGTTAGGAAAAAAAAAAAAGGTATAGAGTGGAGTAGTTTTATGAAAAGCCATAAAGAGATGAGCATAGTTTAATTAGCTGCTGCCATTCAATACATGGAATAGGTGAATGGGGCATGAAAGCCATGTCAGACAGAAAAAAACCTGAGGAAGCTGAATCCTGTTGTTTGGGAGAAAGAAGACAGGAGAAAGCAGGTCACATACAGAGAAAATCTGTTCCCAGAATATTGGGTGCACATATAGACTGCTATTTCAYTCTAAATGCTGTCAGATGCAGAGAGACAGCCACTTGTTTCCTGGAAGAGCAGAAAGTAAAACCAGCATCCAGGGTCTTATATTTAACAYGTTCTGCACTTGTAGTGGAGGGTCCTTGCCAGAAGTCATAAATGAGGAAAAAACAYGTGCTGCACATGAATGGTATGTAGAAAGCAAGGGGGTTAGTTAAAGAATTTGTTCAAAAAGTTATGGAAGTTTGTAGAAATTTGCAGCTGAAAGTATTTTAATGAAAAATTAATTATGGTGCCTGCGGTATAAGAAGAGGGATATATTTGTTTTAGAAWGTGGAATGCTGAAGTTTGAGGGGTTAAATGCCTTTCCCAAGGAAACTGATTGTACAGCTGGAAGGAGAAGTCCTTTTGAATGAAATTCTGGTTAAAAATGTCAAAATYCTCATTTACTGGATTGGGAACAGGGTGTGATCTGTATCTCTAGGTAACTTATGTTGTGTTTTAATAACCTGACTTCACTTTTCCACTACAAAGTGCCTGATTCTTGRAGGGATTGAGAAATTTGAAATAGTTGTCATATTTTTTTTCCATCTGTATTGTTTTCATTTACTTGTTTTGTAATCTATTAGACCTAAACCTTGATACATATTTTGATTAAAACCTCATCTGATAATCTGTGCCTGATTATTAAAACACATAGAGCTCTCACTGTCCGTTTCCAAACGTTTTAAAGCCAGAATTTTTAATTTGCTAGTCAGTGCTTTCTTGGACCAGGGAGRGTGGAAAAGTGAAGGTGGCTTGTGCAGTACATGAGGGTGGAGGCCCTGAATGAAACTTTTATAAAAACTGTCTCAGAGGAGATTTCCCCTCTTCTTTCCAGTTTGGATTAGGTTTTTTGGCATACCTTTGCAAGAAACTCATCATGTCATTGCATTCAAACTGCAAGAGCCAGCTTAGTACTCTGTGAATTTCCCTTGGAAATTGCTCTGCAATTTTCCCTCCAGAGAAGATGCATTTCCCTGTTTGTTTGGTTATAAGCAAGCTCATGAGACATTTATTTTAGTGCTCAATTTACTCACTTCTCTCGCTTCCCTCTTCTCCATTCCTATGGAAGTTTGTTAGAAATGTTTCGTTGAATTTAGATAGCTTGTACTGGTGTCATTTTGAGAAATGACTTTCTTTGCCTCTGGTTGATTATAATGTCAGGGCAGATGGGTTTCACACAAGCTTAACCCTTTTGTTTTTGGAAAAGAATGGTACAGGCTTAGATAATAATTTGGAAAATACAAGGATAACTGAATCACTGCCATTCTTAATACAGTAGTAATCCATAATRTGTTCCAGGGTCAGCCCATTAGACRTYGAGATAGCTAATCTGGCATTGGATCCTTCTCTCTGTGTACATTTACACACATTCATAAATGTTCTCTCTYGAGCTGGCTCTGCATTGCTTGCAGGGATTCCTCCTCTCTTGACCATTCAGCTGAGCAGCCTCTTCAGGAGGGTGTTTGCTCCTGGCCCTCTGAGAGCCTGGCTGCTGCAACATCCCCCATGTCCAGAGATCCCAGGGGATGGCTCATAATCCCCACAGCTGAGGTGAGAACCCATTTTGGATTCTCTCATAATCCCCACAGTTGAGGTGAGATCCCATTTTGGATTCTCTCATGTTTCTACCAAATGTGGGCTGTTACAGGTGGAGTCTGCAGGATGTCACCCTTCAACAGCCATGGCGCAGCACCCTGTGTTGGACCTGCAGTGCAGGTGTAAGGGCTGAGAGCAGGTGTGTGCCAGACAGCTGCTTGTTGGGAACCAGGAATTTCCACACCTGCTACAAATTATGGGAAGAAATGCACAGTTCTGGACAGAAACACCAGCTGAGTTTAGATGCCTTCAGGTTTGGGTGGAAGCAGTGAGCAGGCACTGTCAATAGCTGTGAATATTTAGATGCCKGCACTTCTCTTTATACTGACATGGCTAATGAAGGCTGCTAATTACAATTCGTAATTTGTTTTTGGACTTGCAGTGTGAAAACTAAGTCAAGAACTATGCATTTTATGTTTTTATCTATGTTTTTTTTCATGTGGTGAGTTGGGGCTGTAGAGTTTAAGTCGYTGTTGGTATAGTTCAAACATGTGGATCCACTTCCACAATCCTTTACCTGTTTATCCCAAGGTCATATGCACAACTTATTTCATTTATTTGTAGCTAAATGACCTTGCATAAACAACTGCATCTATACAAAGTGKGTAGAAGCTGCTGTTTCTCTAACTTAGTAATGTTTTTTACTGATGGTGCTGGTGGGAAAAACTTCATAAGAATGAAGGAAAAGAAAGGTGACGGAACAGAAAAGCAAACTCTTGGAAGAAAACCCCCAAACATTCAACATTTTGCCCATCTTTCCTGCCCCTCACCCTCCTTGCCCCAATCCATCTCTTTTCCAAAATACAAAAACCTTTTTATCTCCGTCCTTTTTATCTTTTTTTGTTCTGCAGTTTTTCARGCATTAGAGACAGACAATTTACCAGCACATTACGAAACCTTGTGGAAATACATTTTTCTTTAGTGTACAGTAGTTGCTAAACATATATAACTCTCAAATCCTCTCTGGGAAATAAGTGACAGGGAGATGTTCAGCTAACCCAAACAACACATTTCACAATAAGGGCTGCTCCACCAGAAGGTCTTTAGACTGAATAGCTAAATGTTCSCTCCTTTAGGGAAATTGAGGGAGCCAGAATCAGGGGATGTTGGGAAGCTTGTTGTCTTACAGTCAATGTAAATATTTGTAGATATTCTGAAGGGAATCTGAACCCTGCAAAACCTCTGGCTCCTGAATTAACCATAAAGATTACTCTCTCAGCTTAGTGTTCAACRAAAATGGAGACAGCAAGATTTCTTAGGCCTGGTCTGCCGTGCAAAGTTCCACCAAASAGTGATTTTCAATAGACCTAATTAAACAAAAGCACATCACTAGCACGAATGCACTTATATCAGAGCACATGGGGATTTTATAGGTTTAATTTAACTTTAAATCAGTTTAAATGTGTCTATTTCATGGGCTAGCACTGACTGGAGCAAATAAATTTTAAATTTAATTTAAGTGGTGCTCTTTTCCTGTGTAAGGAGCTCTTACAGGCCTTCCTGTTTCCCTTTATTGATCTCAATGGTATTCTATGAACATGCTAAAAACCCTTTTTTTTTCCACAGACCTTACTTGCAAAACTACTGAATTCAGTCATCTGCACATGATTAACATTCTGCWGTACATATGTACTATTCTGTTGCATAGTGAGATTCATATTGGCATGTAATTTTTGGATAAGCTTTTTCATAGTTTGTTTTCACTAAATGTCTTGTTGAAAAGAAAATTGGTGGGCCTGTGACAAGTATGTAGAAATCTTTTTTTATGACTTTTTAAGGCAAGGAAGAAAAAGAATTTTTATTTAAGTGTAAGTAATTTCCTGTGATGTTGTGAACTTGTTCACAAATAAGAGTAACCTTAAATGTGATAGAGAGTAAGAAAGCTAATATAAATAATCTGTATTTATAATGTAGTAGCAGCTACAGGTCATCATAGCAGTGTGGCTTGTTCAGTACTGGAATGACTATTATGAAAAAAATCTGTTCAGTTTTTCCAGCAAAATGAAGTGTATTAAAAAAGGAGAACATTCTAGTCTCAGAAAATKCATGGATAGCAGAGACTAGAACTGAACAGCTCGAATATTTGCCAAGGTTTATAACACAGGTAAGTAATTTTAACATCCTCCAACCTGAGATGTTCCCCTTGGCTAAYGAGCCCATTCCTCTCAATGGCTCAGACTTCTGGCTATGCTCAGACAAAAAGCCACCACAAGCATTAAGCAACCCCCAAAACATCCTCCTAAGAACTATTTATACAAGATACAGTGGTCAGTCAGGGCAGTAAAACAGTGGTTTACAAGAAGCCCAAATAAAACCTGGGGCTGTCCTGAGCGGGATGGCCTGTGGCAAGTCAATGGGTAAACATTCTCAGTGCAGAAAGACAAAAACGGGASCAACAGCCTAAAACAGATGAAGGCAAATCTGTGAATAAATCCAAGCAAGCAGCATTGCCTGAGTTCTCMTGCACCTTAATCCTTGTCAAGTGTTTGAATTAGGATTATGCTTCTCTCCCACCCACATTTAAGTCCTTTTAATCATTTGAAACTTACACAAAATGTGGAATGAATCTATTTGAAGAAAAGTTCTCTTGTACTGTATGTTGTTTGAGGAAACCTCCATGTTATGATTAGATCTGTTATGGTTAGATTCTTAACAATTTATTTCAGTGGGAAAACTTYCATTGGATTTAATAGCAACAAGACCTGAGCTACCTTTCCATGAATCATTTCAAGACAGTTTRCCATTCAGGGATATTGGCTTCTTACCAAATGACTTTTTCTAGTTAGATCAGAATGCAGATTGTCTTTGTTCCATGTTTTATCCAGTCTCATGGATGTGGYYTGAAAGCAACCTGAAACTCCRATGTMATAATTTGGTGAAATAGCCTTAATRTTTTARCACTTTATGCTACTATGGAGTATTATGTTTTGGGAGAAAAYGTTCTCAYRTGTCCTATAAAAGRAAAATTTWYGCTAGRTCTATTTCTGTAGTGTGGCTACAGCTTTCAAATGTCTCTCCTTGAGATAAATTTATCAAAGTAATACAGACCTACTTGATAAAATCCAAATGTAAGCACCCTGCATTTTTCCATACAAAAAGACATTTCCAGCATGGTAAATGAAATGTCTTCACTTGAAATTGCATTTTGAAACAGAGGCCTTTGTCACATTGATGCAAGTGTGCAGCAGCAACAGCACTCACCAGCTGAGCAAAGTGTCATTTGGGAGGCATTTGGGCAGGCTTGTCTCCTACACCCCCAAAGCAAGATTATTCTTTAGAGCAACAGACAGAAGACCAGATGAAAGAAACATCACTGATGATGAGCTGGGAATCAGTACAGTCCTTAGTGTGTTCTTACCCCTGAAAAAGCTCACTGATGATAATTCAAGGTGTGTAGTGGATGTAGGCAATACCACACTTCACTTCATAATCCCAGACAAAACCAAGATCAAAGAAGCATATAATGAGCTATCCCTCAGATTTTTACAAATGGCTGATTTGACAAAACATAAGGATATTTCATAGTTTTCTGCAATAATGTGGAATATTTGCTTTCTGTGCAACAGAGCAAAACTGAAGTTGTGAAGACTGAAAATCTACATACTTCTGAGAAATACACTCTAGAAATTGCTGGAATGAAACAGAACTCACATTCCTTTTATTAAAAAAAACCATGTGGGCTTTGTACACATTTCACATGATTSAGGAAGTAGCTATTATCATTATACATGCTTTCACATTGTGCTCACTGTGCTAGATGCAGTACTTTTAACAGTAATGCAGTTTATTGTATTTCTGGACAAAGCTTAAGGCAGGCAAATACAGATTTTTATCTGGCCTATGGAAATGGAAAAGAGGCAGAGGATGAGCAGGAATCTACTCATGAGGAACAGTGAAATTCCTCTGCACAACAGTCACAAGTGGCACAGTTCTTACAGCAACTTGTCCTGTGCAACATCTATGGTTCCCTTTGACTTCCACCACTTGTACTTCATTAATTGGTAGCACTCAGTGAGGTTAAGAATAAAAGATGAAAAAATCCATCTCTTAGCAATTTTTAAAGATAGTTTTCACTAGTTGATACTAAATTCTGCRCACAGCCACTTTAATTTGCAAGATAAATTATTGGTCATTTTAACTCAGAAACAAAATGCACTTCAGAGAGGTTCATTTTCCCATAAATTGGTGTTCTTGATCTCTTGAAATGTGGATCTGTAATAAGATGATGTTCCAAATTTTCATTGCCTGCAGTCTGTTTCATATGAGTGGGGATGGGTATGACGTGTTTTGATGCACATAAGACTATTTTCTTTTGGGATTCATTTAAATCCATCCCARTTTAGAAGAAGAAACTTGTGTCACAGCTTTGTAGGTGCCATGTATGAAGTGCATTGTCTTCTCAGCTCATTTACTCTCAGGCAGGTGGTCACATAACAAACCATCAGAGTAATTGGCTAGAAAAAAACAACCTCGTGTCTGTCAGGAGGGAGGACAATAATTAACAACATATGGAAAGAGTTGCTTTTACCACGGGGATGAAAGGTACCATGGTAAAACAGGATGTGGGCAAATGTACGCTCCAGTCGTCTCTGTCTGTGGTTTGTGTCAGCCTGAGTCTGACCAGGAGGTTCTGGCTTATGGTGYGTCCAGATGATAGTCAGAATAATTAATGGGGTTTTTTTTTTTTTGAAAATAGAAACTATAAAACAAGCTTATAACTAGAGCAGTTCATTGATTTCAATTGTAAGATTCTGGCCTGCTATAATTCCATGGAAATTACTTTTGAATTTTGCAGAAAGTATCCTCATTTTTCATTTTACCCAACTGTCAGAAATAGTGGGTACACATGTTTTTCAATTTTGTRTGGTTATGTTTCCTGAAACTTTGCCTAAAACCTGAAAAGTGTTAGAAAATACTGGAAGAATCTGTGTATGGTTATGATTTGAGAGCTATCTTTGAAAGGGCGATTTTTCTAGCTGCTACCACTGCAAAACCCAACCCTTATTGCAATGATAAGCATAAGCCTGAATTTCTCCAAAGCGCTTACCAGTAATCTGTTTGATATCATCCAGAATTCCAGAGGATTTCAACTCAGATTAAAAATCTTTTTTTAACATGAAAAGTCATGCAAATTGATAAATGCATCTTATGACATCCTGCCTAGGATGACCAAGTCATGCATATGGTAGAGTTTATCAYGTATCTCACACAAAGCAAGGCAATGCTTGATAAGCACTTTTATTGGGTAATTACATTCTTCTTTTTTTTTGCATTTGCAAATAAAGCGGATTGATTTCCATCTTGAAGYAATTTACTAACACATTATAAACTCGTCATGTGCTAGCGTGGCACAGTGCGCCATTTCCTGTTTACTAAGTAATCCTTTGGCTGCCTGCTTTGCGTCTTTCAGGTYGAACCTGGAATTGTTCTCTGCCAGGGAAGTCATGGAGCCTGGCGTCAGAGCCCTCCACCTGAAGGAAAACATTGCCTCCTTGGCTTCACTTCTAGCAAACACAAGCCACAGCAGAGTCCCAGTGGTGTGCAGGCSCAAGCCAGAGCATGCAGAGGTGTTCCAGGGAACTATTAAAAGGTAAAAATGCTATCAAATTGATGTCATGCAATGTTGCTGGCTATTTATCAGATTTTTTTTTCATTAAGTGTCTGTTTGTGAAGATTATTTGGGATGTGTATGAAACTTGTTCTTACTTCAGCATGAACAGCAGGTGTCCTTTAAAGAAAGGACCCAGGTCCTTTCCTAATGCAAGTCCATCTATTGCATCAGGAATTTATGGAATCATTTCATCGTTAAGCAACGATGAAATGATCTCATGGGAACAGCAGAARAAAGGAAAAATGCCCTTCGGAGCCTTAAAGGTTCACTAAAACAGTAATTTAAAAGGATTTGAATCCAGTTACTCATGACATTTCCCATGCCAATTCAAAGCTGGCCTGCTCTTTCTTCACATTTTTTTTTTCATTTTATTACTGTATGCTTTTACAGGAAATGAGTTAACATAAATCATATCACAGACAAGATAAGCAACAAAGTCACTGGAAGTAACATACTAGRGTAAACAAGAATCAGACTAAAGGAATCCTTGCCATATGGGGCGCTCTCAAAAGGCATATAAAATCTCCTGATAAATGAAGTATTTATGGTACTGTATTTCATATGACAGCAAGAGTGAATCCATCCTTTTAGGAAGGGATATTAAGACTGTCCTTTGAACAGTGGGTCATGAGTGGGAGAGRCAATGACTTAATTTCCACCTTGAATATCCTAGAGGAAAGAAGATGCATATGCACCTCCTACTGCACTGGAGTTCACACAGCAAAGCCCTGTGAATTCTGCTTCCAACAGCAATAAAACTGGACACATGTAATAAAAACACATGGCCAGTTTTGTTTTGTAATGTTATAATTTGTCATATTTTTCATGGTTTCTTTTGTCCTGAATGGCTGTGAAATTCTACATCCTCTTTTTGTACAGAGTTTGATTTTTATTCACTTCTGTTTTAATGCCTTAAGTGCGTGGCAGTTGGAGCTATTTGTGAGCAAATAAGGATAAAAGCAATTTCTTCTGTTAATCTGCATGATGGAAAAAAATATCTGTGCATCATTGGTGGAGATTTCTTTAGAACTTGCCTGCTTTCCTGCTTTTTAACAAATTTTCAAGGATGAACTGAGTGATGATGGCAGCTGAGTGAACATTTAATAAAAATTGTGAACTTGCTTCAGTGACAAGTGAAACAATTTGTATAAACCTTACAAGAAAAAAAATAMCTTCTTGATGAGAATTGTAGAGTGGGAATTGTTTGGGTTCCAGGGGCCTGCAGGAGTAATGACATCAATAAGTGCAGTATCGTATACTTGTGTATGATATATATGTACTTGTTTCCTTGTGGTGATGCTATCATAAACATAATTAACACAAAATGTGCTAAGACCCTAAAACGTGAATTTCTGAGTGATAATCTGCAGTGTGTACCAATCTGAAGATATTGTAGGCATAAACCAGTCTGTGCTTTTTTAGTTCTCAGCTGTTTACGGCAATAAAACTAGAAAGCACACTATCAACAGCTACAGCCAAAATTCCTTTAAAATTCAGTTTCCAGGCCCAGGCTGCTGAGACATATGCAGAGTTCATGTAAATACTGTTGTGCTTTATAATGCAGAGCAAAGTGGTGTTGGAGGAAGCAAAACAGGGGAAAGGAAAGCTGATCACTAGGACACCCCAAAGAGAGGTGCCTGTGGAGAAAAGCCATTGCTCCCTGAAAATTCTGGTAGGCTTGTGGTTTTCTTAATCCTCAGAGCTCTTTCATGATACATTCTGTTAAAGCCTTGAAGAAGGGATGAAGGTAGAAGTTTGTTTCCCTGTCAGTTTCAGCACAAATGAGCTGCTAGACTGTTTTGAATAAAACCAAGATAATATTATAAGTGGTTGACAAAAAATCAAACAGTTTTTTTTGGCTRGTTGGTAGCTCATTCCAGGGAAACACATACAGAGAGGTTGGCTGGGAGCAAGCATTGTCTTCTGGGGTGCTCTGACAACAGCCCTTCTTGCCCCAGTGTGTGTCCAGTGCCTGCATGATGAGTTCTGAGTGCCTTGTCCCCAGCAGGGACCACAGGTGACTTTGCTGTCCTGCTGTTCTCACCAGCACTGGGAAGGGAATGCTCTGCAGTTATCCTGTGAAACAAACCTCCAAAAATGTGATGTGTCATGGAATTAGTGTATTCATGACCAGAAGCAGYTTAGGTTTTCCATCTTGCTCATAAAATTACAGCTCTTGCAGCACGTAGCTCTTAAGACCAAGATGATGAATGCTGTGAACTCCTTAAAGGAGAAGAGGGATGTTCAACCTCTTACCCTATGAGATCCAATGAAATCTCATATGGAAGTGACATGACCACAGGCAGGAAAATGAAAAGTTATTTATCCATCTCTTACATCAAAAATGTTAAAGTGGAGGATATGTGACTTGCATGACATATCTTAAAAAGGTGGCTTGGGGAAGATGTAAAAAATAATTGCCATGATATTTTTGTTGAGAGTTGCTTYGGATGTAATTATTGATTCTCAAATGTGGTTGTTGTTTTTCTTTTTTCCCTGRAACAAAAATGTTGTTATTAGGTTAAAAAATGGAGTAACAAGCTCACAAAGGGAAAGAAACAAACAATTTGCTAAGCTTGCATGAAGGCAGCAGCAGCTCATAATTTTTTAATACTGTTTCTCATTTATATGTTTTTTGTACCATTTTTTTCTCATGAAATAAGCATGGATGAAACAATGTAAATTTGGTCCAAATGTAATTCAGTACCTGCCCACACTTGGAATCTGTAGCAATGAGAGCTGCTGTACATGGATGAAGTGTTGTTATGTTTCATAATACATATGAGCAATTTTGACCCTTTGAGGAGAAAAGGTCAGTGCCAGTTCTAACAAAAGCAAGGACTGTGGCCAAACAATGTTGGCTGGAACTTGCATGGGCCTACAAACGCACCTTAGTATTGGCCTGTACCAAACACATAGGTATTCCAATTTTATTGAAGAAAAACACAGACATGCCTCTCCYTCTCCCCCACTCCCCCAAATCTTCCAGATTTGCTGTGCGGGGCTAGATTTCTCTCCTACTCTTTGTGATCTGGATGGTAACTCACTGGGGATCAAGATGAGATCACCAAACACGTTTTTCATGAGTGACCTAAATCTGAAGCTGTTATCTTCTCCAGCTGAGCAAGCAGCAGAAAATAAAAACAAAAGCAACTACTAAAGAAAACTTCTTGGCTTTAAAATCGCTAAAGAGGAAGCAAGCTGTAGCTGAGAAGCAAGTTTCCAAAACAAAGATCTCCTTAGAGTAACACATTTGACACTTTGCCATAGTCAGAGCTCTGTGCATGCCTGGGAAACCCTCRCAGAGTTCAGTTTGAGGAACGTGTGGCTGGTGAACTGGATGCATTGGTGGGGGTGATTGAATTATTGTGAGCAGTGCAGAGGGTTGAGGGTTGGGATGGCCCCCTTCATTTGTCCCACAGTAGTGATGATACTTGCACATCAAAATAAAATCAGCTATTCTTTTGCACTGCAGCTGCAATGCCTCCCCTGTAGCCCCCCAGTGACTGCAGGAAGAGAGCTGGGCTGTTATGAATGTGTTAGCCCTGAGTCCRCTGAGAGCTATAAATGTCATGCCCTGAATGGCATGCCCTCCTGGCTAGGTGGAATTCATTCTTCAGTGACCTGAGGAYAGGACATCTGCCTTCCTTCCCAAGACATTTCTGCCAGAGAAACAGCATGAGGCTGTAAATGCATATTGAGGAGTTGTTGGGAGGTCCCTTGGCTSTCTTTTGTCTTGGCTGCTCTAGATTGTGGCTCCAGATCCTTCTCCAGTGGGAAAAGATAGAGTTATGCTTCTGCCTAATTTCTGTGAGACCAAATCTGAAAAAAGAACAATATTTTCATTTCCACATATGTTACAGTGTGCTGGTGCAGGGCCATTGTGGGGCAATGAAGTGGTTCTTTGACATGATGAAGAGATTAGACATATCATCACTTGTGTTCTGCTGYTCCATCTTCTTTGCCAGAGGTTACTTTATAATGCAAAGCACAGTAAAACCAGCAGACATGGAGGATTTGAGGAGAAAAGCTGTAGGCAATGAATTTCTCTTCCCTGTTTGTGGACACATCTGGGTTATAACACAGAGGGTGATAATATTCCATGGTCAGCAACAACACCTTCGCATCTTCTGCTTCCCTCCACAGGCATGTGTAATGGATGACAACGTGCTCTCTACCTAAGTTTTTTTTTTTTTTTTTTCTGAGATGCTGTTTATTCCTTGTTTTATGCAGGTTTCCTGCATATTTGTGATTGACGAATATCATGCTCCTCCCAGGGCCTATTCTGGCGTTGGTGGCTTATTTTGCCCTTTTCCTTCACTCTTCCCAAGGAAAATTAAGGAGCAACTTTTCCGTGCCTTGGTTAAATCCTCCTGGTGTTCATCAAAGAAAAGCAGGTGCATGCTGGTGCCTCGTTCAACTGGGATCTGTCTCCTCGATGTCCTTTGAGGAAAAATGGTGCAGAGTCAAAAGCTGGAGTGCTGCCCAGCAATTTTAATTTCTGCCTTGAACACAGCTGCGAGACAATTTTCCTGGAGAAACTACTAGGTTGACAAATACCACTGAGTAGCCTRTTTGGGAATTTTACCATAACAAATAAGCCATTTTGTTCACACCTGAGACTCTCAGATCTGTACCATACATACTTATCCTCTTGTAAGGCTGAGGGTTGGATTCCCTKTGTTTGCCTCTGGACTCCTACCTACACAGCTGTTAGACATTACTTCACATTCTGTTTGTCTATCTTTTAGCTGAGGGAAATTTTTTTTTTGCTTGATTTAATTTGACTGGGATAAAGTAATTATGCAGAAACCACGATATCTCTGATGGTAAGCAGACTGTACAGAATATAACTGTCTAAGCAGAAATGGGTAAAACTTGGTTTTATGCTACTTCTGTAGGGGATGTGACATTTTTGGCAYTGTGTCTGCATTTTGGTGTGTACTTTTTCACCTAGGAAACCCCATCTCTTCCCACCCATCAAGTTCAYTGAAACTTCAGCATCTGTGGYYARTTGGTACCTTGAGGCCAAAAYGAAATTTAAATGAAAATATTGTAGRTAAAATTGTCAAAATTCCTTGTAGTTTACCATGTTTGTTAGAGTCGTTTTATTACAGCTGGAACAGGGTGCCCAAAGAAGCTGTGGATGCCCCATCCCTGGAAGCGTTTAAGGCYGGGCTGGATGGGGCTTTGAGAARCTTGGTCTATGGAAGATGTCCATGCCTATAGGAGCAGGGTTGGGACTAGATTATCTTTAAGGTCCCTTCCAATCCAAACCATTYTATGGTTTTATAATTGTACATTATGGATATGCTATGTGAGTGCTCTGACCATGTAATTGCCGTACTCAAGTTTGTATGATACAAATAAGGTGTTCATAGTACTTAATTTTCAGAACAAAGTTGGGAATCTAAGATCCTTCCAAAAGATAAAATATATCCAAAAGCTGTGGTCTTCATGAAGCTAAAATGTTACTAGAGGCTGGACTTGCAGAAATCCCTACTGACTAAAAGCACGGCTTCCCATCCAAAGATGTTTCAAAAGGTCTAATACCCTGGAAAACAGATTCAATTCATCTTAAAATAAAACCTAATTCTGAAGGTGCTAATTCTGAAAGGTGCTGTTCCTAATTCTGAAAGGTGAGTTAAAGCCTGCTGCTCATTGTAATCACACAAATGTGTTTTGTAAGCTTTAAAAAAAAAACGACCAAAAGTGTCCAGCTGGCCTGAGCCAAGCWGCACACACCTACAGAGCACAGCACTGCTGCTGGGATGCTCCCAGTGAACCCGGAGGGACTCCARCACTCTCCTAAGCTGAATGTGGAAACTGACTTCAGTGGGCTGGCAAGAATGCTGAGAGTTACATCTTCTCCCTTCAGAAACTCAAGGGAGCTATTAAACATCCGCTTGATCAGCAGCAAACTCCCTGCTCCAATTCCTGCTCAAAGGAGGTCATGTCCAGTGGAGCTGAACTGCCAGAAAGCTGCACCTGAGTGAGGAGGATTTCTGCCTCAGGTTGGTCTCCMGTCCAGATCCAGAAGAACTGCCAGAGGAGGGAGCCAAACTTAAGTTCTGTTTGCAATATTCATTCTGCTGCTGTTTGCTGTTCTCCTGCACTTTCTGCTTCCTTTGAGGTAGGAGGAAGCCAGGTACAGAACATGTGCTCATGATCTACTTCTACTCAATGATCCTGCTTTAGATTCCCTGCTTGTGARTTGAGATGGAAGGGAGATACTCTGCTCTCTTCAATCAGAAGACATAGTAGAGCAGCTGTTCCCAGTAACAATAATGACACCATTGCTGAGACAAACATTTTCACAGTGATGCATGGGAACGCTAAATCCAAACCACATTGTTTAGCTAATGCATGCTTTCACTCTGCTAAAGGGGAATGTCACATAACTGAAAGTAAATTGAAGAGATCAGAGTTTAGAAAATATGACAAAGTTGAAAACTTTAAGCTGTAATACACAGTAACATCCTTTAGCAGTGAAATCAATGATCCAAAGTGGTGTGTGTATGTGTATTTTATGGCAGTTTATTAGGTATGACTCGCCTCTGGTCAGTCCAGTGAACAGACATTGTTGTGAGTCAGGAATGCTTTCTGCCAAGCACTTCAGTGAAAATGAGCACAGCATATAGACTCCTTTCCCACAGAACATATCAGGCATTGCAACATATCATAGATATGTCAGACTGTAGGTATGGTTTCTGGCATTTTTCTTTAATCTGCACTCCCAGTTGGGACTAATGAAACACTGCTCTCAAGGCGTGTGTGTGCTCATGTGTTCAGAGAGTCCTCACACACTGTTTTAATAAGGTAAACTTTTATTTTCCTTAGCAAGAGGAGAGGTGCTTGCCTTCAGTAGTGATATGGTGCAACATCTTMGGGAGAGGAAAGTTAAAAGATGAATGGAAACCTGAAACATTTAATTCATAAATTAATTACTGAGCTATGATATCTACCCTAAGATTGTCTCAGCCTTGCTGCTGGCACTCTCAAAACAACTGATATGGGTTTGAAAGGTTCTTGCAGAGCCTTTTCCTTCTGGCACTGTTAAGGAGAGATTGCTAAGTTTAGATAACAAGAATGCAAAGTTACTCAATCAAACACAGAAGTCTGCAAAGTTCATGCAATAAATGGAGATTAATTTTTTTTTTAACCAGAGGATCATGGTCAGTTTTTCTCCTTCCYTCTCACCATGCCTTTGCTGTAAGCTCTAGGCAATGGTGATTCTACCAGACCTGATCAAAGCTAGAAACACCTTTGGCAGTGGTCTGAAAGCTTCATCTGGACTCAGCCAGCAAAGAGGAAAAGGGAGGGAAGCACATTAAGGACTTGAAAACTATTTTTAGGTGTGCAGACGAGGGAGCTGACAGCAATATCTGATGGCAATAGCAAAGGGCCTTTGTGATTACTTGGTTTTCATGTTAGAAGGTAGATTCTGTCAGCACATTGATTGTTTTTACTGTCCGGCCTCCTGCTTTTGAAGAGCTGCTCTAGTTAATTTCAATGACACACTATACAGTAATCTTGCCTATTAAAATAAATGGAATTCAGTATTTTGCAACAAAAGCCCTGGGTGTTATGATCCTCCCATGTATTGTCAGGGTCCTGGGGCACTGCAGCTCATGAATAACACAGATGGAGGAAGGTTTATAGAGTCTGTGGCAGTGGTTTTATTTCACATCCGAAGTGTGAAAAGTTTCTTCCAAAAAACAACATTATATGATACTTTTAAAATAAGTAGGCCTGTTTGGCCTTACAAATAATTGTGCAGGTGCTGCAGGACTTTTGTGATGGAGCCCTTTGCAGGGAAAACTGGAGTTTTGCAGAGGCCGTGTGCTAACCCAAAAAGCCAAATGAAAAACGTATGCAGCCACACTGCAGCATGTGGGTGGCTTTTAGGCAAGTGCGGTGTTGTTAAATGTCGAAATCAAATATAGGCATGGGGAAAATTGTGTGAATGGAAAGACTGATCGCATACTTGTCCTGCCATTTAAATGTGTGGCAAGGCTTCTCTGAAATTGAAAGCCTGCCTAGTAGCAAGCCAGCTTGTAGGAAAATACAAATCTGATTTTAAGCTTTCTTCCTTTTCTAAAATCTAGCCTTTCTGGAGGTTTGAAAAATAAGGTTTGCATTTACAACTTATTAACAGCCTCATGTTGAGGCTGCGGACTTTGCTGTCCGCTGTCTGCTCATTCCCTCTGATGATATTGCTTATAAAACCTGACAGCTGGCAACTTAAGTAATGAATATTAACTTCAAAACACAGCTCTGAGGTAGAAGAAATCCCTGTTTTGTAGATTTGAAAACTGAGGTACAGAGATTAAATATTTATTCAGTGGTCCTTTGAAAAGCTGTGGCGTAGACAGGATTTGATCTTTGCTCTGGAAAACCCCAGTCYAGTACTTGATAGTGACCTTTTAATCATCTTTTAGGTAAAATGCCARAAATTCATGCAACGCTCCCACTTCATTTGAAGAATGAAATATGAAGTAAACAGTAATGATTTAGTCTGCCTAACCTGAAACAACCCTTTAACCCTGAGATTTTATTGTGTAAGATGAAGACTTGRTTGATTTAAAACAGTTCCTGATATGTCATGACCTAGTCCTTATCTACTGTCTAGCTCACCATATAGAGAACACTGTCTCTTATAAGTTTAAAAAAGCACAACACTATTTGAAGTCAAGGAAATGATTGTATTGGATATTGGCCAAAACAACAGATATAATCAGCTACAAAAAAAAAGGTGTGTGGGGGGGGAAAGGCAGGTACTTTTGGGGGATTAATGCAGGAGAAATAAGCCTAAGGCTTTCTAAGGTAAACTAAAAACGATGCTTCAGGTTCTTTAATCCTCCCTCCTCCCCCTGTCCAATTGTGCAGCGCTTTTATCCATTCAGTTTAGGAGAGTGCTGCCCTGAATGCTTTTGCCAGTTGCATCACCTTTTAATCTTCCTTCTGTTTATTTGCAGCTACTTTGGAGTTGCAGTTCCTTTTATGTCACTCACACAATATTTAGAATTTGTAGTTTCCTYAGATAATTTGCCATCTTGACAAGAAGAGTGACACAATCAGCTGTCAGATACTTTTCATTCCTGACTTCCATGCCAAAACTGACATGTGGATATTGGGATAATAATGTTTTATCTTAATTAGGTGTATCTTCATGATACATGCTTTATAACAGATAGAGCATATGAAACTACTGCAATGCCTTGCCAGGGTATCTTTGAAATGAGATTCCCTACTTAAGAGTTTTCTTCCTTCTTAAATAAATAAAGAGTAAATGAACAATTGCAGCGTCCAAGTCTGAATCTYAGCACTTCCTGTTAAACCTCACAAAATAGTGCAAGAAACATATTTGGTCTGCTTTCTAAGGCTTGATGATGTGATAGGAAGGATGTTGTATGTAACATCAAAGAATGATGTTGTTATACCTCTGAAGCCTGACTTCTGGAAGTCCAAGTGAAATAATGTATGCTCGTTTTTCTCCTGAATATGGCAGTTTTTAATAGGCTTGGATTCTTATCAGAAATGTTCCAACKATTTCCTTCATTGTGTTTGTGTGTGCTTTTTTTTGACTATCCAAATTTCTCTCACACTTTTCAAAGTTCTGTTAAGTGACTCCCTGCTGTGTTTAGTTAAGAGCGGTGCCGAGCAAGTTGCAAGCTGCCAAAAACCAGCCAACAAACCACTGGTGATGAGCAAATGTTTCTGCTCTTTCAGCTCATGGTGAATGTTGCTATTTTCTTAATTCCAGCATCATGTTCAAGTGGAAAATGGTGCAGTCTGGACTACAGACAGACCTGAACAGTGTTTTGGACCTGAGCATACAGAGTCTGGCTGAGGATCAGGGTGGATCATAACTTTCACACTASATGTCTATACATGTTAGGATTAAAGTCTTGGGAGTATTCCTGGCCTAGTGATCATTCTTGAAGTAGACTTCTTGGAGCTGTGCATGATGCTCTCGGAACAGAATTTAGATCTGTGTTTTTGTCTCACTTAGAATGATTACAGACCTTTTTTGTGAAAGACTGTAGAAWGTGAACCTTTAGAAAGTCCCGCAGAACAAAGTGTGCAATGCCCAAAAGGTCATTTATAGGGAATGACCCGATTAGTTGCTTCTCTATGTCCTCTGCTGCAGTGAATACATTGTGAGTATACTCTGTTTTCCTCCATCTCCTCCTCCAAATGTAGTCTGAGYGGAAAAGGTCTTGCCTGCTGTAGCATGCATTTTTAGTGTGTTCTCATTATTGTCCTCAAAACCTAGTCCATTAATTGTGCTACATGTCCATATGCTGGCATGCATGTGGTAAGAGGCTTAGGGAAGGTCAGTGACTTTCCCAGGAGGGGAGATGTGAGCCCAGTGTAAAATGTTTTCTTGGCCATTAGCTCTGCTGCAGTACTGCCCTCACATTAGTAATCTGAAAGAGATTTCTCCAAAACCAAAGCCAGTCAATTAAATTGAGACAAATAAAGTTTCARTAGTTAGGAAGAATATCCCATTCCTTCTTTGTCCTGTGAATGGGATGTGCTTTAAAGGTGAGAGCAGGTGACAGACTCATAGTTACACTCACAAAGGCAGACTTATTTATAAAAATCCCATTGAGAACCTTAGATAAGAGACCAAAGCCATTGAAAAAAATGCAGATTTCAAGACTACATAGYGAAACAACTGACCATTTAATGAGAAAGGGGATTTCTCTCCAATGTTAGCTTGTGGGAGGTGAAGGTGATAGGATGTTTTTTTCCAAATGTGTGTTCCAGATCCATATTAAAATGCTAGAGGTAGATTCTCACAGAATATCTTACTTTAAATGGTATTTCATAATAAAGGACTTGAACTTAGTTATACCATATTCAGTCCCCAGGATCTTTTGGATCAGGCAAGCATGTTATTTTAGAATCATTTTAGAGCCACAGAATCATTAAAATTGTTAAAGATCTCAGTGTAAGTCCTGTGCTGCCGAGTGATTAATAACACCTTGAAGTAGACTGATCTTTCCTAGGAGACATTTATGTTAAAACTAGTAAATTCATGTAACATATTTTGGTTTGAATAAAGCAATATTTTTGGATACAGAAATAYTGAGTTGAAAAATTCCCAGCTAATACTTGGTGTTCCAGTCACAAAAGTCACTTGTATGCTGTTCAATTTTTTTCTGATGCCCTAATGAAGATTAGGTGTTTGCTCTCCTCTGAGTTCATCAAGCACATAATTTAGCAGTTTCACAGCTTTGTACTACTGTAGTAACGCCAGTTGTTATAATGGAATAGGGCCAAYGTGATGTTAAGTATGTTACAAACCAAAAAGATTTATGGTGGTCCCCAAGGTGTGTGTTATCAAACTGTAAGTTAAAAATTGAGAATTGGATAGCATGAATGGAATGTGTGTATAATGTATGTGAGTGTAGCAAACAAATACTAAGATAAAAAAAAAATAAAGTATATTGCTAATCAAGGCGTCATATGTGCAATGCAGAAAGGTACTACCCTATAAAAAGGTTTGAAATTATATAAAAATTTATAAAAATATCCATTTTAACATTACTAAGTCAGCAATAATATTAGATGTCAGTGAACTCTAGAGTGCAGCACTGTGAGAGAAGGTGTCAGTGATGATTTAAAATAGGACATAATYTTTTGGTAGATCTCATTTTAATGTAGATGTTACTTACAAAGAATGAGGGAAGCAACAACAGTCTACCTACTTGTACCCACAGACTGTATTTGCTTCTTACAGGTATTATCTTTTTGGATGCAAACTGGACAGTGCATGGTTTGGTCCTGCCAAGGACAAGATTAAGGATAGGTGAAGAAGAGCAGGTAGGATAGGWGATGTTTTTTAATCTAATAAGCCAAACCTGAATCAGAAAACACCTGTGTGATGGGGCTATTGATGATAGATGTTTGGGAAAGTCAGACATGTGGTCAGCCCACTAATACTTTAAGAGAATATCTCATGGAAGGGGCCCATTAGGATTATCAAGTCCAGCTCCCTGTTCCTCACAGGACGGCCTAAAATTAAACCATATAGTTAAGTTCATCATCCAGATGCTCTTGAACTCTGCCATGACCACTTCCCTTGGAGCCTGTTCCAGTGATCAACCACCCTCTCAGTGAAGAATCTTTTCCTAACATCCAACCCCAACCTTCATTACGCAGTTTCATTCAATTTCCTCGTATCCTACTGCTGGTCACCAGAGAGCAGCTGAGCACCTCCCCCTCTGCTGCCATCTTTGGGGAAGTTGTAGGTTGTGATGGGTCCACCCCTCAGCCTTYTCTTCTCCAAGCTGAACAAGACAAGCAGCCCCAGCTCCTGCTCCTACCGCTTGTCCTCGAGGCCTTTACCATACTGGTTGCCCTCCCATGGACACAATCTAATAATCTGATGTCTTTCTTATATCAAGAACCCTAACCTACACACAGTACTTGTGGTTTCATCATATCTCTTATGCTAAAGTATTGTGTACTTAYGTTTAAAATTTGCCCATTATAATGAATGTAGGCATCTTCTCTAACTTTGGGTTAGGGCTGTGCATGCTGCTGGAGAATAAGCACGTCTGAATTGGAGATAAACGATGAGTCTTTCTCCCCCACTCATCCTCTCTCCTGTGACAAGGTAACCTCTTTTCTTTCAGTTCTTTCCTTGTTTAATAAGCATGCRTATTTGAGTGACTTAGGATGAGCACTCCATGGATGAAGAAGTTATGTAATATATGTTGTTGAGATAAGGAAGTGATCAGGTGCAATTTAAACTTAAGGRTGAACAGAGACCTTCCAGGGACAGACCTCATAAACTACAATGCTGATCAGCCTGGAAGTTGTGCATGACTGGTGATAAAAGAATTTCTTTGCTTAGATAGGCCATTCCAGTCTTCTCTATCTCAACTTTTCTATCAATGGCAGAATTGTTATAATATTTAATTCAGTATGGGGTAGCACCTCTCTGAATGATAAGTGTTTGTAAAAACTTTCAAACTTGAAAAGCATGTAGCATTCTTTCCTTTGATAGATGACCAATGGATTTTTAGGAATAGTAAACATGAAGTGAAGTGGAAGAAAATCGTGTGTTACTAGGGCAAGACTAGTAATGTGGTTTTAGGAATTTACACAGGCCCAACAGGAAAGTCGTATATTACTGAAACTTGGTCTGCACATGGATATGAGGCTGGCAAAATAATGTTAAGAAGGAGCAGGGCAGTTATGTATGATGAGGTGCCAGTACACAATAGGTATTCCCATGGAAAATAGTTGAGGCTCAGCTGATGGCTGATAACCAGTTTTGCTGCATTTTTCTGCWCTATGCTACCATGTAATCACCACTTAGTGTGTGAATTTTAACAGTATGAAAATCCTCACCCCTAAGCCAATACATTGTCTTAATAGAGATACAGTTATAGTAGAGGAAAAAAAATTGCCACTAAAGCRTGTCTTAATTTAAATTGCTAGTTTAAGTCTTATTGGCAGAAGAGTTTATAAAGTTTGGACAAGTTCTGCTGGTGTAGCTCTGCTAGAAGTCTTTTTGTTAGGAGTCAAACTGGGAATCTTTTGAACTTTGGGTTCTAATGTGCTGCACAGAAGGAAAGAGAAATGAGTTCTTGCCTGTTCCAGATAACAGTGGAGAAGCTGCCCGATCTGTCGTGCCCAACCATGCTGCTGAATCGCTACACTACAGATCCCCGGTATCAGCAACTCTTCATCAATCTGGTAAGACTGAAGCCAACTCTAAAAACAAACATTTCCTCCATGAACAATGTGTTTGTTATATTTTCTCATTTGTTTATGATGGCTGTGTCAGCCGCACTGATTTACATAAACACTGCCAATCCTGGGACGTTACATTCTCAACAAAAGTAGCTGAGTACAAACAGCATTCCGAAGTTTTAATTTATATTGTATAAACATAACAGATGTTGATAAAATGAGCCAAAAWGAAAATACAACAAAGGAGACCATTTCAAGGGGATTTTTGATTAAAATACATTCCAGATTGACAAAATGATACAATGTTAATGGAATAGATCATTTAAATGTCATTATTTGGCTCTTATAGTTCTATAAAGCAAATATAAAGCAACGCTTTTGAGATTTAGACTCCATTACAGTACAGTGCCTATACATCAACTTATAAATAAAACTATATTTCTTTTCCTTTTCYTTTTTTTTTTAATCCCCGCTATGACATTGCCACATTTGTTTCCTAAATACTGTACTAAAATACTGGGCCCAAAAGCAGTAATAAGTTTGGTATACTGCATAAGGCCTAAAACAAATATATTATAAACAAAATAAATGCAGTTTCTGCCTCAGTGAACTTCCAGTCATTCAAACTGAGATGGTGGACACTGAGAAATCCAGGTCAGAGGCCTAATTCAGATGGGTATTCTTTAAAAAGATATAAAATCTGCTCCTGTTTATTCAGGTGTAAAGATGATGAGATTGCATTTGAGATCCATCTGGTCTACATTCCTTGCCTTGAGAATAGCTAGAAGGAGAAAAAATTTATAAAATGCACAATCCTCCTAATATACATTATCTAGTTTAGTTTAAGAGTTTCCTTTTAATAGATGTGGACACTGAGGTGGAGACATGGCTTTCCAAAGTTCAAGAAGAGGTCCCACATGGAAGTAGAAGCCCCCTCAAAATGAGACCCACACCAGTGCTTATACCATTGGGCCACACAACTTTTTTATTATGGGAAACCTATGGAACTCAATTGCATTTCATATTGGCACCTAATGTGATCCCTGAAGCACAAAGTTTAGCATCCCTTTCAACAACTTGGTATTATCACTCATGAAGGCTCTGTTTCTGACATTCATATAAATATCCATTGTGAGTTTCCTGGGTTCAGTGATTTCCTGTGGCGGTGAACTCTACAGCAAAATTAGATGTGCATGGAAAGAGGAAACCTCTTTACCTGCAGTTTCTTTTCCTCTTTATGTCTTTAAATGCCTCATCTGTCCTGTAGATGAAAGAGGCAGAGGAGATGTGTCCTTCTGTGCTGGGAATTTATTTATATTAATTTACCATGTCTTTGTTTCAATCTTCCTCTGTCTGGAGAAACATATGGCTGGGAAGCATTACTCTCTTTGATAGAACTGGCCAAGTCACAGGACCTGTACTCTGGAATTATGGGGAAAATAAAATTGTAGTGAACTATTACATGCTCTTTAAAGACCAGCTTGGTTGACAATAAAATGGTCTTTAGCTCTGTTCCTATCAAGAAACCATCAAAGCCCTCATAGCTTTCAATGACTGGTTCAGTACTGGTTCAGGCAGTTCRGTATTGGTAAGGCACTCTTCTCACACCCCCATGATTGGTCCTTGCAGCCTATGTATCTATGTGAATTGATTTTTATAAGCATGTAGTGCAAAATATTATAGAATCTCATAAATTGTTGTGTAATGAGATAGAAGCAATAATTAAAATAAATTAAAACYTAATGAACACTGGGGTCACTGACTATTCTCAAATAAACTCTTAGACCAGAAAAGTCTTAGACTTAGAAAGTGGACCTGAACTTTGCTTTTCCAGTCTGTGAAGTCTGAGTACATTCCAGTCCTAATAGTTTATTTAGATTGAACCTGATGGTTTACCAAAAAATGAAGCGGGTTTTTTTTACTATAGTATTTCCTGATGTTTTTAGGTATTGGGGATGGGGAGCACAGAGAGAAGAATCCATGTTCTCATTGGCTCCTGTAGAGAAYGTGCAGAACCAAGTGTTTGGGTTGATCACCAGGAAGAACCTRATGCCTGTCCCACTGGAGGAGAGGCTCAGACTGGCTGGCATCACAGAGCCCTGATTCCAGTGAGCAGCCCCTGGATTCAAGGCCATCCTTGCATTCTTAGGCTTTGTCACTTCTTTTTGGGCTAATGTTCTTCTTCAGCAAAAAGTATTAAGAGCTTTTCCRCTTGGTCCTTTCAGAGAAGAGATGCTTATAAGGTGTGGTATCTTGACTGGCCCAGAGCTGTGTCCCTTCAGCTGCTTGGTGACTGAAAATGTCATTAATTTAAAGGCTTGTGAGACAAAATAAGAATTCACGTGCTTACGGAAGATATATAAAATTAGATGTGAAAGATGGATGTCAAGAATGCTTTTGTCATGCTGTATCTATGTCTCTCAAAGAAAAAATATCATAACCATTAGCAGTGGTTATGTTGGCAAAGCCTTTCAGTGAAGACTAAATCTACCTATTAAAAATGAAAATGTTTTAGATTTCTTTCTATGATATTGTAATTGCTTAATTTTGTTTTGTTTTGWTCCAGAGGAATTCCCACTGATTTGGATATTAAAATCAAACATGTTTGAAGGAATCCRCAACTATTAATGCTATAATGAATACCAAGGAAAACTAGTAATAATTTATTGGTTATAAAAACTTGCCAAAATTCCTGAAAGTGAATTTCTGGTATTTGAATCATGCAGCTCTGARTCTCCTATAAATCAAAGATTTGTTGGATGTTATCTGGTTTTCCCTTTTGGAATTTGTCTTTATTATTAATAATGTTGTTTTTGTAGCACCACAGAGAATTCACTGCAATTTCAAACTGAAGAGTCCAGTCAATGCATACGACTGGCAGCCCAGAAATGCTCAAAGGTACAGGAGACAGGTTCTTTAAATGGTCAGTTAAAATATGTTATATGTAGGGTGAAAAATGCTCTGCAAATCATCCATCTAGGAGATGATGGATGATCTAAACCAGAATGTTTTATTTCCTGTTACATTTCATAACCTTCTGCTCATTAGTACAGTGGTAGGGTCATTGTCACTTCTGAGCTACGCCTCACCTATCTGGAAAATGCCAAGTTTTTCTTGAAGGAATTAGGGCTTGTGTGATAACAGAACTATCTAGAAACCTGTAGTGATTTCCTCTTAAGGCAGTGAGAATCTCTTCTCTTGATAACCAAATCTAGTCTTGGGAACATGGTGCTGTGCAGTGCCAGGAGTTGGACTCAATGATCCYTGTGCATCCCTTCCAACTCAGCTTTTTCTGTGTGATTCTGTGATTCTGAAATCTGAGTAACCGTGCCATGAATTTGCATTTTTGGTTCAAAGCCCATTGCTGATTTCCTTTTCCTTGATTTATTGAGTACACAGAGTATCACCTTTCTAAGTCCTAAGTAGTGTAATTTTTTTTTTTTTTTGCTTACAGTGTCTGTGGCTAAATGACTCAGTACAAACTATAGTTGGGGTATAGTTTGTAAAGTATGAGAGCCTGAGACAGCCAGGATAACAGTAACTCATTACAGAACTTTGAACTGGTCACTTAAATGCTTGGCATATAATTTGCTCTGCCTTTAAATTTGGAACAGTGGTATGAAACTGCCATAGCTATTGTGAAGAGTATATGTGTGAAAGATATTATAGGAATATAAACTATTTAGAAGACTATTTTGTGCTACCCCATTGTAAATATCAATGTGGGGTTGCCTTTTTTTTTTTCTTTCTTTTTAGTAGAAGTGTAATTCCTAAGCAAAAGTTCACATAATTTACATGGAACTTCKCGTAAATGTGTTGTGAACTGGCTGGGGCATGGCATGCTGCATTTTTTCATACCTTACTATGTATCTAGTTTGATTGCTAGATGAAGCAATCATCTAGCAATCAAACTAGATTGTTTGATTGTTTGTTTGGGTTTTTTGTTTGGTTTTGTTTTTTGTAATGCATGTGTGTTTGTGAAGACACACAAAAGAGAATTTCTCCCAGGACTGAAAGGAGTGGCTCCTTTATATTCTGGACTCCAGTGACAAATTCATCTCATCACAAATGATAATAGCCTAATGCATTCAGGAAAGTGAAAACAGATGAAATTTGTAGGAAGCTTTTCATTAATATGTCATTCTCRTGGTCTTTATATAGAACAGGTCTCTAAGGAATGAGAGTAACAAGTAGTCGTATCATTTGACTCTTAGGCACAAGATAGTTTTGTTTTTCTTCTTGTCTGCTTTAGTGTATGGTAAATGTTCTGCTATTTCTTCATGTTATTTGAACTAAAGGCTAGATAGAGCAAAGATGCTATTTTCATATGAGGTACAGTTTATAAATTTTCACATTTTTTTAATATAAACCTCAGTGACAAAGGGCTTCACATTCAAATCTTTGGCATTATTCTTGGCTTGTATTACAGTTCTACAGCACTCTCATCTTGCTCTCCTTTATGGTGATGTTTTCCTAACACTTTTTTCTCTCTTAAACTGAAATGTGTCTTAAAGCACATGTGGACTGAACTTTAGATGTAGAATTGAAGTACAGTTGTGCAAAATTCCCAGTTCAGTTAGGAAAACTGCCTTCAAATTACAAGCATTAAACAATTTTTGCATTACATATCCGTATGAGTGAATGTAAACTGTTGAGAGAAGTTTTTTGTAGCATGCAGCTTTAAAGTATGGCTTTACAGGTATCCTGCGATGTCTGTTCTGTAACATTGGTCATGTTTTTCCTGTCATGTGATACTTATATACTTCAGAGTTAATTGCCCAGTGTTTTAAAACTGCCTGGTTTATCACACTGGAGAACCTTTCAACACTGTTTCACAACTGATTCCTTCTTACATTTTTTAAAATGGGATTTTGTCCTTTAATCATATTTATTTGCTGACTATGAACAGAAAAACCTCAAGGGGGGAAGACAGATGAAGAAATTCCTTGTATCTACTTTGTATAAAAATGATGACTTTCAGGATTTARGGATCAACATTGCTAAAGGTACTGGTAATACAATATGGTCTATCGTACCTCAAGGCCTAGATACCCTTGTGCCAAAAATCTAAATGCTGGTGGAAGTGTAGCTCTGCAAGAGTAGTGCTTGGAAAATCACTGATGAGGAAATGCTGCAAAATGTTACTGTTGTCTCTGCTGCCYCTTTTCACATAGCTTCAGCTAACAGAGCTGTCAGTGTACCTCTGGTGATCATGAAATCAYTTAATGAAATGAAGTGTAACCAGTTCTCTACTAAAATTGTGCTTAATTAAGTGTGACCATCAAGTGATGGGAACCATAGTAGTATACAAGGGAATGCTTGTTCATTCCTGAAAGGCCTATTAAAGTAAGAGGAAATATGTGATCAGCACAGTTGTCTGAATGTCTAACATGGTACGGCACGGGAATGCCAGCATCAGAGTTCAAACATATGAGGAGTTACTGCTGCTTACTTGAGGTACTGAACAAACCAGAATTATTTACACTATGTGATTGTAATCAATGCCTAGACACTTCTGAGGAGCCAAAGCAATGAAATGGTTCACTAACTTGCAGTATCTCATTAAACTGCTGAATTTTGCTCGTCTGAGAGCATAAATCATACACTCAACATTCTGCCACTAAGGCTGCTCCTTACTCCATGCCAGCAGAGAAACAGGGAGGAATACCASCTTTTGCATATTTTATTTTGAAGGGTTATAGAAAGGAATTTGTAGTTCTGTGCAGTTTATATTTGCAAAGAGCTGTCGATGTTAAGGTCTACAGATGCCATGGTGTTGCTRTAAGTGCCCCTCTTATCTGCTCTGGAGCTACGCTGTGGGTATGAAATAGCCAGCTGAGGACTGGAAACTGAGTCTGTGGCAGAACTAAATGAACTTCAGACTCCTGGCCTATTTTCTTCTCAATCTTTTTATTGCAAAGCTAGCACAAACCCAAAAGCTAGCACTAAGAGAAGGCATGGCAAGCTGTGTGACTCGCATAGCCTCTCACATTTTGGCAGTTTTGCCATGCAGAAGTGTTTCTAGTGTGATAGGGCAAAGCCACCCAGGCAACAGGGAAGACTGTAAGGACTGCATCTGTGGAGGAKGAACTCTAGCCCTCTATAAGTGCTCTCTTTCTCACTGACAACACATCCTGGAAGCTTCCCTGAGATACACTGGGCAAGCACAGCAAAGAATGGGACCATTGCTGAGTCACTGCATTGTATATGCAGAAGGTACAGCTTTCTGTGAAAGTGTGAAATGAAAAAAAAACAAAAACCCATGGCTTGATCTCTCTGGTATGTGTGTATATACATAGAAATGAACATGTGCATGTATGCAGGTAAGAAACCTAACCCTTTGGTAACTATCATGTGTAATTTAGAAGACAGGCAAAGTACTGGATGATGATACATATTTCCATTGAGGGGAAAAAAAAAAGGAGGAGGAAACAGATTATGTCTATTTGGAGCTTCCTTATCTTACAATCATACTGACTACTCCCTATGGAAACCTTTTTAATCCTTAGGGAGCAAGCAGTAGGATAGGGATTAGTGTTGGTACAAGTTAAGGGTTGAGAGCAAGGCATAAAGGTAAAACAGACAGAATCAAGTGCCCAAGACAGTGGTGTCTTGCAGGACATACAAATAAGAAGTATTGCTTTTCTAATATGACAACCACAGCACAGAAYATAAACATCATTCAGAAAAATGACCTGACATTTTTCAGTCAGTCAGGGCAGGCTGTATATCTGACAGGGATCTTTCTTGCATCTTGTCTTTAAGGTGAAGAACATATGAAAACATCAGCTCTTTGAACTTAGAAAGCTGAGTTTCACAGAATCACAGAACAATTTACATTAGAAGGGTCCTCTGCGGGTCATCTAGTCCATCCCCCTGCTCCAAGGAGGCCCAGCTACATCAGAGAGCTCAGAGCCATGCCTAGTCAAACCTTCTACACCCTCATGGACAGAAAACCTTCAGCCCCTACTCCGATATTTAACCACTGCTATGATAAAACATTTTTTATAGAGTTTCCTATGCTCCATCTTAAGTCCATTGGCTGTCATTGGACACATACAARGGAATCTGGCCCTGTCTCATCTGCAGCCTAAGGACAGGTAGTTTCAGAAGTCAGGTCTCCTCTGAGCCTCCTCTTCTCCAAGCAAATGGACTTATCTCTCTAAGGATCTCCTCATATGCCTGTGCTCCAGCACCCTGACMATTCTGGTGGCCTGCTGCTGGACTTGCTCCAGCATGTCAATATTTTTGCTTGTACTGTGGACACTTCTTTTCATCCTCAAACCGACTTGTGCAAGCATCATGCTAATCTTCTATCATTTAAGTTATAGCATATATGCTGCCAACAAAAACATGATTTCATTAGAAGATAAGCCAGAACGTTCTTTTTTTTTAAAGGAAGAAACTTGGAGACAATGAAAATTTMAGGCTTTTAACACATTTCTACCTTCTCCTCTATTAAAAGTATCCTTATGTTCTGGTCCTTTTCTCAACCCACAATTTTCAGTKGTTTCCTGCCCTGCAAGGAACTCTTCAGAGTCTCCTCTCAACATCCTGAGAGAAGTATTTACATCAGCTTGGGCCCTTGGTTGTGATGTCTTCTCAGCTTCTCAGAGCTCTCACTTCTGCTTCTGCTGCAGGCTCCTACTCCTTGTGCGTTTCACCACTCTGTGAAGATTTGTTCTGCACTTCAGAAACTTTTTCCCCGAAAAGTTGCTCAACTGCTCTTGGAAAAGCACAATTTCCTCCTCCTTCCCAAAGATGCCCCCTGAGTGCAGCCACATTGTTGTCTGCTGTCTCCTGAAAGGAACATAATGTCTATTAGCACAGAGTAGCTCCAATTGAAGAAATTAAAAATTATACACTCAACATGTTAACAGAAACACCCATAACATTGTTATGAAAAGTTATTCATTAGGGTCTGGCTGTGATTTTGGAAATTACTCAGGGTGGTTTTATAACAGTTAGAAACCGTAAGGTGCTGTGTGTGAGGCTTTGGGGTTTGGRCATATTTTTCCACAACTCTGTACATTTGTCAGCGAGAACATACAGCCCTTTTGACAGTAGGACTTGGGTGGGCCGATGGCTGCTGGATGCTGTAATAGGAGGCTGGCAGGACACAGAATGATAAACTTACTTGTCAACAGCCCTTCTGGCTTTCTTAGGACAGGCTGAGCTTTGTACCTCTGCAACTTGTTTCTCATGCAGTTCTGGGTAATTTTTTTGGTATGGGTTAATTGATTTTGTATTTGCTTGTTGCTGGTATGATGTCTCCCCAACACGGAACCCTTCTCAGCCACAGAAGCTCATTTTGTATCTATTATTCCCTGCTTTGTTATGTTGTTTCCCTCACCCAGAAAGAATTCTTCTTAAATTATTTGCATGTTGGTGGCAACAGAGATGGAAGACCAAAAAAAAAAAATAAAGAAGCGATCCAGAGTAAATGTTGAAAATGGGGTCCATCCAGTGTGTGGCATGCAAAATAAGGCTGCAAGCACCACTAGGGAGATCTCCAGTGGGGTGACCACAGCATTGCAAGCCAGAAAAAGAGTTTACAGAGCACCTCTAGAGGAAGCAGACCTATGGCTCAATCTTCATAATGTAAGGCCCTTTCTCGGAAAAACAAGCTACTGGCATAGATGGAGGCCAGGTTAAGGGGCACTTTTGGCCCCTGTGTCTGCACTTCCTTCCTATGAATACAAATTATTGTGTGGGGTTGGTGGCCACTAAAGTTTCCCATGGCATGGGTTTGGGATATTGCTAAGATAGGTGCATGGATCAGTCTGCTAAAACTGTTCTTGGATATTGCAGGCCAGATATCTTTAATTCCTGTCAATTCATAGTGCATTTGTGGCTTTCTCTTCAGTATTGAGAGCATTTGCTCTTTCTCACTCATACAACACCTTTTTAGTTGTGTGTTAGTTGCAATGCAGTTGCATTAACAGCATTTTTCCACAATGAATTTCACTGTGTTATTTTCTCTCCATATTTCTGCTCCCTTCCCTTCCCTTCCCTTCCCTTCCCTTCCCTTCCCTTCCCTTCCCTTCCCTTCCCTTCCCTTCCCTTCCCTTCCC
>NW_026623278.1:2083450-2085854 GCF_030028575.1 Malurus melanocephalus
CCTTCCCTTCCCTTCCCTTCCCTTCCCTTCCCTTCCCTTCCCTTCCCTTCCCTTCTATTTTCTTCTGTGTTGGACATTATTTCTTCACCCTTGCTACTAACTGTTTTGCATAAGAATACCTTTGTTTGCAGAAATTGGGGAAATTTTGCTTGCCTCACTTCACAGCCAGGATGTTGGCATAGAAAATGAATCCCTTTTTATCTCCCTTTGCTTTTCCTTGTCCCGAGGTAATCTTTCCAGACTTGTGCAAAGCTTTGAGTGCTCCTGYTCTTCTTTTTAAAGCAGAGGGCTCTGAATTTCCATTGCCTGGCACTGTAGGTATGGTCAGAGTGGTTGCCTTTCCTGCCCATTCACTGGGCTCAGAATACATTTCCTTAAAGCTACCCAAGGCAAGCTCAAGATTCCTGGGGGTGAGACATATATCAGCGAATGTCATCTCTTTTATTAGAGTTTTGTAGAATTGAATGAAGTTGAATAGAGCTGCATAAAAGGTCTCTACAAAAATAAACAGAGCAGATCAGGGGCTAAGTGCAGTTTTCCCATGTGATTTATATATTTTAAGATTAGGTCTGGCATTTTGCAAAATGCTGTTTGAAGTCGTTAATTAGGTTTGCCAGAACAGACCAAAACACACACAGCTAATTGGTTAAGATTATAGCTACAAGATTGTGACCTCTCACTGTGAAATCTCTCAGCCTATGTTCTCGTTTAGGTCTACTCTTCCCTGTGTTTTTTTTGAGGAGGCAGATAAAGCATGTACCGTATCACTGAGATAGTGAGGAATACTTTGGGGAGTATCATTCCTATCTCAAATCCGCTGCTGTGAATGGGAAGTTTCTTCACTGAATACCTCTGTCTTCATTCTACTTGTATTTTTGACCGGAGGACCACTATCAGGTGTCTTTTCAGCTTTTTATGAATAAAAGCCTAATAGGAACCCTTTACACAGCATTGTACAATAGGTACAAAATAATTTAATCAGCTCTCAGTCCATGYAGTTACTGGCAAACCTGATTCATTTTATGAATAATATTACTTGGATCTTAGTGAGAAAAATGTTCTTATTAACAGTATGAGCAACAAATTTCCAGACAAAAATATGGAGGAGGGAGAGTATGTATAGACACAGTCTGAGGGGGGGGATGTGACTTCATCACACTTCACACGATAAGAGGGCTCACTTCAGGAGCTGTTAACGGGACAGAGACTTGAAGGGCCAGGCGACAGGAAATGGGGATGGTGAGTCAGGAAATGGCAGCCTTCCCTTCGAGTCATCCTTGAACCACTGCCCTGGTGTGCTCAGAGTGGGAATTGGATTAGTAGAGATGCTGTTCCTTCAGAAGAGATTTCAAACTTGGGTCGTGACCATTTGATGTTGTCAAGTGTTACGTGCAGTAAGGGCATGGATTTCATATCCCACATCTGCTCTGATCCTGAGTGTGGGTGGCTGCCTGTGCTCTGTAGCTGCCCCTCTCTGCAGTGGCAGATGTTCCATGCCTCCCTCCTGGCCGAACTCTCCGTCCTGGTGCTGAGAGCCCTGTTGTGCACTCACCTTGCTTCTTGTCAAASTCACTGCATGGCGGTGACCCAGACGTGTCTTGCGTGGCTGCTAAATAATTCTATTTCCCTGTCAAATACCCATTACTCTTTAATGCTCGACTGGCTTACCAGGAGCTGAGGAGCTACCTGTTAGGGGGACAATGGCAGCATTTGTGGTTGCAAGGTGCTCACTAGGACGGTTATGTGGGGTGCCTTCCTTCATCAAATTCTGTGAGAGTCTAAAGAGTGGGTGCCAAGAAGATGGAGTCAGATTCTTCTYGGTGGTGCCAAGTAATRTAACAAGAGATAAAGGGMACAAACTGATGCACAGGAAGTTCYACCTGAATGTGAGGACTACTTTACTATGYAGTGACAGAACACTGGAACAGACTGCCCAGAGAGGCTGTGCAGCCTTSCTCACTGGAGATATTCCAGAACCATCCACATGTAACTCTGTGCCATGCGTTCTAGGATGACCCTGCCTGAGCAGRGAGTTTGGACCCGATGTGKCTCCTTCCAAAGTGCTCCATTCTGTGAATCTGTGATGCTGTGACGGGGCGGGCAGCAGCAAGGCTGAGGCCGAGGGTCAGATCACAGCTGGGAACAGGCCCCTCAGCCGGAACGCGCTCGCACCTCTTAACTCGCCGCTGTTAATTGACAGGACGGGGTTACGCTTCGTGCCGAATTACAGCCCCGAGGAGCCTGAYGGCAGCCGGGGCTGGCGGGAGACCCCCGAGCGAACCGCGCCGCCGGGGCGGAAAGGCGCCACCTGCTCCCGCCCCCCGTTCCCGGCAGACGCCCGCCCGCCGCCTCCCGGCGCCTGAGCCGCGGCCCCCGCCGGGCCCGGAGCTGCTGCCTGCCGCCC
>NW_026623278.1:2086003-2134683 GCF_030028575.1 Malurus melanocephalus
GCGGCCGCAAGATGCCGCCCTGCCCAACGCCTTGGCGGCCGCGGATGCCGGCCCGGCCGCGCAGCGCCCTCCCCGCTGCCTGTGCCGGGCCCGACCGCCTCCGTGCCGCCTTCCCGGCGCGCAGCACAGCGGGCCGCCCTGCCTCCCGCTGTTTTCCGGAGGAGGCACCGTGTCCAGCTCCACTCACAGAACCTCAGGAGTGTTARCGTTGGAAGGGGTTTCTGGAGAGCATCCAGTCCAAACCCCCTTGCCAAGGCAGTGTCCCCTAGAGTAWCTGACGCAGGAACGCGTCCAGGTGGGTTTGGAATGTTTCCAGAGAGGGAGACTCCATGACCTCCCTGGGCAGCSTGTTCCAGTGCTCTGCCACCCYAAATATAAAGAAGTTAACAAAAATCACAGAATMAGCTGAGTTGGAAGGCACCCACAAAGACCATCAAATCCAACCCCTGGCCCTGCGCAACGCTATACCCAAGAATTACACCATGTGCCTGAAAGTGTCCAAATACTTCTATAACTCTTATCAGACTGGTCYTGTGACCACTTCCCTGGGGAGTCTGTTCCAATGCCCAACTAATCCTTTGCAGTTCATGATCATTTTACCCCAGCCTGTCACTGGGCACCACTGAAAAGAGTCTGGCACRATTCTCTTACACCCGCCTTTGAGATATTTATATGCATTAATGAGATCCCCCTCAGTCTTGTCTAGACTACAGAGGCTCAGCTCCCAACTCCTAAGAGAGATGCTCCAGACCCCTCATCTTGGTGAAATATATCTCCTGGGCTACCGRCAGGGCTGAGGGTGGCTGCTGGTGAGGCTGGGTGAGTCACTGAATTAAAGCACTCAGGGCCCTGGCACTGGCCAGGATTCATCAGGCTTCTKCAGGGAGGGCAGAGCCACCAGCACAGGGGTTTTCTTATGGTGACAGAGGTTTAGGTGCCCGTGACTGAAATGAAGCATTCTGTTCATTACAGGTGTTCTCAAATGATCTTTCTTAAAGATGAAGCAGAACCAAACAGCAAGTAATTTGGATGCTGAATTGCACTGACTGTGGCCATTGACTGTGTTGCCCTTTTGAGCCTTGCGTGTTTTGGTTTTCCTTCATTGAGCATTCTCCTTAAAAGAACGAATACACTGACTGCGTGGTTTTTGGGAGTAAAACCATCTGAAGAACACAGCGCTGTGCTGTAACAGCCGGCTGTCTGTGTGCATTCATTGGGGAAAAAGTCGAGAGCAGTTAGACCGCACTTCTAGACTGGCTTTCAAAGAGGCCAAGGCCACTGAGATTTTGGAATTTTTCATATTTCAAAGCCAGTTTGCAATACAAAATTGTTTAGGGGCTAAAGGAATGTAAACAGTTGTCACGTGTTGTTATCGGGGATTTTTTTATGAGAGAGGTTTGTATTACTTAAAAATTGCATACAATTGCTAATTTAGCATCTGTGTGGAATGCTGTATTGTCTGGACTGCTGTATTTGCAGTCAGAGCAGATAACAGAAGCACAAGCACTTCCTGCACAGCTTCTTGGCTGTGACCTGGACTGACCCCATGAACAGCAGGTCAGGGTGAGCAGTGGACTTAGATGCTTTCTTCCATTATTGCTGGTGTGTTAGTTAACCTAGCAAAACTGCTTGGCTTCTCGGCTAAGCTTGTCACGTAGTTACAACTATTCTGTAAACATCTGTCTGCCAACTGACTGAAGCCACTGTTTCATTYTGTGTAGGCTAATGAACAGCTGTCAGATGGGAATAACTTGGGTTATCCCATGTCTTAACCAATGTTCTAGATTCAAGAGGTTTTGAATGCCTTTATCCTTCCCTGACATGCCTGGTTTTTGACTGGATCCTTCTGAGCKATATGTTTTCAGTTCCTTAGTAGGCCTTTAAATAATCCCCAAGAATGTGCTGAATGTTATCCTCCTGCAGAGCTCAAGTAGATTAGACAGGAACATTGAGTTTATTGGATCGCTATGGATCCAYTCAGTTCTGTCCATCTCCTAACCATTAATGTCCCGTCTCCAGGAGACTTTGTGGTATTAGTTTTGACAGGATGCATTATGCTGTTCAGGGTTATGTCTGAAAACCATAAAACTGTGAAAAGGCGATTTTCAGGAAGGCAKTACAAACAACTGTAGTGGCAGAGCTGAGATCTCTGAAAATTAAGYTCTGTCAGCATGGATGTGTGTGTTGCTTTCAAGGTGACAGTGTGGCATGAGTGAGAATACCTCTACAACAAAATATGCTATAGATTTGGAAATGCTTGGTTTAGAAAAAGAATGCTTTTCACAAACATTAGTATACTTTTAGCACTCACCRGACCTTCTGAAGTTAAACGAGAGTTTCAAAACACTTGATCCTGTGAATCAAGCTGTCCATGTATATGAAGGAGATTAGGAATGTTCATCSTGAAGTTAGAGAAACAGCCTCATTGAAGAGATGCTCATACAGATGGTTAGGCTTCAGGGCTTGAAATTTGGGATTTATTTGGCTGAATACCCCAGAAGGCATCATTAACTTCTCTGTGACTCATCCAGGCTGTCTGAACTTCTCAGACTGAAGGAAGGAAGCAATGAACAGGTTAAAATATGTAAAAGCTTCCTGTCTTGCCTCACACAGAAGGAGTTTAGAAAGACCTTTTTCATATTCTGCTGATCCAAGCTGAGTTCAGTGACTGGGCAAAAACAGGAGAGAAAATTCTGGTTGTGGGATGCCATTCTTGCCAAACCTTTCAGCCTCCAAGGAAGGCTTATTTTGGCAGAATGTTAAGCAATGCTTTTTTGGACAGCTTTTTATTTGGGGAGGCTGATGGGAAAGATGCTTCTCCCCAGGCACTGAACCATAAATATTTGACTTTTATGCAACCAAAATTCCTCTGAGTAGACAAGGAATAAGTGACCAAAAAAACGAGCTTTTACCAAACCTGTGGAATTCATTTTAACTTTGCCAGGTGTTTGGCTGTAAGACTGTGAGGTCCTCTATTTAACAGCTCATATACTTTGCCAATAATATGTGAAGTGTTTCATTATCTTATACACTGTAGTTGGCACACATCAGTTTGCAAAGAGCACTGGTTTATGATACTTGTGGATGTTGTGCAGTTGTAGGCATGMAATGATGTGTGGTGTATGATAAGACAAATGTATAAGAATGGAAGAATTCACATAGTGAATATAAGATACTTTCTGATAACTAAAACCATAAAGTGCTGATTGATTTTTGTCTCCTTTTGTAATTACTCAGCTTAAAAAGCAAGTAAGAGGCATGCCTTCAGCTCACCCAGGGTGTTGAAGGAATATGTGGGGCAGATGAAGAACTAATYTATTTTGAGACTGCAAAATAACCAGAGCTTTTTAGTATTTTTATCTTAAAAGCCAATTTTTTCACAAATTAAAGCTTAGTTTGGTGGACAAGCTTCTGGGACCAACTGCATTTTTTCACACCAATTCCCAGTATCCAGTGAAGAATTTCAATCAGTATTGAAATAATTACTGCAAGATTCTGGTGTGTAGTTTTATGGATTTTTTTTCCCTCTGGTGTTTTCACTGTTTGCTGAGTTTTAATCTTTCCAGAAAAAAAAAAATCAAAAAGCTTGGAGCTTTAACCTACTTCTAAGTAAATCTTTGATTGATTGAGCAAATCTTTAATGTGTTGCTTCACAACATAGCAATGCATTTCAGTGTGCACTTCTTTATGTATAATAAATGTTTTGCTGAGGTAGGGTCTAGGGATGAAAAGTGACTGCCTATTTACACCAGCAACTCCCCAGGCATGGGAATCTTGTGTGTTGCAAGAGTGGCGACGTTTTCTGTGGCACTACTTGCAGCATCCTGTGTGGTCTGCCCTGCTGGCCTTAGCAGCCCGCCTGGAGAACTGGCAGGGGCCAGCAGCCCAGGAGACCTCAGTCCCTGGGTGAGCCCTCCACCAGCCCACCACAGAGTCACGGGGCTGCTCCCCAGCTGCGGTGAGCAGGGCAGCTCAGGGAGATCTGCTCTGTCTCACCAGTTGTAACGCAGAAGAAAACAAGTTCTGGGTGTCCAGAAAAGCGGAGTGGAGAAATTTGGACTATAAAAAGCAGAACAGGGAACTTCTTGCTTTCATGTCTTCTTCAAGGACTTTGGAAGACTGGTGGGGTTTTTTTTGGTGGTTCTGCTRTTGCTTAGGTCCTCTGGCAAATGCACTTTTTTTTTAGAGAGCTAGTGAACTTTTCATGTGGACAAGAAAGCTTGTCATTTGTCTGATGCTGAATTTCAATATTTTTAGTATTTTCCCYGTTGAGGTATCTTAGAAGGATGGGAGATGATTTTGATGAAAGTTTTGTTGTCATTTCCAGTGAATTTTCTRTGCTGTAAACATTGACTGAAGGAAAAACGCAAAGGCAGTGCCACCCCTTGTGGGACTGGAGTCTGGTATTAGTGATCTGACCAAGGAAATGAGGACAAGACCAGAGTAACAACAGCCTGAAGTTTGASAAAGACAAGTGCTGGATGGTGTACCTGGGCCAGGGCAACCCTGGGTGTGCACACAGACTGGGAAATGAGATGCTGGAGAGCAGCACTGCATAAAGGGACCTGGGGGGTACTGTTTGATGGAAAGTTGAACATGAGTCAGCAATGCCCTGGCAGCCAGGAAGGACAACCATGACCTGGGGGCATCAGGCACAGCATCACCAGCCGGGCATGGGAGGGGATTGTCCTGCTCTGCTCTGCTCTGCTCTGCACTGGGGCGGAGGACTCATCTCGAGTGCTGGGGGCAGTTTTGGGCACTACAATATAAGAAAAGATTTAAAGCTATTGGAGAWATCCAAAGGAGGGCTGTGATGATGGTGAAGGGTCTGGAGGGGAAGCCATATAAGGAGCAGCTGGGGTCACAGGAGCTGCTCGGCCTTGAGAGGAGGAGATGAAGGGAGACCTCAGTGCAGTCTGCAACTTCCGTGTGAGAGGAGACCGAGGGGCAGACACTGATCTCTACATGCTTGTGACCAGTGACTGGAGTTGAGGAGACGATGTTAAGATGAGTCAGGTTTAGATTGGATGTCAGGAAAAGGTTTTTCAGCCAGAGGAGGATTGGGCACTGGAACAGACTCCCCAAGGGGGAAGTGGTCTCAGCACCAAGCCTGGTAGAGTTCAAGAAGCATTTGGACAATGTTCTTAGTCACATGATGTGGTTCTTGGGCTTGTCCTATGCAAGGGCAGGAGTTGAACTTCCATGATCCTTGTGGATCTCTTCCAACTCAGGATATTTTATGATTCCATGATAATACGTGCTTAGATGCAGGTGATCACTAAAATCTTTTATTTGAAGTTGTCTGAATTCAGTGGTTTGTTATTACCAGGCAGTTCTAAGAGATGGACATTTCTCATCGTATTTAAAAGAATCGAAACCCAAGAAGCTTCCAAAAAGCCCAAATGTTTTGAGGAAAATGATGAAATTAAAGCTTTCCACTGAATCTGTCTTATTATGCTGTCACTTTTTGGCTAGTCTCATTTCTAGTGACTGTATAGATACAGTTCATTCATATTCTGGACAGGACAGTTGAAGCCCTTTTTCTGGCACTAATGATACAAGAGAAGACCAGAAGAACTTTCTGCATTTGTTGCTTAACCTCCCTTTTGAGGAAACTACCTTATTTGGAGAAAGTAGCGTACACAGATCCAGATTCAGCAGTGTTTTCTGGCTGATATGGCACAGTTTTTATTCTCCCATCTTCCACAGGGGAGTTCACTATTTTCTATTTTATCTCAGTTGTCTGGACTCTCCCTTCATTGGATGGACAGAAGCTTTCCACAGACATAAAAAATGATCCCCAGCGTGACTGTGGAAATCTGTTTAAAATAGACATTGATTTAGAGAGGACTTACGAGTGCCTTACGATTAGTCTGTCATCTATTTTTTGCATGTTTGGCAGAAAATAATTCAGTATTGTCCAGCTTTTAGCAGTAATATATCATGATTAGGATATTTATGTAGGATAAGGATAACAGAAAAATTCTGAGAAGGCTTGCTGGTACATTTCTGAGTGATCCGAGYCCAAATGTGAAACAATTACTGGTAGTGGCTGAACAAGGTGGGAAAACCCAATCATATCTGTTTGGGCCATATCCTCTAAACAGCCTTTGAAAACATGAGTATGAGGTAAATGATGGTTATTAKTAGTGAACTGGTGTTTAGTGAACTGTAGTTTTTGAACTACATCTTAAATGAAAAAAAAGTCAGATTGTTAGTTTCTTCTATTAGTTTCTATATGAAATTTCATTAAAATACTTGTGAATAATTAATAAAATCAAATCACTGACTTTTTATCAAATCTTTGCCTGAGACCTGAAGATCTGGTGAAATATACAATTTTCATGAAGTGAAATAGAAAAGCTAGAATCCCATCTGCCTAAAACATAAACCTGTTCAATACAGAGAAGAAAACTACAGTTCAAGATACCAGGAATTTGTGATATAATTTCAATATTTGTTCATTTTTTTTTAAGACATCAGTGCATGTAGAAGTAATAAGGCATGTCCTTATTTCAGTACACATAATTTTAGGTCTAGGAGTGCAGTGTGTGAAAATAAATTTTTCTTATGTTGCATTTTAATCAGGTTAAAATGACAGTTTTAGAGTCGCAGAGTGCACATAACAAGATAAGCAGTGCTGCTTCAGCACAACTTGCATGTATTGTTAGAAAGAGATATTTACTTAGAAAGCAAATGACAGCCCTGGAGTTATGGTGATGTTGTAAGGCATTGGTATATCCTGGTTATCTTTTATATCATTCTTACAACCTTGGCATGTATAGTTTATGCTCAAGAATTTAAATTTTTTAGTTTTATATTTTTGCAGTCCTTAAAATCTGCCAAATATCCAAGAATAAGTATAGTCAATTAAAAAATTTCCATAAAACTTAGTTTCTCAAAGACAGAAATTAGTATAAAACAGAGCATTTGCATCAAMATTTTATTTACAATCTTCTCAATGTATTCTGTCAGCTCTCTAGTGTTGTTGTTGGGAATTGTATATGCAGAAGTCAAGCAGAATTAAGCTCTCATGAGCAGATAATTATCAGATAAATGTATTTTCTCTTTGCTCTGTAAATTAGTTGTTGTTCTGAAAGAGTGGTTTTAGAAGCCCTGTTTTTTTTTTTGTTTCGCCAAATTTCATGTTCTTATGTCTTATTTTTTTAATTGAGTTTATAGTTTTTGAAAACACCAGCATTCTTTATGGTAATTGGTGATTTTTTTGTTTAAACTGATTCTACACATTGTTTTGAAATATTCTTATATGAACTTGGARATATGATCCATTTCTTGAAGTGTAGCTAATAATGCTCTGGACTSTTACTATTGTAATGGTGTTAATTCTTCCCAGCCTCTGTTTTGCTGGTCTGGCTTGCGCAAAGAGTTTAAAAAGGCCAGGAACCTAAGACCACCGGCATTGCAGGGAAATAACATTTGAAAAGTTCCCAATCCTACAGTCTGCCCTCCTGCTGCTGAAGAGCAATAACAGATTTGATTTGGGTTTATTTGTGGATGCCTATTTTCTAAAAAACAACAAATCAAAGAGATAAATATGTGCAGWTCTTATTGTTTTCTTGTTTACAGTAGCATGACTGATAGAGAAGGAAACACTTTTGCGACTGGGAACATGTGTAAGGTTATTTTGTTTATTGTGGTACATTCCTGTAATTTTGCTTATATTTCCAACACTTTCTCCCACTTTATTTTACTTCTTTCTCTCTAAATCTGCACATTATGTAGTCATCAGTTTCTTCTTCTTAGTTTAGGTTCACCTTCCTTCCTTTTTTTTTTTTTCACCTTGGATCAGTCTTGCAGTTCCTATTTAATCCTTACTTTGGAAAAAAGCCTTCATGACTTCAACAGGTGGTCTCCTGGAATCAGCACTTGGTTTTGCTATATTGAGTGCATGATGTCTTTTTGAAAACTGAACCTGAAATCACTGTGCTCCTTTGTCCAGGTACAACTTGAAATTGTATTCCAAAGCCTTTATCACCAATAAGGACCTCCAGAATGACTCTTCTGAGTTTGCTCTGTTACTGAAGTCTTATTGAATTAGCATGATGAGAAAAGCAGTAAAGGGAGACTGCAATGTCCATGCCCTCCTTTCAGAGCCCTAAGAAGGAGTCATAGGAAGGTAATTTGGGACAGAGTCAAAAAAGTCCTCTGTTGTTTTTTTCCCTTTGTGTTGCTTCAGCAGGTGGAAAGTGCCTTTTTTATTTAAACAATGGAATGTGGAGATGTCCTTTTCATATGTACACATAATGCATGWGCTGTAGGGCTGGGGGAAATGAGATCCTGTGCTTGCTTTTATATCCAGAATCTGCTCTGTGAACTTGCCAGATTCATTACCAGGTTTTTTGAATGCAGAAGCATTTCTGGTTTTCAGGTGTTTTGCTAAAATTATGTCTCATTGTAAAAAACAGGTCTTGTCCTGTTTGTATTTTTTAAATCCTACATTCGCTGGTGTAATCACATAAGCAATTATTAATAGCCAAACAGCTAACATTAAAACAAGATGGTTTTGATTTGGATTGAAGTTGTCGAAGAGTCCTTTGCTGAGCCATCCAAAACATTTCAATTGTGTGATCGTTTTAATCATCGCTAATGAAGTTGACACACCCATGATGTTGTTTTTGGCGTTGATACCTAAAGGACTTAGTGAAGCAGCTGGAGGGTTTGGTTGTGTTCCACATCTCACAGCATCGTGGGACACTGGGACAGTAGTTGCTTCAGGGAAGCAAGAGACAATCAACACTGGAATCATCAGTGCTCATCTTCACTCCCACTTTGATTCTGCTCTGGCWTCTTTTAGCTTCCCACTTCTTTTCCTCAATGCAGCAGCAGGAGGCCATCATAATTCAATCTGTGCAGAAAAAAAGAAACCCTAAAAATGGCTTGAGCTCCAAGTATCTGAGCAAAAATAGGTGATTCTTTAGGGATCTTTGGCAAAGTGGTTTTACAAATCTAAGTACTGGATGTTTAAAACGGATCAGGTTTAATCTTGTTATAAATTGCAAAATAAGTTATGCAAGGGTAAGGGGAAAATTGCTAAGGTGTATAGTAGACTATCTATAAGGATGCCTTTAAAACAAGGTACTAAAAGATGTGAGCTGTAAATCAACCAGAGGTTAGTCTGTGTGATCAGGAGGCTGGTCCAAATGGAGGTGGTGACTTCTGTCAAAATTCCAGGTTGTACCAGAGAAAAAAGGGAAGTTGCTTCTTTTTAAGTGGCTAATACATAGGCCAAATATAGCCAAGAATAATAAGTGTTTAAATTCTATGGGTTTTTTTTTGCTGTATTTCATTCTTAACTGAGAGTAGGCTCTCTTCTGGAAAAAACAGCCATGTTAATGACTTCTAATTGTTAAAATGGGCTAGTTAGCAGTGTTGAAAGACTTTGCTTAGGTTGTAGTGTAGGAGAGGAAAGCTCCTGTCCTCTCTTTAAATTGTACAGGTCCTGACCTCAGGCCTCGCTGTTCAGAAACCAAAGACTTCTCTTCTCTTGCACTGTCAGTTCAGGAAGCAGGAATAAGGGATGTCCCAAATGATGGCAGTGATGTTAGTATGGAAGTCTGGGAAATTGCCTTCCCTTCCAGATGGGAAAGACCTGCATTGTCCTAGCTGGTACCACTGGATGGGTGCAGGACTAGACCTGACCTCTCTCACTTCCAAGGAATGTAGGCAGAGCAGGCACACTGGCCTTCATCAGCTACAGTGAAGTGCCCCAAATATATTCAGCCCTTTGGAAGAATCCTGTTAGTGTTGGACATGCTTAGAAGCTGAGAAATTATATTGAGATATGTATGTCAATAGATTGAAGGAACAAAAAAAACTATAATATTAGAATGAAAATGTACAGGAGTGACAGAATAGTTCGCTGGTGAATAAGTGACCTGATACATTAAAATTMATGTTCAAACAAACTAAATAAATTAACTGTACTCCAATGTGCCTGCGGTGTGAATTCCAGATAAAACAAATATTATAGTGTTGTGGTTTATTGATCACTTTTTTTGACAACTAATAATGAATGTGACATAATAAGAGAGGGTAAAAAATAACAATAATAATGAAAAACTTTGTTTCTGTATATGGAGTGCAAACATCATATGGATGTATAACGCCAGACTTTTTTTTGTTACATATGAATGAAATTTTAGGATAAATGGCCACAGAAGAARCAAGAAGGGAAACTGCTTGCAATTTATTCCTGAGTTCCTGTGCCAGACACGGCTCAAAAGGTAACTCTCAAACAGTGTGATTGTCATATACTGGAGCYCAACATTCTTGTGGGAGTGAAAGAGCTATGGAGATGTTAGATAAAACTGAGGAAATCTCTCTGAAAGGAAATTAAAACASCCAAAATGTTAAATTCCTTGAAACATCATGAAGTATAAGGAGTGGTTTTAGGCTCTTTTTGAGACATAGTGTGCTTTTTTCTCTGAAAATTAGTTTCTAAACAGAGTAAAAGTAGAACAAATGAAGTAAAAATACATAATTGAATATGTAAGAGTCATTACAAATAAGGAACATACAAAGGAGAATTAACTTTCACAAGATATATGCCAAAACACAGKAACATACACCAAAAAGATTTTAAAGAATATTATGAAAGATAGAAAAGTAAATAAATTCACTTTTCTATCTCAAACACATTAGAGGTTGAAACTCTACTGCTAAATCTATAGAATATGATAAAAATGTGATAACAGTGTACTGATACTCACTATGGAGGAGCTTACAGCTATTGTTAACATTTTTTTTTCAGGAGGGGAGGAAAGAAAATATATTCAAATTGAGGCAGAAGAGTTTTAGGATAAGTGTTGCATAATTTTTATGTAAGTCTAAGGAAAAGCACTGCTTACTGAGTAGTTTAAATGACACAAATATGACATTGCCAAATCGTTCGCTGGAATATGCATCCTAGATGTTTGGAGGTGGAAAGTGGCTGTTTTGCTGCCAGTCTAGAGTCTTTGGCTTTGTGGTAGACAGACTTTTAGAAGCTAAGTAGTAAAGATTAGGTGAGAAGGCACAGGGTTATGCATTATGAAAAACTGGCATTGTGGTTTTGTTGCCCTGCCTCACTACTCTACCAATTTTCTGCAGGAGTTAATGTGGGGTGGTTGTGGATGCTGTGTGCTGCTCCAAGAAACACGATCCAAAGTCATCACCATTCATCTTATAAAATTATGGTGTTGTTTAGTAAGTGGGAAAGTTCCCTTCTCAGGATGATGTGTGAAGTAAAAATTTAACTGTGCAGAATAAAGGGATTTTTTTTTGCTGAAGTCTTACTAGTTTAATCTGCATACATGGGCTTATTGCTGTACTTATGAGAGGATGAAGTGCAAGGTAGGCCTGTTCAAGAAGGAAGGCCCTTTACAGGTCAGCAGAAAAAAACCCTCATAACACCTAAATACTGAACTATAAAGTGGCAGATGAAATTGTACGTTAATAAATGCAAAATAATCCACTTAGGAAAGCCAGCTGTGACTGTATGTTACGCAGTGTTAGACTCCACATAAGCTGTTGCTGTTCAGGTAAGGCACCTTGAAATAGTTGCAGGCACATCTATGCAAACCTTAGCTCACAGCTAGTCAAAAAACTAAGTAAATTTTAGGAATGAATAGAAAGGAGACAGACAACTAAACAGAAAACAGCTCTGACTTAGCTAAATACAGGGTAGAGTTCTTGTTAAGAAGGCAAGTAAATAGGTATTAGTACTGCTAACAAGTAAGTGTTGCTATATAGTTAAGTATTGACTAATTTCACAGGAAGCCAGTCCAATTCAAAAACAGCAGACCCAAAGAATGACAAAAGGCTCAAAATGTCTAACTGATACTTTCTCCCCTCAAAAATTAAGTTTTTTGAAGTCACATTGCAAGTTGCTTCTCCAAGCCCTTGCAGCTGTGGGATTCACAGCCTCCTACTTAAAAAGAATTGTTATTGATGTGTCATACCATAACTACCAAGAAATATCAAGTTGTTGGGAAAATAGTCTAGTGAGAGTCCACAATCCTGGCAGAGCCATTTCAATGTCTCTTGGCATGTAAARTTGTCTGTGATCCACCAAACAGGCAAGCATCTCTGGATTTTTTGACACATAATGATACGGAGTGGTATTTAATAATGATTTATGTTTCAGGTTACAAGCTAAGTCTAGAAACTGATTTGTGGTAAGTGGCACTTCATGTGCAAATCCTTAGCTTAAAGATAGTGAATTTCAATATTAATTTTTATTAGGGATGAAAGATAAAGAATATGCAAGGTGAAAAATGGCASTAAGGTTTTCTTGTGAGGGAACAGAGGCATATAGTCATGCAAATATCATGCATATTAGCCAGAATTTTATCAAGTTATAATAGTTTTCTTTCTCATTCCCATGCTTTTGGGGATTTGAAGAGGGAGTGTCATGTCTTCCCCTCCTTCCTGTGCARTAAAAAGTTAAGAACATGGGCATTTTCAGTGTCTTGGGGCTCTCCTTTGAGTTAATAATTAACATAGGAGGGACATTGTGTCAATTTTTGTTTCATCATCTCCTCCTGCAGACTGCAAAAGTATCCTGGTAGATATTGGCAGTTTCAGACTTGAAGGATATGATTTAGCCAAAAGCATTAGCTTATTATTACCAGTTCCTTAAGGTCAGCATAGATTCCATTAGCTCTGGCAGAAATTATAAGGACAATTGGTCTGCCCTGTGCTTCAGATCTTACTGCTACACAAATTTGGGGTATCCATCAATTAAAAGAAATAAATATATATACTAAAGTTATATATGCATATAATTAAATCTGTCTCTCGTGTTTGTTAACTGTGGACTATAAAAATTTTTGGCAACACGTAATGGCATTGGTTGCCTTAGCAGGAGCTGCAGTAACTCTATTTACTTAGCATTACTTTTTTTGGATGGCCATATTGACTGCTCTAAGTGACATCAAACTCMGGCAGAAAGTTTCCAAACTGAGACAAGCTCTGCCAGAACAGAAAGAATTCTGTTATTGTTGAACTCTAGATGCCTAACATGCAACTCTTAAACAGCAGTGCTGTGTTTTGGGAAATACTGATCAACTGTGACCCAGAAACAGGCAACAAAATKACTTTGCTGGTTCCAAATGGCAAATTCCCTTCTCTGAAAGGGCAAAATGAAAGGAGGTAAGGTATGTTTACAGACAGTGCTTGTATTCCTTCTTCCTTATGCACCTCTAAATATGCAGTTTCCTATTTGGAAGAATTTCTTAGCTMGGCAGGACTTACATTTCTAGCAAATGTTTAAAGTAGAGGGGAAAAAAAAGAAAGGAATAAGATCAGTGTGGCTAGTAAGAATGAGAGAGATTCTAGAGCATAGCATCCAACTTCTATTATATTTTGCAATTTACTGCAAATACCCGTATGGTATTTTCATRTGTTGGGGAAAATTCTCCAAACTTTTGTTCAGCTAACYTCCATGGGAATTCATGTGAATAATGACATCAAGTTTCATGATATGGAAATRATTATCGTTGTCCTAGATAGCTTGTCAGCCTATCTAGTACTACCACAGATTTCTGCATGTGCTAAGCTAGGCCAAGCATTGAGAAATGAAGCTATAACAAAGTCCTTTGCTTTTCYTCCATCCTAAGGACTGTATACTTCTAGAAAGCACAGAGTTTGTGCCTAGATCTGGGAATGACCAAATCACTCATCTTTCTTCTTTTTTTCCTCTCTTCTTTTTCTGATTAACATCCTACATGTGTTCATTAGTTCTTTTTGGCATCTGCTGATGTCMTTCTTGGGATAAAAATCTATGAAGAAAAATACCTCCCTATTTGATAATTTTTCCAATAGGTGCTCATTTTCTTCCTTCGCTCAGTTCTGTTTATTAAGGAATTATCAAGGTGTTGTAAAGGATAGCTCATAATTGGAAGTGTGGGGACGTACAATGGGATATGATGAAATGGTCTATTCTGAGATTTGAGCAATGTAGACTCTGCTGCTGGCACTGTGCTTCTCCTAGTGGGAGCACGAGCAAGGCTGGCAAATAAATGGAAGAGGACAGGTGCTGAGCACAGCAGTTCTGGTATCAGCAAAGTTTGCAGGGCATCTGTACTCACAATCTTGCCTTCGAGGGCTTAAAATTCAGATGTAGCTAGTCAAGAAACAGACATGTATCAAATCAAATAAAGCCAGAGGTAATTAAATAATAAAACATGACAAACAGTGCATTTCTAGGGAATTACAGCATGCCTTGGGTGGAGTTAAAAGGCACAAGGCCAAAGGTTGGATGGCTTTAATCATCCAAGAGGCACAGAAAGCCCCTGATGCTGACAGTGCTAGAGAAAGGAAGAGCAGGATTGTGTGGGCGGTCTTTCTGCATGCAGTTTAGAAACCAAGCTTTGCTTTTATCCTATTTGGGTATGGAACTGCCTGTATCTCCTGCATRCCTTTTCCAGCCTCAACTGGTTAACCTACTAAGACTGCAGAATGATGCTGGCACATCCAACCAGCTAGTTCGACATCTAATGAGTACATCTAATGAGTGGAGCAGAAAGTCTKACCCTGGATCCAGGCAGTTTTTTCCAGCCCCTGTGCCTGGGCTGGTATTTCCWTGAGCAGAGCTCAAGAGCAATGAGAGCAGCTTCTAACTCTGGTATGGAGAAGCAGAAACTGGGGGCATGAGAGGATCTCTGGGGTGCTGTAAGCTGGACTGCTGAGAGGTCTGTGCTGAGGCTGAGGCTGGGGAACCTTGAGCTGTTGTATCTGGGGTGACAGACATTCTGTGACAATGGGCTTGGCCAGAGTGGCCCRGAGGATGAGTTGGAAGCCAGAGCTGCATTTTCCAGTGAGGTGAAATTTTCCTGATGGCTACTGTTGTACTTCTGTATATAGGGCTGTGAAGATTTCAAGCAGCAGTGGGTGGGGTGGCCACCTTCTCCTCTTCATGCTCATCTTTTYCAAGTGACCTTTTAAAAGATCTGAAGCTTTACTCAAGGGGTAGGAAGGCGAAATGCTTGCAGGTGCAGGGTTTCTCTTACCCCATGTTCTTCCAGTTATCTTCTGGCATTTGGCTGGAGACGTAGCAGACTYCAGCAGAGACATAAGACTTGTGCTGAGAACCACAGCTGGCAGCAGGATGTTGTCTCTCAGCGAGGGGCAGAAGCCAAACCCAGACTCTTGCTGCAGTGGCAGCTCCCAGGAGGGTGGAGAGTAACAGGCTCTTGGAGAAGAGGTCTTGTGAGGTGGGAGCCTTTGTGTCATGCTGGTAATAAAGTCTTCAGAGACAGAACATGCTGATTCACAGAATTTGAGACTGTTTGTGGGAAAGGGTTGGCTTTCACAAATATCTTGACTTGAAAACTCTTGTGGAAATAAAATTCTGGAACTGTCAGAATGTTTTGGTAGTTTCTAACTGAATAGCTTTCTCATTTAAAAATACTTTTTGTTTTGAAAATTAAACCTAATAACGTATTTAAGAAGTTGCATTGAAGATATGTTTTGAAATTGTCAAAGCAAAATGCTGACCTTGAACTCCAGGGGTTTTTTTCTTTCTGGGTCTTTAGCTTTGAAAATTGCAATAATTTAAAACTTTTCTCCCACTTTGAAGTGGGATATTGATACGTAGAAAACTGTTTACAGCGAAATTGTTTCTTTCTCAGCTTAACGTAATGGACTGTGCCATTTTAACATKAAGTAGCCCCATTTAAAAACAACAAATTTCTAATAAATTCACTTTAAAAAGAAATAAAACAATTCTATTGCTACAAAGACACCTCTTAGTGWCACAATTATTCTCCCACAAGTACAAGCAGGTTTTCTGATTTTAGGCATAAGATRTTTACTGATGATTGTAATGCTCTCAAAAGAAACGAAATACAKATGGTTAAGTTTGAACAATGTTTTTCTCACATAGTATTTAACGCTCAAGAAAGTCATAAAACAAAGAAGTCCCAATTCAGTACTGTGCAGCATGTCCTGCTGATGTGTTTATTTCCGTTGCCTGGATTTTAATCACTGGGATGTGCTCACTTCAAATGTGATGCTAAACATTGCCTGTTATTATAATGCATTTCCCAGGAAAGTGCATTCTGACTAGCATGCAAAGTGCAGGAGAAAAACTTAGGGGGATTATTTTTTAATTTTTTTTTAACATGGCCTTAGGAAAAACAATGGTTTATTCTTTCAAGCCCTGTATCCTGAGTCCTATTTTTACTGTTACCAGTTTGGCAAAGGGAGAGTCCCTTCCAAGTGAGTGTGAATTATGGTGGTACCCACAGGATCGCAGTGCCAAGGGACCGTACTCTGTGGATTCAGCCCCTCACAACTCACCATCATCCATTCTGTCCCCACCATGCCAGGACACTTCACATTGTGGCTCACAGCCTTACCCATGTGCTCAGTCACCCTCGCAGGGCCCAACTCCCAGTCCCCATCTGCTCTGTGCCGACATTATAGACACCACGATGCTCTTTCCTAGGAGCAGTTGCAGAGCTTTTGGCTGTAATTATGTCCCACAGTAAAAACTGGGACATAATTGCAACCGTGGGACAAGAGTCAGTCCTTGACTTCCAGTCTAGTGATGGTTGTGTTTTGGTGGTGATGGAGATTTCTGGGGCACTGGGTGAGTTACACAGTGAAGCCCTGACACTGATGTCTTTTAAGTTCAGCTTGTGTGATAGAAATGCTTCTTAACACAGTGATGTGGAGTTACATAAGATGTGTGATTGCTGGGTTTGGTGTRTTTTTTAAAATTTTATTTGTAACATTCATGGCACCTTTATAGTACTATATCTAGGTTCAATACACTGGATTGAAACCATTGTGAATGGCGAAGGTGGGTGAAAGGTAAAGCAGAATACCTATGGTGCAGCTTTCCAATTTGTCTATATTGCTAGAACCAGGACAAAATGAATTGTTTTTCACTAGGACTGACTGGAACCTTGGTGTCAGCTCTGACTCAGGCAAGCATGAAAACTGTTCATCCTGTAACTCTCCCCACTTTTAGTGCCCTTTAAATAGTTTTTACCTGAGAAACTTTATGACAGCAATATCTTGCAACATAAAACATTATTGTCCTATGCTGTGTGCTTGGGACTTGTCATGATAGCAGAACACCAAAAGCAGGAGGCAGGCAGRTTGGCTGCTGAGCTGCTTGGGTGCTCCATGTCATTAGTCCCTGTTACATGTGTTACTGAAGCCCAGCACTCACTACGTGTCRAGGTACAGAAACAGAAGTGCTGTTGGCAGCCATCACCAGCTAGTTGTTTTTGTCTGTGATTTCATGATGTTTAAGACACAGCGGAGCTTTTTTCTCATTAGTAGGGGTCAGTATGCAGAAAACAGATCTCATGAAGTCCTGGTGTACTGTGTCACCCTGTTCCATCTTCATTTCAACATCACCCACTCCCACCTTGCCTGAAAAGTCACACACTCTGCAGGATGCCTTGAGAAGACGGATTGTTTTCATTTGCAGGGAAGTTTGCAACAGAGCACTTTTAAAATGACATTGTAAGAAATTGCTACAGTGCAAGACCTGCTCTGACTTTTATTTATATAAAAAGAGATCAGGGTTAGGATTTCTAGTTGGAAGAAACCCACGATTTTACTAGGACAGGGAGGCTCATTCTTCTCTCTTGGCATGCCATGCTCTCTGCAATCTATTTGAGAGGCAATAAAGGAGGTAATAAAGTGGCAATCAAAAACAATGCTTCAGTAGTCCTGAGCCACAGTTTGTGGGATTTCATTTGGAACTTATTTACCTAACCCTCTCCCACACATCCATCTATCTTAGGCACCTACAGGAGTCGTCTCTTTGGAGAGCTTGAGGCTGTCAAAMGGTTAAATTTAGTTCTTAGAGCAGTCTGGAAGACTTTATAGTTGGGAAGGGRAAGCGCAGAGTGGTAAGGCTATATGGCCACTGCAGGTACAGAGTACCGACACAGCAGTAATGACTCAGTAGCCAGGAGCAATGCGTTTCCATCACTGCCACATTGTGCTGGGCCAACTGACCCTCCTAAGAAGAATCCTGGATTTCTCAGGGATGTGATAGGACTGGGAGCTGTCATGCCACCAGATCTGAGTGAGAACTTTTCCTTGTCTCTGCATCACACTGTGCTGTACTGTGGCCAAGTGGTGTCCAGGGCGGTCAGAGCTGGGAGTGTGGGTGCTCTGGTGTACAAGGCAGGTATGCCTGAGCACTATTTCACAGCAGCTGATTGTACCTCCTGAGGCCCTTCYAGCCTGAATGGCTGTATGATCCTGGGATCCTGCATTTCATACCTGCTCAGCCACCAGGCAGTTCCCCCCTTCACCCCACAGMTGAGGTTAGCTGGCAGCACCACAGTAGGACAATGCTGATACTGATAGCGGTTCTGCTCACCTGGTCATACATCTGAGCAAATAGTTCAGAACAAAGTTGATGCATTATCTTTTATTGGCAAGCACATAGTAAAAAGAAGACATGCATGAGCTGATCATATTTTCTTCCACATTCATTATTTTACATATTTTAAAAAGCGGTGTTTAACAGATCTTTTCTCTATATGCTGATTATGAACCATTCTGTAAGTATCACCAGGCTTCTTGATTACTTATTTGCAGCTAGGTATGAARCTTGTCAAGATCATGTTTCTGACTGAACTGGGAAAAGTTCACAGCATGGCTGGCTTTCATAATCCCGTGTGGATAGGTTGGATGCTTTCCCTTATTCCTCAGGATGGCAAGAATGACATACGCTTTCTGCAGGTTTTCATGCCAGTAGATACTGACCTGGGTGTGACAGAAAAAGGCTGAAGAGAGGTATGAATGATCTTAAAATTCAAAATTATATGGGCAGAAGAGGCTTCTTTTACAGTAYTTCTCTGGAAGTCCTTTCCATTTCCTCTCTCTGTGTTTTTGCACATATCTTCTCTAGGGAAGGAACATGTTTAAAGGGTAGAGCTGAACAGCAAGAAATAGAAATCCCATAGGTTTTTTTTTATATGCAAAGGTAGTCTTCTGTCTCTGGAGACTGATAGATTTGAGATCCTAGGCTAATTGTTATATACACAGCTGTTGGAAAATTGGGACACAGTTGGCCGTGRCTGTGAATTTATGCAGAGCATTTACTTCAATTTTCACTCTTCCAGAATAAGGGCGGAATTTTGTGTTTCTTGCTGTAGTCAAGTCCTGCTGTTCAGCTGAGTCAATGCAATGGACAGTTGCCTGAAAGCATTTAGAAACAGAGGGCCAAGCAGATTTTCTATTCTTTATTAGCTTTCTTCCTTGCTGTGGGATTTCAGCACATCCCAGTCTTGAATACATCTYTCTTTGTAACATACTTTTGGATGGAGGAAAATGTTATCTTCCCAAGTCTGCCTATAGGGACTTGACATGGGGTGAAGTGAAAAACTTTAAAACATTCAAATTTCCAGTGGTACAGGTGGGCCCTTACTCAGGTAGCTGAACATTTTAAAAAATGCCCCTAGAGATGTGTTTCTGAAAATGAGCGACGTGGCAGAGCAGGGATTGAGCCTGCCCTGCTGTCCCAGATGCTTAGCTAGAGCTGCAAATGCTGGCTTACCCTTCCTGTCCTAATGYTGTGCTTAGTCCTGTCACTGCTGCCTTTGATTTAGAAGGGGCGCTCTGAATAGAAAGACTGTACTCAGGGTGAGTAATGGTGGTGAAATCCGTCTTTTTAGTAGTTGATTTTTAAGCCTGAAAAATCTGGCATATTCACAAACTGTGAATCAGTGCATCCAGCTACAGATGTTATCCTCTGGAAACTGAGGATCCTGTACCCMGCCGTACTGCTGTTGAATTACAGAAATGCTCTCTGAATGTGATTCCTGTTTCTACGACATCAAGAAGATAGTTGCTTTCTCTTTGTAGAAGCAAAAGATCGGAGGAGGTACAAAGAAAACTAGAGTAACACAAAGGAAAGGGGAAAAAAATATGTTCAAAAGACCTCTGTCTCTCCTCAGCTTCCTGCTCCCTCCCCCTGCCCCCTGCCTCCTCTTCCTTCTGTCTCTAAGGGTTAAATATGCAGAGGGAAAAAATTGCTAGACTTTATGTCTGTGCTTGGTGGGAACTATTAAATTACAGCTGGATGTTTTTAATTATGCCACACATAAATGCTTGAACACAACAGCGTTTTAATCCAAATGTGAGCCTCATTTATGTGTGTTCTGTGTTTGCTCTGAAATGCACTGGCTGGCACTTGTTTGTGGTGGCCCCTTTGTGGCATTGTAACAGTGTGTGGGGTTYTTACCCACCCCCCCTCCTTTCTTTTTTTTTTTCCCAAGTGCGAGGATGGGAGCTAGTGCTGGCGAGGGGGAAAGGAAATGGGTAATAAAACAGAGAGCTAAGCGGCTCACTGGAGCCAGCGATGCTGGGATCTGGTTAATTGCTCCGAAATGAAAAAGATTCGGGGGTTTTCATGAAATCCCATAGGTGCATTTGCCAAGCCTCAAATATTAGATTGAATTACAGTTTCTAATTCCTCCCCCCCTTTACCCACAGCCATGTGTCTTATTTCTTCCTAAAGCTTGTCCACTTCTCAGCACAATGAATGTAAGAGGGAAGCTGAGTAAGGACTGCCTGCCTGCTTGTTTTACACCTTCCCCACCTACRTCTTTTCCTAATCCTACCTTTTATTAAAAAACAAGAAATCTGCCCCTCTCTCCTCCAGTGTATCCTGATCTGTTTGTGGATTTGAGGTTGAAACGTTGCCTATATATTTTGCCTCGCAAGAGGCTGCGGGAGGGTGTACCGAGGAACACTGTCTCTGTCCCTTGTTCTCCACACCCACGCACTAGCTAAGCAAAATATAATCCTTTTCTACATAGCCACCAAGACTTGTTTTTTTAAAGGGGCTTTGACCTGTCCCTCTCATTTTCAGAAATAATTTTACATTGGCAGCTGGTTGTGCCAGCATTTTTACTATCCCACAAAGGGATTTCAGCACCTGATTTGTGGGTGTAAGGGGACTTCACTGGGAAATGACGTCAGTGGCGTGGCTTGGAGGAGTAGCTGTCTCCGAGATCAAATCCTTAAATGGTAGGATTGGCACCAASAAAACTGAAGCAAGAGCTGAGACTCTCCTGAGTATAAATTATATCCACAAATCAAGATGCAAACCCATTTTCTGACAGTTATTGTGTTTTGTTAACTAGTGAACAATGTATATTTTCTTAGTCTGGACCTTTTGAGATTATGAAAACTGCACCTTGGTCATTAGGCTGGTATCTGATCCAAGTGTTGGTTCTCTTCTTGTGAGGACCTGGAAATCTTTCCTCTTTCTTCCACCCTGGAGCTGGGAAGGCTCTGAGTCACCTAGTTGTGTCCCAACCTTGGAATGGGCCTTTCTGTTGGAAATTTCTCTGCCATGTTTTTCCGAGCTGATCCCCTTGGTACTCTCGGCATCTGTCCACAGGCAGATAATCCCGACTTCTTACTCAGGGTCCCTTTTCTTTTTGCCTTCTGCTTTTGTTTAAACTTTCTTTTTGTGTTTTGGGTGAAGGTGATTTGGCATGCCAGCCTCAATTGACTGGCTCAGTCCCTCAGTCCTGCTGGAAGTTGTTGTTTCCTACATTCCTGTGTTATTTCTCACCTTCCTCATGCCATTTATTGGTAGAAGCTCCACTGGAAAGGAGTGTGTGAAATGTTCCTTTCGAATTATTCATGCACATTAGCAATAAATGTAACTTCCTACTTTCAGTCTGCTGTGACTATTTTAAATCATTAAAAATTAAGAGCTCCATTTCCCACTCAAAGGCAAGAAGGATTTAGGCCACCATTTAGCTGGCAGTGTTTACGCAGCTCCTCATGCAGCCTCTGCTGCTAGGCACTAGTCTGGGCTGCCCAGCTTAAGAGAGCAGAGCAACTAAGGGCATCTTGAGTAAAGCATGCTTTGATACTTCTGCTGTTTCCTTGTACGTGATCTCATGATGCATTGCTGTGGGGAGATCTCACTGTTCTGCCAACTCGTTTTCAAGAACTGTTTTCAAAGAGAATGGTTTTAAATTGCTCACTTGGGGGGTCATTTATTGTCTACTTTTTTTTTTTTTTTTAATGCTGGGTCCTCAGGCATTCGGGGGTGAAATCTCTATTGTTCACCCCACCTCCAGAATGATCAGAAATCATGGATTTTTACTTAGCCACCCACTGTCTTTTGACCTGAATACTTCAATTTTTCTTTCCCACCCAGTCCCTTCCTAATGTTAGCCACAGTCTTCCCATCTTGCTCTCACCCTGTAGGGTAAGGAAATGTGGTTTCATCCATGAATGACATTAATGCCATTGTGTGAATCATTAGTGGATCCAGCATCACAAACCCTAGGGGATCAAATACTTGCAAACCACTAGAGAGAAATCCTAATATCAAATACGTGGCAAGAATCGTCCTAGCTCGAAGAAAACAAAACAACCCTATTTAATACCCAGAGAATGTCATGGTGCTTAGAGAGAGCAGAGGAGCTTGTGTAATAGCCTCGAGGGGCCCAGAAGCAACCATCCTGCTGCTCCTCCTGTCTGTATTCCCTCTTGCCTCCCCTCCTCCCAGGCGGCTCCCTCTCCAACYGACTAACCAGATCCTTCCCACTTGTGGCATATAACAGCAGTATTTGAAGCCCGGACTAGGCTGTTGCCTTGCTCTTCCTCAAAACAAACAAACACAAAGTCAAGACAAAGCATGACTGACTCAGAAAAAATGAGACTTAATAAAGACAGAAATTGAGCTTTTGTGGTGGGGTGGTAGAAGAAAAGCCGAACACCTGCTGTTCTGCTCTGGTGCCATCCCAATTGCCCTGGAGGCTGCTGTTAATTCTGTTTTGCAGGACTTTGTGCCAGTGTTTCTGCTTTGTCTTAGCACTTGGTAGAAGAGAGCACGGGATTGTCTCACACCCCAAGGAGAAGTGTAAGAAGTAGCCTTGTGATTACTTGCATTTCTGATGATCCCAACACTTCAGTGGGTGTTCAAAAGCTGATTACTTTTTTTTTTTTTTGTTGCTGTGTGTAATGGCAGGTGCTCACATTTTAAAATTTCGTCCAAACATCCTCTGGGATGTAAACACACAAGGCATATTTGGCTGGTGGCTCCTGTAGTGTGCATTACCTGTGTCAGAACAGGGATACTGTGCAAAAGCAGAGAAAGYAGATGGGATTGCTCTGTTATGCATAGTGGGACACAGATTTCCCTTAATGACCTCATCCTATTAACCTTGAAAAGAAAATTCAAAGGTGTTGTGAACCCCTTCTCTGTGGAACCTTATTCCCCAAGTATCAGCTATCAATACTTGGCATTCCCTGCAAAAATTAGGTGGTTAATAAATGTAGACAATCTGTCAAAGTAATTGGCATAGCYAGATCATCCTTGCCTCAAGTGGCCAACCTAGAGATGTATAGAAGACCTTAAAATAGCTGATGAAATATTTGTATAAAGCTTTAATTTCTCTTCTTTTGTAAACTATGAATTAAAGCATTGGAATGTGATCTCCAGTCCCAGAGAGTGGTGGTGGGACCAGAACTGAAGGGAGGTAAATTTTATCAGGTATGCAGAGCAATTTTGAAACAATTTGAAATCAGATAGGTTGGTCGAAATGTTTGGGTCTGAAACTCTTTACAAGTTAAACCTGATTGTTTGAATAGGAGTTCTTACACTCAGTTTCAAGAGCTTCTAGAGATGACAAAGCAATGGAGAGTGGAAATGTTAAAGCTGGTGTTCTGAGAAATGTCAGGTAACACTCTGGATTTTCAAACTCTTCGATACTGACATCTGTAAGCAGAGATTTGGTAACTTACTTTTTGAAGCTCATTACAGTAGTGAACTTGCTAGTTCTCTGGCAGCTAGGAAGGTTTAGCCAGCAATGATGTCAGAATTAAAAGTATGTGTGGAACCGATAAGATAAAAGGTGTCTTTTTTCTTCTTTGAACATGGAGCGTTTTCTGGTTGTAGTTTCTTGAACTTGTTGAAGTTAGTACAAGATAACACAAACTATTTTGGGATGGGGAGAGTAATCCTTTAGACACAACAACAAAAAAAGAAAACAGAGAGGAAAGCTCCTCCTATCCAGACTCTATGTATATGGAAGATTGATTTTCTGTGTGTGTGATTAAATGTCGTAATTTATTAAGCAAAAACTTACTGAGAAAAGGAAAATGATATTTAATCCATGCATATGGCTACTACAGTGTCTTTTTGAATAATGGATCTTTTTCTGCACATCAATGTTATTACAAAGCTGGAGAAGCATCAAAGGAATATTCTGCTTGCTGTATGAGCTTTGGGAAGTTAAGTGMTTAGAGGAGACTTGGTTATACTTCCCCAAACTCTGAAACAGATAAAAATGGGGCAAGCCCTCACTGATTAAATTTCTGATCAGAATTCACAATGTTCCATTAATTATGAAGAATGTGGAGACACAAACAATTTAAAAAATTGAACTAGAYACTGTTCCCAACTGGAGATCACTTCTAAATATTGCATCTTTAGCTATTTCTACAGAAACTTGTATGAACTATGGTATAATAGTGAAAATGTAAACAGTAGCCAAGACATTTTTAAATGATAGCTTCAATTAACAAGGTACAACGTAAACAGACTTCAAGGTATATGAACATTCCTTATCAAGAAGTTTATATGATAGCTGAGTAGTTTCATGATTTCTAAAAAGCTKTTTAAATCAGTGGACTAAAAGTAACTCCTGTCAAAACTCAGAGGGAATTTTACCAGTGGAAACAGAATTAAGCCCCAAAGAGATCATTTTTTCAGCACCTTTGCAACTTTTCATCTGCCACCATTGGAGCCAATGGAAAGGGTTTCATTGACTTTGGCACTTAAAGAGATGTTAGCTGTGTAACCCAAGATRTCTTGTGAGTGCCAAAGAATAAACGAAATTTAGAATGAGACCAGCTTTGCTGTAATGGTGATGATATAATACTCAAGAGCAAACAACTAATAACCTCTTCTTAAAACAAGAATCCATCATGAATGCTCCAAGACCAGAGGGAAAATTTGCCTCTGGCCTCTGGGATTCCCTGCTGGGCAATGAAAAGRGGAGCTATATCATGCAGAAAATGATGAGGAAAGAGGAAAAGCCCTCAGGAGAAAAAAGCCTGTTTCTTTTCCCCCCCTTGTCTCCTGGCATAGTTATCTTTACTGCTTGTGTACAATTCCATTGAGGAAAACCAGTTCATGATAGAACAAACTGAGAAAGTGCTAGTTCAGGCAGTCTCTTCTTTTCTTTCATGGATTAATGGCAACTGAAAATGAAAGGATTATTTAAGGCCACTTGGGCAATATTRAGTACTGCCTATTGTGTTAGTCTAAGATCACATGTAGCCTGGAAACCAAAGACAGCAAACCACATTAGGTTAGTGTAGGTGGACACCTAGGTTATGAAACAGGCAGTTCTTGGATTTGCCTGTCAGTAGTTAGAAAATTGCCAGTTCTGAAGACAGAAATTTAAAAAAAAAAAAAAAAAGGTGGTTTGCAGTCAGCCTTTCTGAAATTCCCAGAGGAACAGCCAGAGTTACTCAACTCTAGAAAACAGAGTCTTGGTGACCATTCTCGGTGATCATTTTTCATTTGGAATCCTGCTGAAGGTACAAGAAGTCAAAGTTAAATCAAGTTCACTATTCACATGTGTACTGATATGGGGCTGAGCTGGAAACAGTAATTTTTTGAAAGTTGTAGCCTGCCCTTGTCAACCCATTTCAGAAAGGGGAAAGCTTTCTTCATCAAATCCATTCTGCTGTGTTTTCCTGTGAGTCAAATGCAAACAGTTTTCAAGCCTTTGCTGGGAAATGCAATTCACAGTCTGGCAGGACCTGGGGAAATAAGAACCCAAGTGAGTGTACTGTGTGGTGTATCCATCTCTCTCTGTTTTGGGACAGGAGCTGCCTTTTGAGCAGCCATCTCACTTTGGCTTTTGCTTCTCTCTTATCAGCTAAAGGTTCTGGCTGCTCTGCTTTTCCAATGCTGATGTGCTGGCAAAAATTTGCTTGGAACTAAATCTGGGAATCTCCTTGCTTTGGATGGTGTATTGGAGGAACTGGGGTGCCAGTGACCTAGGAGCTTCCACAGGGGATGGACATTAGACAGTGTTGGTATCACATGGACTTGTGGCACTCTTCTGGCACAGACTAGGTATTCATTACTGGTGTAGAAGATAAGGGCCAAATCACAGATCGTTCCCRAATGAACTGGCCACATTACACTGCGTGCTCTCCAGTTACAGCTCTGGGTTCTTAAGAATTTAGAGCTGATCTTGCAAAAGGTACACAGAAATTATTAAAATTGACAKTGAACGTACTTTTGCACAGAATACTTTGTACCTTCACACTCATTTTTTTGTGTCTGGGAAACTCTTACTGCTTCTTTCTTCCTTGTTTGTTATAGTTTTGGATGTCTTTCTGCATCAATACTTCCTATTCCGGATATTTTGAGTCATATTAAGAACAGAAGAAGTGATTTAATGATAATTTCTATTATTTTCCTGTGCAGATGTTGGTGGAGGGTTCCTGATGTTTAGATAATAGTTTTTAAAAACCCTCTGAATCTTAGGCTAAGGTTTTCAAATGGGCCCAGGCTCACTTTCCCCTTTTATCTAAGCTTTATTCTTTCAGACTACAAGACATTCTTTCCTATGTGTTAAGGATTGATTTGTTTTCTTCCCAGTCTGGATCTACAGCAATCTCCTGAGTTATTTTGTCTAAGGTCCTTGTAAAGAGAAGCAAGAATTTTTGTTCCCCTTCTCTCACACAGAAGTGAGGGCCTAGTTCTTGTTGTCTTTGCTTTGAGCAGTGGGGAGGAGGAATTCCTTCCTGACAGTTGAAATGACAAACAATTTAGAAATATAAACATTAAAGGAGGGCAGGGAGTGTCATTCTTATTCCACACTGGTGTAAATCAGCAGCAGGATCAAAGGAATATACGTCATATCACTTAACAGGAAATCTACTTGCCTCCGTGCCCATCTCTTCTCACAGGGTTTTGGCCCAAATTCTTGTTGGACTGGTCTTCTCATGTCAGAGCATTTTTTGGAAGAGGACTTGGACCAAAGTGAAGCAGTCCCATGCTTCAGCAGGTCACACAAGCAGCAGGAGACACAGAAGTGAGACAAGTGGAGAGCGCTACCCCAACATTCGACCTTGGGGAATAAGGCTGTGGTCTCTTTACAAACGGGTGTATTGGAAAAGGGATAACCATCCAACTAGCACTGTCTGTAATACACCCTGAAAATGCCAAAACCAAATTTTAACTGGATTTATGAGTTGTGGGACAGGAGCCAAGTTAGCTCTTACTCAGTCTTGATGTGTTTGGAGCGATCTCATCTTTATATGTCTGGAACTTTGTTTTTCTGACTTGGTTTCTTCATATCTCCAATAGTTTTTATCAGACTGTAACAATGACATTCTATCTCTATTTTGGCTTAGGGTCAGAAAAGGGCCTCTTAAGCATGCACATTTTGTTTAATGGGCTTTTCTTTTAATTTCTTATTCAATTAACAGAGATTCTCTAGTCTTTAAAATTTTCAATTACCCTTTTCCTGCCTACTCAGGAAGAACTTGCCTTCCAGTTTTTAGAGCAATTGTAACTTTTCCATTAATTTGGTAGCTGTGATAGCACTTGCCATCTGCCATGACAAATTTCACCCACCCAACTGCCAACCCACCCACTCATATACAATGGGATCTTTAAAGAGTCCCAGAGTGTGTCCATAGAGGTATTCTGATAAACCACTTGCAACAGAGGCCGCCTAACCTCTGTAATTCACAGCACTCAGTTTTTTGGGAACTTGGTCCATTCCCCTTGTAGAAAACTTCTGTTTCTGTCGAGGTGACTTTTATACATGGAAGACTTCAGTGAAGTTAGTTTAACCCTTATCAGAAAGGGGGCAGAGGGTAATAATAAGTAATTTTGGCTTATTATTATTACAGTATTATTTCTTCTTGCTTTGTTTSTTTCTATGTCTGTTTTTCTGTCTCTGCATCTCTAACCAGTTCTTCTCCTGAGAGAACTTACATTTTCCTGTCCTGTAAAAGTCTGCGCAAATCTGACTTATGAGCAAATTATCTTTATACSTGCTCCTTGGATCACATCAGATGTCTGGTGCTAATGTTCCTCAGTGTCTCCATGCAGATCATGCAGCTGGCCATGGATCAGTTTACAACATTAACTAAGGATGATCTCCTGTATTAAAGGTGCTGGTGTAAATTACTTTTAGAACTGTGATACATCTGTGGATTTCCTAGAGAGTTCCCATCTGACAGATGTCAAGGTGGCCCTATGGAATATAGGGAAGATTACATATAATTTTTTTAGATTTAAATCTCATTAAAACATTGTTTCTATGAGAAGTGCAAATACTTCTGCCACACGTAATGATGATTTTTTTTTTAAATTTTAGTTGTTAGCAAATTCTTCACTAAAAGCAGTGACTATCCCCTACGATACAATTATTATACACCCACCTTCTCCATATTTTTATTGGTCATTTTCCTCTCTCTTGGCTGAGACAAAATTAATGAGATTTTTTAAAAGATACRTGGTAATTCTATGCTTTCAGGTATGAATTAAAGACATAATTAAGGTTTAGATGCACAGAAGATGCGTATCCTCACTGAAACAACATGAATCTGTTGGAGTGAGTCCAGAGGAAGATGGCCATGAAKATGATCAGAGGGCTGGAGCACCTTTCCTATAAGTAAAGGCTGAAAGAATTGGGACTGATCGGCCTGGAGAAGGCTCCTGGGAGACCTTTTTGCAGTCTTTCAGTACCTAAGGAACCTCGCAGGTAAGCTGGAGAGGGACTTTTTATGAGTGATAGAACAAGGGAGAATGGCTTTAAGCTGAAAGAGGATCAGTTTTGATTGGATGCTAAGAAAAARTTCTTCACTGTGAGGGTGAAGTTCCAGCTCTGCCCAGAGAAGATGTGGCCGCCTCATCTCTGGGATTGTTCAAGGCCAGGTTGGAGGGGGCTTTGAACAGCCTAGTCTAGTGGGAGGTGTTTTGCCCATGGTGATGGGATTGGAAGGAAATTATCTTTAAGGTCTTTTGCAACTCAAACCATTCTATGATTCTATAAAATGATATCTTTCTTATAACATTGTTTATTATAGGTTATCTGTAATTACAAGTAATTTGATTCAGCATGAGTGTTCATTTCTAAGTTTTGTTTTCTGGAGCAAATGTAATGCTAAGTAATGATCCATATTTTCTGTTTGTAACACCTTATTACTGTGTGTGTTTGTTTTTGGGTTTTTTTTTTTTTTTTTTTTTTTTTTTTTTGGTAAATATAAGTGCCCACAACTGTATCTATAAAAAATAGATGTATATCCAACAAAAGTCACACCAAACTGAAGGGTGTGATGTAAATATGTACATACATGACACATGTATGTGTTGCACATGTAATTCATTAGTGTGTGGCTGTGTGTGTATTGTACCTGGGCAAGGAGGCGRAAGATCCTGGTAATTCCAGGGTCTGATTCTTTTCGAGCTATGATTGCTTTGGTCATGCAAAGTAATTGTAAACCAGGCTTTACTGGGCAGTTAAAGCGGGTTTACAGCTGTCTTGTGTCGGGAAGCTGAATGAAGTAGCCAATGAATTCAGCATAGGATTCCTGCTGTTTCGGTGTGKTGGAAGCTGCTCCCCAGGCATCCTTTTCAGAGAGCATTTCTCTGAGAATGGAGCTGGGCGATAGTTGGAACAATTTGTGTTTTCACTGCACAAAACAGTGAGATCCTTTGAGACTTTCAGTGTACCACAGCATGTCCAGATTTGATTGTAGGAGAAGTTCTGCTTGCTTACAAGTCTAATCCTACCCAGAGGGAGAAAGTACCACCACATTGTCCCTCTCTGTTCTGCACAGAGAAGCATGGACTGCAGTGGGTTGTGTGCTTCACTGCTGGGGTGGTTGCAATGCCATGACACCTCCTGAAGTATCTGCATCACACTTGCAGTGCAGAATAAGTTTGTGCACGCACTGACAGTGAGAGAGAGCAAACCAGGTGAAATAGCCCTGCCCACACTGTTTTTCAGCATCTCTTTCTAAAGAGCATTTTTTCCTTCTGAAGGGTAGTGCTGGAGGGCAATCAGTGCTTTTGTGCCTGAACTCTTCCTTTGTCCTGTACAGCTGTTCCTCCATCAATGCTGCCAAATAAAGGCTGAACTCAGTGGGATGTCCAAGCACTCCAGCGCTGTGAAAGACTTTTTTTTTTTTAAAAAAAAAAAAAAAAAAAAATAAAAGAGGGGGGAAAAATGACATAAAATATAATAAATAGATACAAAATAAAAATACACAAAGAGGACGCGGTGCACACAATAGCTGGAAAGCAGGAGTGCAGCCATGTTTTCCTCTGTCAGTGGGTCAGTGTGTTCTGTAAGCACTTCCATCCTGTCGGGTCCCTGGTTGTTCTCCACCTGCTCGCCGGCTCACTCCAGAGGCAGCGCTGACCTGGCCGCTCCCTCATTTCGCTGGCGCCAGCGGCTTGATGGGCCTTGCACTTTGATTATTTGTGTTAACAGTTAATTTAGCACCATGGACACGTGTGCCAAAGCTGCCTCCACTTCCTGCAGCCTTCCAACAAATGGGACTTTTATGAGATGCCTTTCACAGCTCCCCCGCCTCCTCCAGCTCAACTCATTTGCCTCTTTTCTCCCCCACCCCTGCCCTGCTTTCCCTCCCCACCCCACCGTCTCAATCTCAGCTGTAATCTTTTCTACATCTTGCAGGAAAAGAGCTATTTCTGGCAGTTCTGTCTCTAACACTCGCCCCACTCAAACTGATTTAATGGAGATTTATAGACGTGAGGCTATGCAGCTCTGAGGCACTTTCCTGCAAAGTTTTTCTGTGCCTGTGTTACGTATGGAATTTATTTATTCAATGTTTGGTGTTGCAGCTACACTGTCAACTGTTTGCATGACATTTCCACATTCTTTTTTTTTGTTTCCTTTTTTTCCCCCTTCTTTTTCACAAGAATTCCAGCAAAATCCTGTTACACAGCACATTTCTGGTCCAATTCATCCCAGCTGCTAACTTCACCAAGCTAAAATCTGACACCCAGGTCCAATTTCATTAAACCCCAGCCGGCATGGTTCTTTGTGATAATACTGACTCTCGTCTAAGGCAATATGTATTTTGGCTCACAGCTACAAATAAATCCTGTTGTAAGTACCTTCTTCCTAGTATGCAGCACACTGCAATGGTCCAAAAAAAAGCAGCTTCTGTAAGAAGTTGTGGAGACGAAAGACTGTTGTAATCATTTATCATGATTTTCCAAGAAAGCTCTTTGCTATCTTAAGAAATTATGTTCTCTAAAAATAAATGAGAACTTTAGCTGCGTATAACATCAAAACTGCTGTTTCTGTTGTCATTCCAGCTTTGATTGATGCAGAAAGACCCAACCTGGTATGTAAGGGACTCTGTATTTACAGCCCAATATACACAGCATATTTATTCTGTGTTAACCTTTTCCAAGTGCCTGRGTACTAAAATTATCACTGAATATTGAAAACACAGCCAGATGAGCAAAAAGAAATGTATTGTTAAACTYCCATTCCATTTTCACGATTGGAGGGTGCTGTGTGGAAGCGCACAAGAGGGTGTGTGCTGGTGCTGGGACTCCTCCAGCAGGCACATGTCACATCCAGTCCCACTTGGCCTCCACATGGGACCTGGCTTTTGTGCAGACTTCCAGCCTGAGGGTTTATTTCACTTGACCTCTTTCCCATGTCCAAGTGGTGACACACATGGAGGGTCCCCTGTCTGTTTACAGGAGCAGGAACCCGGGTGTCCCCATCCTGCTGAGCGCTCCAGGTGGCTGCTGTGATGGCTTCAGGTGCAGCAGTCTCCTTTTCTGAGCTGGGGCATRAAGCTGTTTCTCAGTGTTTCCCCTGAGTGACAATTCTTCTTTTTTTAATGAAATCGAATGAGCTAAGTGTAACCTGTCGAGGGCAAATCCTCGTGCTTTTCTCATCTTCCAAACAAGCACCGTGTGAGCCCTGATTCTGCCTGCTCTCCTACCTCCTGCTTGTTTAAAAAATGGTATTTTGAAATAGTGCCATAGTGTATTTTTAAATATCAAATTTTGCTGTGTTTTGAAATTGCAGATTCCCTTTGGTCGAGAAGGTTTTACCCCTGTGTTTAACATTTTGTTATTACGGTCTCTGCTAAGCTCCAGGACAGCACATTTTGGAGGTCGCTGGTGAATATCCTTTGCTGAAGCTAAGGCAGGTACTTTCCTGATGGATTTTTTGTGACACCAAGGGAGAAGTTAACAAGTTGGAGGAATACAGATATTACCATTTCAGATCAGACCAGTTGTGCCTTGAGACCACTATTTTGCTGTGAGAGTAGCTAATCCTGGATGACAGGTTTTTTACAAATTAAACATACTTTGAGAATTATTATCCTGTGTAAGGGTAGCAGCACTGGAAATTAAATGGGTTTTCCAGTCTGTCTATTTTGCAGCACATTGCTTTAGACTTTTTGGGAATTTACATTTGTTCTGGTCAGTTACGGGGTTTTACAAAAGACCTAGGAAGTGTTGAAATTGCAAGTTCGTGTTGGACCAAGTGTTGCAGAAACATGGTGTTTCAACACTGTGTACGTCATGAACCTGTAATTTCAACACTTTCTAGGAGTCACCAGAGTCTCTCAGGCTGAACTGTAACATAACTAAGTGTTCCCCCCCTGAACACTCAACTATCTTATTTTTTTWTCCCCTGGAAAATGTAATTTGAAACAACATTTGGCTGACATTAAAGAGTTTAAAATTGTTTTATTAATAATGAAGGAAAGTAAAAGTAAAGGAATACTGCAAATAGAGAAACCTGCTGACTCAAGTGGTCGTGGGGGTGAGTCCTTCTGCTGGATAAATGCAGYAGACTAGGGTTGCAATTTTAATTATGGATTCACTTGCGAGGGACAAAGCTGAATTTTTACGAGCCGTCTGTGGTTACGCTTCTGCCTTATGTCATTGCACACTGGTTCTGGTATCAAGTGTTAAACTTCTGCAAATGAATCTGCTGTTACTTCTGCTTCTGGGCTGGATCTCCCTCAGGCTCAGCCAGCGGGGATGGGAAGAGTGATGTGGCACAGCTTTGAATGCAATTTAAAGCAATTTCTACCTGYTCTGCAAAGTGCACAGCGACAGAGCTGAGAGTTAGACACTGGGGCACGTGCTCTCCTTCACTAGTCTCCCTCCTCAAATCATACATGACAAGCATCCAGGCTGCAATCTCTCTTTTAAAGACTTCTCCTAATGCTGCAGAAGCCAGGGCTGCCACAGCTGCAGCAGTGAGAAGGGACAGGTCCACCTTGCCTTGTAAGACATCGTGGCTTTGTTTCCTCAACTGTGTGTTGAGTGACCTGATACTCCCATTTAGTGAAAAGATTCCTTGGTCCTAACACAGCACTTTCTGTGCACTGACTCAAAGCATTTTGCAAAGGTTGAGCAACATCCTTTCATTAGATTGAAAAAATGAGGTACAGACTGACCAGACTGATTGCTGGAAGTCCCCAGTGACGGCAGCAAAAGATGGAGCCCCAGTAGCCAAGTTCTTATGCAGTAGCCTATTCACTTGGAGACACTCCATTCACTCAACTTCCCACCATCCTGTGATAGCAGGAGGGCAGGCAAGTACATGGTGAGTTCTTGATGCAAAATCTTTGTTTTGCACTTTTCCTTATGTGTTTGCCCGACTTCAGTAACCTTTCAGAAGCATCCCTTTCCCTGTCATATCCCTTGATATTCCCTCAAGATCTAAATGGCTAGTATTTCCTTCAAGTATAACATTTTTCTCTTCTTGCATTTATGAGATGAATTGGGAAACTTCCTGTACCATCCCTGGGAAACTGGACAGCAAGCAGGACAGGAACTCCTGCATTAACACAACTTGTATGAAACATGCACTGGTGTGACTGTATCTGAGGGTGGGAGACAGAGAGCTACTGGGAATAGCAGGATTTCTCCCTGTTGCAGGCAATGCTGCTGAGAAAGCACAAACCAGCCACAGCGGTGAAGTCATGCAAATGCAATGCTACCAAAGGCCACAGGAATTGTGGAAAGATTTGTGTAAATATCTCATGCATTCTTGTGCTCTAAGGTTTATGGAAACAAAAACCACAGTCACAGAGCCCATGCCACATTTGCTCGTCCCTYCCCCCTTCTGTTTCTTCTCTACAGAAAGGTTGTAGAACAGTTTATGAGCAGCCAAGAAACTGAATTTTTTTTCTTTTTGTTTTTAGTAGTAATGCTGAAAAAAGTGGAAAAGATGGTGAGCATAAACAAGATTAAGCAGGGTGCAAGGGGAAGGATGGCTGATTTGTGAGTATCATGTGAACTTTGGTGTAAGCGTGCCTGGAAAAATATGTGCCACACTCATGTTTCCCATCTAATTTCAGACAGCACATTGTCCCCATCACCCACATCCTGGACTCCCCTTTCYCTGCACCATTTTATTCTGGAGATTGTCCATGAAATTTGCTTACCCTCAAAGGGAAGGTACTGTTTACCTTCCTGCTTCATTTTTGAGGTTTTATCACACTTCTTCAGTGGCTGACAATACCTGAGTTTAGACAAAACCAGCCCTGTTTATTCATGTCCTGGTGTCCATTCCTCTCTGTTAYTGACTGCACCAAGGACATTCTCCCCTTCTTCAGATGCTTTGTATCGTTTCAGATAGCGGTATCACGCTGSAGAGGGACAGTCTACATGAGAGCTGTTATGTGTAAATAGCTCCAGGAAATAATGCACCTGCTGTTGGGGAAGATGTGGATTGGTCCTGCTGCTGCTGGTGCTGGGTGTGAGCTCCTAGGAGCTCCTAAGATTGACTACACAACAGTTAGGAGAGGGAGAGCACTGTATCAGGTGCCCTTTTCTTCAGGTCTTAGTTACTTGCAGTCCCATAATGACAACAGTGAGGATGGAAAAAAAACACAGAAGGATCTGGTTAAAAGATATGCCCTTAGTCTGTTTAAACTAACYGCCCCTTTTCAAGTCTGAGGGAGCTTTACCATCATCTTTTTTTCCATGTATCCACAGACCAGAGTGCAGGGGGCATGGGAGTGGAGGCCTCCAGCAGGGGCTGGAAGCTGTAAAATTACTGAGAAAGAACAACTTGTTATTGTCTCAGGGTAATAACCAGCCTGGCTGCTGGAACAGAGGCTGCTGTGACCCAAAGGCGAGCATCTTTCTCATGTCACAACACCCAGACCTTCTCTGCCTTCTCACAGTGCCACAGCACCCTGTGTGTGCCACTCTCCCAGCCCCCTTCATGTGTTGAGGTATGTTTTTTTGTTTCCAAGATGAAATTTTTACGTGTAGGAAATTGGGCAGGACGAGCTGGTGCCAATATCAGACTGACTGCAATGGCCATGGAGCCAGGCCTTCCTCRGCCTCTTGGAGGGACATTGGCTGTGGCTCTGAGCAGCCCTGGTGCTTCAGCAGGTGGCACTGTGAGTCCTGCTCATCCACTGTGGGGCTTTTCTGCTTCAAAAGGTATTTTTGTTTTGGATAAGGAATAAAGCAAAAGTTCTGACCACTTGCGGTCGTTCAAAATGCCAAGATATTTTTCAAAATACAGAGGTGCTGGCCTAGGCATCCCAGCTAAATTGCAGMTTGGGTAGCATCCCACCAGTCCAGAGCTACACCGGTGATTCCACTGGGAGGTGATTTATTTCTTCACTTCCTGTCCTAAAGGAACACACACCAAGTTTGAAAATCTGGGCACAGAGTACCCAGTGCAAAGGAGGCTGCACTGATTGCTAGGTGAGGGTTGGCTTMGTAATTGCTGGGATTTCTGGAGTGRTTCTTCAGAGCAGAAGTGGGCAGGAAAGAAATAGCTCAGCTGCTCCAATCATGGGTGTTGCTGATATACAAACACAAATAGAAAAGGGGACAAAATGCTCCAATGTCAGTTGTGAAACCATTATTAAGTTAACAAGTCTACAAGGACCAATAACACTATCCTCGCTGTCTGTTCCTGCAGCCACTTATAGACACAGGCTTTATTCTTGCTTTAACAGAAGCATGAGGAAGTTGATCCTGATTATCCTGCTCTRGTCTTTTCCAATCACCCAACCAACAAAACTCAGTAACAGTGATTTATTTGTGTCTATCACTTACTTCAGCTATGGGCTCAAAAGACAATTATTTGATTGTATTACATAATCAGGGTTTTGTTTGGAKAGATGATTTTATATTTTAGATTTTAGTGGAGAGCATCATCAGCCTTTTTTTTCATGAGGCAGTCCCTTGCTCACAGCACAAGATTTGGAAACTTCCAGAGAGAACACTCCTACCTGCTTCCAGATTCCCTCCAGCTTTTCTGTTCTCCTCCCTTCCGTGAGCACTGCATGCAGGGTGCAGTGCTCCTGACCCTTGCAGAGTGCTATTTGCTTATTTTATCTCTGAAAACAAAACAAATTTCTCTGTGTTTTGTTCTATTTCCTACATGATAGAATCTTTTGTTTTCACTTGCAACCTTTGCAGCTTCCAAGAATTTTTGCTCCTTGTGGTTTGCCGAGATGCGYGGAGTTCAATAGTCTGCCACCAGGTCCTGGCCCAAGGTCGAGGATTCCCTCCTTTTCCTTCCCAGTATTGTCCTGCATCCTGCAAGGCCCTTCTCCTTACATTGCTGTGGCTGTCGTGACAAAGGGGACTGGCACCAGGCACACTCCTGCTGCCACGGTGACAGCTGCTGAGTGCTCGCCAAGCTCTAATGACAATAGCATGACCTCAGATACTTTATTAAGAAAGAAAAACTTGAAAGGGAGGGTACACTTGAAAGCAGACAATAACACCTCGTCTCAGTGCAGCGCATTGTTTTTGCAAGCCCAGGATAGAAATGCTTTAATACAATCTTGGCCTCTTCTCTCCCAGCCTTCTTCCTCATTTTACACACAGGTTCATCCACATCCATGGCAGACTCGAGTTCACAACAGCCCTGTGTGACTSTAAATGTGCAAATAGATGTTATGGACCACTGGGCTCAGTATGAAGCCAGCCATGGTATTGGCCAGGCCATACTTTTAGTGCTGCTGTGACACTGGTTATTTCTCTGTGCTTCCSTTTCTCTGGGGTGATGATGGGGTAAAATGGGGGTGATGGTACTTTAGTCCCCACAACAAAACCCCCTGAGCTACACGGGCTGGATGAAGCTGTGCTGTGAATGGAGAGGGGGTCTAGGAGCTGTGCTGCTGCATGGAGCTTCTCTCCCCCTGGAACATGGAAGGGGAGGACCCTGGTGGGCAAGGGCTTGTTTCAGCTGTGCCTTAATGCTGCAGCCRTGATGGCCGTGGCAGAAAACCTTTGCCTGAAGCCACACAGAACGTTTGAGAATGAGTAAATAAGTTTGGCAGAAGGAGGAAGTCGAGCTGGTCAGAAAAATTCTGACTAAACAAGTTTTTGTTGGAATTTACCGATTCATCAACATCAAAGCACTTTGTGGAGAGAGTCCAATTTTGACAAAGTTGCTTCCAAAACCAGGCAGGGCTTGAAAACTGCCTGCTAGGCACATTTTGGAAACCTGGCTAGCTTTATGCTGATTTATGCTGCCGGTTCCTTAGCAGTTCACTAACTGGCTGTTAAGAAGTGTATCTTTCCAGGTGCAACTCTGAAGTGACTGTCACCAAGCAAGGAATCCCATGGTGGTCAGTGGCTGTGACCCTGTTCCTGCTGCTTGTAAAACCCCTGGTTCAGGGACACTGGCTCTGCAGRGTGCCATCAGCTTTTACTAGATGCTCCTTTTTAAGAAACAGAAATCAACTGACCTGAGAGTTGCTGTTTTCAATTCTGGGCCCTTTTAATTTGAATCTAGAAACAAAATGTTTGCCTTTCATGTCTTTTTTATACATGCTAAAATAACTCAATTGATTTAAATGGAATTAGTACTSAGCTGAATTTGTGTAAATTGGAGAAGTCCAGTGAATTGTTACATCACCTTTGGAACATAATGAGGCCCTCAAAAATCCCTAGTTATTTATTCTCTCTRGTTGGGGTGAACAATCCTTCTTTTGCTTCTAATGGATGATATTGGTGGTAAACCTTAAACACAAAATGAGAGGTAGAAGAGGAAGAAAAAATACTTGATGGACCTGGTTCTTCTCCATGTGCAATCCCTCCTCTTTTATCCTTTGCATCTGGGTTTGTGCATGTGTGTGTGACACGGGGAGACAGAGAGGAAGGGGTATTTCACATTTCCCATGATGTATTTTGTGTGGGATTGTGATAGCTGAAYTCGTTGTGCATTATCTACAAGGTTTTACACAGAGCATTACTTGAGCCTGCCTTCATGGGAGGAAAATTGTTGATTTTTTTTTGTTTTCCACGGAGGACTTTTCCAGTGTCTAGTGTGAACGTACCGCGCTGGAGAAGAACAGAAATATGCCATTGCTTTCAGGCTTGCCCATGTCCAGATGTGTATCCCAAGATGTGCTAGCTTTGGGGAACATAAAGCAAACTGAAAGGAACAGGATTTTACTGAAACAAGCAGGATTCTACAAAAAGAAACAGACCAATAAAATCTGTTCAGAAAACATTTTCTTTCATAGTACCTRCAATTATGCAATTGTGCTAATGCACTGTACTTCAGAATATGCCTGTATTTTGCAGCAGACTCTTTGCTAATGTTTTTTTTTCAATTGGACACAGGATAATCTTTTAAGTAATGTGTTTATTTTAGCTTTGTTTTTCCCACTGCTCAAGGTCTGCTAGGATTKCTCTCCTATCTTTTTCATGTGCCAGTGACACTGGTTGTTACAAGGTCAGGATCAGGATTCATTGTGGGGGGCAACAGTGCTATAAGGGCTTGACATGAGATCAGAAGTAATGCTGCAGAGAATTAAAAGGAAAAAAAAACCAGCAGAAAAAAAAGTAGCAAGGCTCATGGTGCCGAAAGATCTGGGTTTCCCATCCAGACACCATCTGTGAAGCACTTGGGGACAGTGCCTAATGTCTGAGTCATCATGTTTGGCAGTCCTTTACCCAGTGGTCTGTTTCCCTGGGGGGAATATTCATTGGGGGAGAAAAGAAATGGTAGAAGGGCGGAAGATAAACTGCCCTTTAGCCCCATGATTTATATTTGGTCAGAGTACCCCTGTTCTATTTTCTTTTACTTGGAATGTRTCTTGGACATGTTGTTTCAATATGAGACAATCAGCTGGGCTCTCAGAGGAATGTCCCTGGAGACTYGAAACAGCCTCCCAGTAGGGTAATATGTTCAGCAGAAGTCTAAGATGTATTCTCCAACATCTGCAGTCTATTTGTGCCTCCAGAATATTTCCCATCAGCATCGGGGGAATCAAAAGGCCCTTTGAGAGATGGTCACCAATTCTCTACACTGCATGATAACTTGTAAAATGTTTACTTCTTTAAACTTCCACCGAGCTGGTGGTTGTTTCTTTCCTTTTTTTTTTTTTTTAATTTTTTTTAAGAGAATAATAACAGAAGGACACAAAAATACACTTTAAATTACTTTTCATATGAAGGGGTTCTGAATGTAGTAGTAACCTCCTGGGAAACAAAAAGGCTTAAGAGGTTAGCATGGACAACACAGTCAATATCCCTTCTGGGTGTGTGACAGAAAAAACACTGCACATTAAAAGTAAGCAGACAATCAAACATATTATTACAYGTTACATCTAAGATGCCATGTCCTCATTTTCATTATTTCATTTGGTTTTAGTAAGCCCATGCCAAAAAARAAGACACGGAACTAGAAACAAACTCCAGGCAGGTAGCGAAAATAGCAGAGAATTACAGAGGACATATTCCTTGTGGGAAGAAGTGGAAAAGATTAAGATTATTTATGCAGAGGAGTAAAARGAACAAGAAAACATATAGCATGTGTCACACAAGGAATAATAGATAGTATGTAGAAAGCCAATTTAAACCTCCTTTTCAACCTTCTCAGTGGTATAGGAATTAGGAATGTTCAGAAACAAAAAGAAATAATAATTTACACAATGTGCAGCCAATTGTGGGCATTGATTTTGCAGGGTATCATTTCTACAAACAACAGAAAATTGCCTGAAAGACTGACAAAAATATTGTGTACAAATATTAAATAAAAATGTCATCTAGGCAAGATAAGACGAAATCCATCCAGCTTTATTTGGGAGGTTATATAAAGGTAAGAAGAAAGATGAGCACATTACCACAATGATGAAAGCACAAGAGAGCGAGGGTTCTTATGGCAGGGGGTCTCCCAGTCACCTGTTGGTGTTCATGAGAGGCTGTCTGTATCCATGACATTGATTGCCATTTGATTTCAGTGACTGGGAGTGCTTGCTAATGAAGAAATGGATTAAATTATTTCCCATTGTTGCTTTTCCTCATGAGCTATGAGATTTCATGTGGATGAGAGGAGGCATTTATCCTCGAAACRGCGGCAGCGAGGAATTACAAGCAGCTCTGCCCTAGCACTGCTCTTATTGGCTGTGTGTGCAGACAAACTATCAGACTCAGYGGACCAGAAATGGGTATATTATGGCAATCTCCATCACAAAGCAAAAGAAGCAAGGTATGGCACTGCACTGCACATGAAGCACAAGAACTCACACCAAATGATAAAGAAAACAACTAAGGTTTTGATTTTTTTATGTCATTCATATTTTTTTTTTCCTTCTTCTGAGATCCTTTCTCTGTTTCTGTTCTGTGAAAGCCAAACAAAAGCAACAAATAACCGAAAAATCCCTAAACAAACAGTTGGGACTTTGACTTGCGAAACTGTATTTGCATGTTTGTTCTGAAGAGGTTCCCATAGCCCGGCTCTGACTTTTATCTATCCCCACAGGATGTACTCCTACACTTTTTCTTCCAGGGTCCCATGCTTCCTGTGGGTGTTCTCACAGCTGCCAATTCAGACAGCTCAAGTCTGGAATAGACTTTGCACAATCCTGAAGATGCTATTCTCTCACTAAGTCAAGTGATTCCACAAAAAAAATATGGCAGATGTTTAGCATCAGGAATCAAAACAGCATTTTCGCACCACACAGCACATTCTTCCCTTCCAGATACCTTTCATTTCCTCTCGACAGGATATGGAGCAATTTTCCTCTTTTGCTGCTGTTCATGTGAACTCAGGAATCTGTGAATTATACCAGGACATTTGAATTCCCTTGTAATCTTTTCTGAGAGGTAATGGGGCTTGGTTCACTGATGTCTCATGCTTTATTTTTTCCTGCCCAGAAGATAAATACAGAGGCAACAACACTGGATTACTTCTTGTTGGTTTTCAACACCTGAGAAACAAGACTTCCTGAATGCAATCTGCACTTCAGAGTAAGAGTAACCACGGGCCAGAAACACCTAAATGTGTATTAATTGTTTCTGCAGAGGGGTCTGCAAGTCTTGGAGCTAAAGAGATCAGATTCAYTGATGCTGGAGATGAATATTCCTAATGACAGCAATGGGTATATTCCAACTGAGATTCCGGACACCTGTGACCTTGGCTTACCCTGTGGTATTTTCTACAGTGATCTATCCTCTTATGAGGTCTCATCGAGCTGTGCACATGGCCCTATTCACCAGGCTTTTCACTGCCCCAAGAAAAGACATGTGAGTGTTGTGCTGAGCCCAGCTTGCACCATGTCTCTGGAATTCCTCAGTGCAAGGTTGCTGTGATGCTCTGTTGCCCACTGGAAAATGCCTTWAGTACACTTATGTGGTTCAGGGTGAAAAAAACTTGGGAAAAGCTGTGCCTACCAGCCCCATTTTCAAGCAGCAAAGAGGAATTAATTAATTTGCAGTCTGATTCTCTGTCACAGAGACCCTTTCCACACATTCTGAGTTTAGCTTTGGAGATAAAAAAATGAACACATTSCCTAACAGAAGATAAAAGAATGGCATGGCTGTCACATAAATTATTTAAGCCAGTAATTAAACTACTTTCTTTGCCCCCTATTCACTAAATTACTTCAYCAAGAAATTACAGGCTCTTTCTCTTCTCATGATGAGTCTGAGACCAAAATAAACAGAAGGTACATTACAAACCCATWACTATGTGCAATGCTGTTACCAATCCTTGTTTTTACTAAGAATTTACACCATGTTGCCTGTATTAGACAAATCTTTAAAGGAACCTATAACCATTTGGAAGGTGCAGAATTCATGCAGAATGATCCTCTCTCTTTTTTACTGTAGTTTGGTGATCAGTATTATCTGAAAGCTTTTAAACCCAGCGTTTTTAACAATGTAACATTGTCCCAGAAAAAATGCGCTCTCTCCCGGCAAATGTTCAATTTTGCTGTAGAAGATTTAATGTCTTATGTAGACTATAGGATTTTAAAAGCTTTACRGAAATACTTGGTCTTTTGCCCGTTTTTGAAAAGGAGGGGATGGGACATTTTCAGACAGCTATGCAAAATAAGCCCCGTTTACACCAAACCCTTAACATAAACATATCATGCATAAGCTTAGCAGCTGTATAGAAGTCAGCAGAGAGAGTGGAAAGGCTTTTGAACTCATATTTCCACACTGGACAGATCTGCAGTGTTAGTGCTGGTGGCGGATGAAGGATAGACAAGACCAAGCATACTTCTGAGGTTTGTAACTCTGTCTTGTATGGCTTCCCCTCCAACATCTGGAGCTGGGGGAGAGGTGCTACACAAACCTGTATGACAGATTTCCTACCCAAGGTTTYCCATATGTGATGGGCAGCCTAAAAGGTCTTTGTTGGCTTAGTGGTGGACTTGGCAGTGCTGGGTTAACTGTTGGACTCGATGATCTTAAAGGTCATTTCAAATCTAAGTTGTTCTATGATTTTATGATTCTGTTCTTTGACCATACAGAGAAGACTGACTACAGTTTTTAGCAAGAAAACTAAAAAAAAAAAAAAAAAAAAAAAAAAAAAAAAAAAGGGAAGCAATTTTGCAGGAAGAAAATGTTCAGTCCTTGGCCTGAATCTTGCAGACATCCCTGCATATTTTACCAGACACTTGCTGTGTTCTTTCAGGCTTCTCAGGAATGTCTCTAGCAGCAGCACTGTAGGCAGTGTGTCATCCAATGTGAGCATCCTGGAGGAAAATGCAGGTCCTGCTCTGCACAGCTTCCTCCCCACAGATGGCTGTTACTTTACTTTTTCTGCTCAAGGTTAAAAGAAGGACTAAGGGTCAGTATTTATACTTCATTATTTAATTTTTTTTTAGTCTGCAATATTTCTAAGCAAGTTTTCACATTTTTGAAAATCCAATAAACTAGAGAGATAATAGTTCTACTCTGGTTTACTCTATTCACACACTATGCTTTTTACTTCAGATCCTTATGAGTCTGCCAGAGGCAATAAGAGGAAAGGCCCTTTCTGAGAGGCAGAGATTGCAGATGACCTCATGCTGAGGAGACAGGATGCAAAGCACAAAGCTTCTGAGGTACCCACGGGGCACCATGTGGAACTTTGGCAGGTTTGTGACACTTCTGTTTTGATTWGCAATATAGAGGGTCTATATTCCTGGAGTTTTCTGGCAAAATAAACATTTTAAAACACATATTCTGGACTCAGTAAAAATTAGGTGTGCACATTTCAAATCAGTTWTTCTTTCAGCACAGACTTTCCAGGACATACAACTGCATTCTTATATTTTCAGTATTCTCTACGAGATGATTACTCAACAGTCAGTAGGCAAAAGAGTTTTCTGTTACTGAAAGTGTAGCCACCTAAGTTGATTAATTGAATGTCCTTCAGGACACTCACCATTTTAATACATATGTTGAGAAAAATCATTCACAATCCATTCTACATTGGGGATTAGGCTAAAAGCAGCTCCAGCCTTCTTTCTTATGTAAATATAGCAGTTAGATCTTTCCCACTTTTCTCTAAAGACAGTCTGTAATTTGTTGACAAATTGGCACTTTAGCTAGTGTTCATGGTTCYTGCAAGTGTGAGGATGAGAACTGATCTTTATCTGGCCTAGACCATGTAGCAGTTACAATAATGTCTAGTTTTACTAGATAGTRATATTACAAATAGGTCCTTAGTAATAAACTGGTTATTTGCTGAACAGAACTGGCTGCTAATTACAACCCGATGTCGAATATAATGCCAAGTACCTATTCTCAGTATTAGCCCAGAAGGCACTGGTTTCCAAAAGATAAAAGCTCTTCCAGTAAATTCAGTTGTGAGACTAGTCCTGGAGATGAATGGCACCAGGCAGCAGCTTAAAAAAGCTGTGGTACCTCCTCCTTAATCATTTGTATGTCTTTTTCCTTAGATAAATGAGGGGTTATTGACTAACACACTTGGGAACATAAACTCTGTGAACTACTCGTTGAGTTTAAGTTGATCTTTGTGGGGATCGGTCACGAACTAGAAAGGCAACGGCATCATACATTTTACAAGATGAGAAAAAAAGTAAATATTACTAAATAGCTCTGATGCCATGGAAAGGGCAAAAGGTTATGAAAATTATTGGCTTGAGGAAGGAGTCATGTATACAGAGGGATGGAAACACTTGGCTAATAAGTGTGTGGCATTCCATGGCTGTGATATCAGAATTCCCAATACCRGGCGACTTCCCTTTTCTGAAATCTTTAGCAAATGCCTAAATTTCTCACAGACAAAGAAGAAAATCAAATATAAGTAGGAAAAGTTTTTGCACTAGAGAACAGCATCACTATTCAGTTGCATGGACAGTCAATGTCCATGACTCCTCAGTGCAGGTTAATATTTAAGGATCCCAAAGAAGACCACTGCATCTTTGTATATCTGCATCTTTTGATACATTTTTCTCTGTTATTTGGGCTGGACCAATTAAAAAGGCCTATGGTTCTTTAACATAAAGGAATGAAACATTGATGACTAATTTCTGCTCTGTTTACTGCCATCTATGAGTTTTATTGTGTATTTTCAATCACCAAGTTCCTTAATACTCTGTATTTTAAGGAAAAGATCTTGTGGTTTTATTTTGTAGACATGCTCTGGCTGGGTATGTATCTGCTAGGATTAGTTGTGAGGCCTATTTCATACATCAGTATACTGTAAAATATGCTGCTCTCGCCATCTGGCTGCTCTGAATCTTGATGTGCAACCCTAAAAGGAGACCTTSRACATAGCAGCTCCCTTTTGTGTCTYTTGCCTCTTCTGAACTTCAGTCACTGCAGAAGCCTTACAGAGAACTGCACTTCATAATAGACAGAAACAAGGGATTTTGCAAATTGTCGTTTTTTGGTTATGTTTGTTTGAATTAATTTGTCTTGGATAGTACTGTTGCACGGTGATGGTACTACAGAARATGCTTTACCTGTGAGAAGGCTGTAGGCAGAAGGGCCTTAGAGGGAGCCTTTGATGTCCCTACTACCAAAGTAAATTCAAGCCTGTCCCCATTTAAGCTTGTACAGAGAGAAGCATCTAAAAATATCAAAAGTGTTTTTTAATTCAGTGCATTGATGTGGATAGGAAATTATGCTCTGTTAGCATGGACAGACATGCTGTGGCTCTGTTTCCCGTCTAAGAATAAGAGGTTTCACCTTATGGTCATTTATCCTGTTTACTTAGTGCCACTTCTCAATATTCCACTCACTCATTTTGGAATTGCTCAGATACTGACTCTTCCTCTGAAATGCCAGTGAACCTTGAAAAAGGAAAAAAAAAAAAAMCACAAATGAGTAGCAGTTTTACAAAGCTTTATATGTGAGAATCACCGGTCCTGCCACTTCAGCCACCTGCTGCTTGGTGTGGCACTGAGAACAAAAACCTCGCCCTCAGCCCCCGTGGGTTCTTGGTTCAGGCAGCTGCAGTGAGAATTCCTCAGGCAGTCCAGCAGTGCAGGCTGCCAAGGTTCATCTCCTGTGTGCTAACCTACAGGGCCTCTGCGTGTGAGAAACATGAAAGTGTGACCCCTTTCCAATGGATGATCTAAGGAAAATTACATAAATGAAAATACAGCAGAGTCCGGTCATCTGTGGTTATAAATAACTTCTGTTGTTTGGTCAGCTGGAATCACACAAACATGCTATTGTTAGGGGCTGCAAGTGTGTGCATACACATTTTGAAATGGGAATGATGTAGAAAATGAAAGGAGTGATTAACCAGATAAATGCTTGGTGTCTGTTTATGCTGGCCRTCTAACAGATGGGCACATGAAGACTGGCAGTGGCATTGGTAATTTGACCCCAAGCCTTTACCACATGCCCAGCTCTGTGGAGTGCTGCTTTGACTGACTGACTTGCTAGGGAAAAAAGCATGAAGCCAGGACTTCTAYAGACATCCCTTTAGGGGTAGGAGTTGGATTAGAGCAGGAGAGTGGAGGGGGGAAGTGGGAACAGCAGAAATAGTTCTTACTATTGGAGAAGGAAGAAAGTAAGAGCCTTGCATCTCGGGTCAGCTTTTTTTTCTGTTTCCCCACCCTTCTTGTGAACAATAAGTCCATTTGCTATCTCCTTTTCCTTCCTTCCCCTTCCCTCCCTGCAGTACTTGGCCTGGGAATGGGGTGAAGGGGGCTATTTGTGGTAGGACCCACAGCAAGCCAGAGGTTGGAGGTCCTTTGTAGCCTTGGCCGGGGAAGGACTTGGGGGAGGCTGCTTCCAGCCACCAGCTTTCTAGCCTGGAAGGARTGGAGTGAGGAGTGTCTCTGGTGCACAGCGAAGTAGATGAGCAGTTAAACAAGCCCTGGAAAGCCAGGGGAGTGTGTTAGGGCTGTATGATAAGCCAGGCTGGTGTCTCAGTGAGGGAATTGCCAGACTGAGTGATGGACAGGCCCTTGGTGCAGGCTCTGCAAACATTGCCTATCACAGCGAGATCAGCTTTTGCTCTGGGAAGATATCACCTAAAGCAAGAATTAAAAAGGTTGCAAAGTGTGTTCAAGACTTCTCAGATGTGTTACAGTAGGATGCCACATGCTCTAATTAAACAATGCTGCCTGTACATCACCTTTTGTGCCTAAAAGCACAGACATTCCTCATTGCTTCCTAAGAACTGAGGGAGACAAAGCTGGATGCTCCAGGAAGTTTAGCAAGAACCCAAGGAGACACAAAGGCTGCCTTTTTAGAAAGGGGCAAGATAGAGAGAATAAGCAGATTTGGCCCCAGGCGATTTATATTTGTTCCCTTCTTCCTTGTGCAAATATTACTCTGGTCTCTTAATTTTGGCGTTTCTGTCCTTGCCTTGCAGACCTGTGGAGTGGGAAGTGAAGGAGGCAGCCCAAAGGCACCACAGCCAGAAGAGAAACAGGAGGAGGATGTGGAAATAATTGGAAATCCCTGGGTTCCAGAAAGTCAGCAGAGAGCATGCCAGCGCCCTGAAGCTAAGGAGGGACCTGGGAGAGGGTGCAGTTTGCATGTTTGGAAGGAGAGAGGGAAGTGCGTGTTAATAAGGCAGTGTGAAGGTCTGTGAACTGAGGAGAGGCATTCGAGGTGGGAACCGCACCCTGTCTCTAATTCCCTCATCTAATCTGGCTGCAGCAGGAGCCCACACAGAAAAGCTTTTTCAATCCCCTTACTGTCAGCCGTCTCCACACTGTTTTTGGGCTCTGCAAATGGCTAAAATGCGAAGCAGGGGGTGGTGTGTGTGTGCTGTGTTTTGTGTCAGGTTAGAAAGCTTTGAAGTTCAAAACGTGTTTTTAGAATAAATTTCCTCATGTTGTGAAGAACAAAGCAGCAAATTTGCTACCTGAAACAGCCCCCATATCAGTTAAATTATCAAATGCAAATGGCTTATTGGGGTAATTCAGGAAAAAACCCCAAATGACTTCTTAAGAAACAGGCTATACATTTAAAAGATTTATATTCTTCTCACTCAAGAACAGTGCATAAGCAATATGGATGTTCCCAGCTCGACTCTTGACAAGGTTTTTATCACACTCTGACGGTGTCAGAGAGATCTCCTATAGGCTGAGCAGAAGAATTTTACCTTGTTCTGCAGGATGCTTGGCTGGAGCAAAGAAACTCTTCCATAACCCAAGATTTCAGCAGGTTATTTCATATGTCAGTTCTGCCCGTGCATAGGGAGTGAAAATCACCCTCCAATGCTCCTTCCTGGAAAGTCCTCTGGAAGGCAGGGGAACTTCCCAACTTTAGAGTRCTGCCAAAACATCCTATTTCTGAAGTCTCTTCCAGAAGAAATGCTTTGTAGGACTATGCATTTCCTTGGGACACTCATCTGGGAAAAATTAGGATAATTTCTTTAATCAGGCRTTGTGGTTGGAGTAGGGAGAATCGGGGAGCCACATGACCTCTCTCTCTCTCATGCCTGTCCTTTGCGGCTGTGTAGGACAGGGGGAATCCATCCTATACTAACACACTGTTGCAGGCTTAGGCAGCCCAATGAACCATTCTGTTTGCCCTCAGGCTCCTTCAGCTTACTTGAAATCAAGCAACASAGCCACTTTCCTGCATGGAAGCTGCTCAGCAGGAGAAACAGGGAAGAGTTAGCAGCTGCTTTGAGCTCTCCCCTTTTGCATCCAAGCTGCATGCTGGCCCTGAGGTGCAGGGAGGGGGAAAGGATGATGGGAGGCAGCTGGGGAATGTGATGCCCTCTATATCCTTCCTGTAGTGACAAGCCTTATTCAAACACTTCAGYTTAAAAAGCTCAGAGTGCAGCTCCAGGAGAATGCTTTCAATTCATAATCAAATATGGGGCAATAACAGATGGATAAAACAAACAAATGTGGGAGAGGATGAGGTACATACTCAAACACTCTGGAGTATGTTCTGGGAAGAAGACACCCACTTTCTACATGTTATTTCTCATTCAGGGAAATCTATGGGCAAGTGAACTTTAGGACCTTCT
>NW_026623278.1:2134748-2141493 GCF_030028575.1 Malurus melanocephalus
AACGGTTCTCATGTCCTTGCAGGCTTTGAAGCTCTTCCTATCCCAACTGTATTACTCCTGTCCATCTTACATGAGGAAACTGAGCAATCCTACCCCGTCTCTTTGCCAGGAGATGCAGCCTGTTGAGTGGAGCACTGGCACAGCAGCCCCTGCATGCATTAGTGTTCCATGAGCCTCACTGTGTGACACCTCACGATCCCTGCTCCGCCAGCTCTGCAAAGGGCTCTTCACTGGTGCACTGGGCTGCCACTGCACGTGAAGCCAACCCCATTGTTCTGTTGGTGGTGAAAATACACAGGTTTTTCCAGCAAAGAAAGCCTCATGSAAGCTGGGGGGCTTCCCAAGGCACAGCGGGTCGGTCACCAGACAAACAGCAGAATGCTTGAGGAGTTTATCGTGATCTGTCATCTTAATGTGCTTGAGTTCCTATGGCTGGGGACTGCATGTGAGATTGAAAACAGAGCAGACATGGGGACKTTGGTAGTAGATGAAGGAGCTGACAAAAATGTGTAAGGTGAACTTTCTCAGTTCAATCCTGTTAAGCAATACGGGGTTTCTATGCAGAGAGGGAGGATCTCTGCAGCTGGCAGCCCTGTGTGATAGCTCTAAGTGAAGCACATCATCATCTTGGAAAYSATGTTTTARCYTCATGGGGAAATGGCACATAGATTATAACAGCAGAATTTCCCTTCTAAGGTGTGTGCAGAGATCTCTGACCTTTAATTTGTTTTCAAATGTGATGAGTTTCTGCCACCTGTCATCCAGCCACAGATGCAATATCATACCAGTAGTGAGGTAAAGGACAGAACAAACTGTAGTTAGTTTGAGGAAATGGCAATATACATTTCAAATCAACAGCAGTAGTTCAATTCTAGAAACCATGACAAAATGCTTTTATTTTTTCCCCTGAGTTCAGTTTTGGAGGCTTGTTTTGAAAACAAAACATTTTCTTGGCATGTCTCTACTGATTTCTTAAATGTGCCAGTGGAGGAAAYATGCTCCTGTGTCTTCAGCTTCTTTGTAATAAGATCCAGTTAAACAACTAAAGACATTAAAAATTCATTAGAGCATTTCAATGGTGTAGTCAATCAGACCTGTTGTTTATCAAAGCATTTCCTGCCAAATAAAATGTCTTTTCATTTTTAAAGTGCATATAGAGGAAGACATTTGTTCAGAGTGCTTTGTATAAAATTGATTTTATATTTATATGTAAATTATTTTACACTTCTCTAATGAAGCAGWAGGTAAAATTAGGTAAAGGGTAAATCTGTGAGAACATCTCAGCTTTAACTGCCAAATTCTGCTTTAGGTCAAACAGCACAGGTGAATTACATCACAGTACTGGGGTGGCACTCAGTAATAAAAGAAGTTAATTGCAAATTCTTCATTATTATCTTCCTCATGAAACATTTTTARGGTACCTAAATGTTTGCAAGCAAAAATACGGTGAGCCAAATTCTGCTCTGATTTCCTAATGGTGTCTCAAAGAAGGATTTGGGTGATCCATGGATGAACTGTCAGCCCCCAAATTATTGTTATGCTTACTTCTGGCACTACTAGAAATACAGAAACCTTTGGACAAATCAGAATTATTGTCAAGGCAAATGTGCCACAAGAAAATAACTAGCTAAGTGTCATTTTGAGAATACCAGATTGCGTTCTAAATAGATTTCTGGAGCAGCAGCAGGTTAACTGATACTTAATTTCTGCTCATCTGCATCGGATGTGACCAAATCAAGTGCCAAAATAGCTGATGCAGYTTCATATCATCCAGAAACTTGCACAAGTGCTTCAAAAGCTGTTATCATGGACATAGCTCTGTTCAATGTGATTTCAGTTCCACCTCTCAGTGTGGTTACTGAGAATGCTGGCTGGGAATCTGAATTTAACCACAATGTCTCGGTACAATAAAAGTTGAGCCAATGCATTAGATCTGCATGACCTTCCACAGGAATCTAGATTGGAGGTGACAGCAAACCTGACAATTGAGTTAAGACTCATGTTGGTGAGGAAGAATTGTATGAGGCTTGCTGCAGTTCCCATCGATCTAAACACAGTGRAATCTGGTATTTTTGTTTGAAGGATTGTATTATTCTTCTAAACCTGCTTGAAAGGGTAATGGAMATTTATACTTGGAAGACTGGGGACCTATCTGAATTTATGAGATTTCAGTATTTTAAGCTTTAAATTAGTATTTAAAATGTATGCTTATCTTATGATATAAAATCTGTGGTTAAGCTTAGAACATAATGYTTCTCCAGATGTTTACATACATGAGCCAAACTGAGAAAAAGATTGTTAAATAATTTGATACCAGCTAGGGAAAAAAACTTGATTGAAATATTTTCTGAACTGTGAATCTTTAAAAGGAGTGATCTTAATTGCATGGTATTTTTCAATGGAAGTCTGAAAAGACTTTGTAGTCTTACAAGGACGTACTTTATATATRCACATTAAATATGTACTCTTAAGCCTTCAAAGAAAGGTATATAATGAATATTCCTTTCAATAGTGTGATTTATCACYAACAGAGCATGCTCAATTCTCTGCATTTTTTTGCTTGCATTTAGAAATTTCTTCTTGTCAGAAGTACAGAAGCTTCCAAAGCTTCCTTTTCTTGTAAAGATGTGCCTGACCTTATCTTCTATAAAAAGCTCTATTTTGGCTARCACTCTATTTACATAGGAATGCAAGCATAATTAAATGCTGACAGCAAGAGGTCTGTTTGGGTGAAATCTGAATGAATATCTTATAGCGATGTGGTTAACAAACCTTATAAAAATAAAAAGAGGAGAAACTGCACCCCTCACACAYTGGGCAGTGTTAGCAGAGGGTGTCCTGGACTGGAGGTATGTAAACAACGAGGTGGCAATGTTAGGTTTGCGGTGTTGACAGCAGCATAAACAGCATAAAGAAGCCTTCTAAACAAAATCTSCAGCTGATCAGTGGAGCCGACCCACCACAGGCCTTCAGAGCTGCTGGGAGGGCGAGATGCATGGCCAGAGGGTGCCTGTGTGCTCCCAGCCATAGGGAGGGCGGGGAAGAGGTGCTGTGAGGTGCTGTTCAGCCACGGGGCTGTCAACAGGGGTGACCCCSAGAGTGGACCTGGATGCTGCAGAGGGTTGGCACATCAAAGGGCATTAGCAGCACCACGGCTTCTGCTGCCCCAAATACCAGAAAAGGAAGAAGTAGCCCTACCAGAAGTTAATTTAGCAAAACACTAGACTTTCTGTAGGAAAAAATGGAGCCAGTGAAATCCTGACCCTCTAAAATCCATAAGGATGTTACAGCTGATTTCAGAGAGTGGTAAAATACTAACCTATCCTTTTTGTGAACTCTCTCAGCCCAAGTTGCCTGTGTGGTTTTTGAGGGCACAGAAGAGGATMAATACTTCTCTGTCCATCTTTGTCYTTTTCTAAATTCTCTCCTTGCCTGTTCTGTTGGAGTCAAAACCCAATCYGTGTTGTTRAAATCACCCAYGGATGCTTAACAGCAGTGCTGCATGAAAGAAATACTGATTTGCACAGTGCMGTGGATCTTCCTAAGAACAGAGAATGAGCCCAGGTACCTTCTTTTTTATGTCACAGGCCWTGAAAAGTAGCGCTAAGTGAGATATGAGCTGCCCTGAACAGATGCAGCTGGTGTGTTTGACTGTGATAAGTGGTGGAAAAGCATGCCATATCTTCCCTCAGGAATGTGTTTATTGGTTGAAATGTTACATCCGAACATTCCATTTTTTACTGGTAAGTTTAAATACGGAATACATATGTACTTGTAGCAAGTACTCAAATAGATGGTTATATTTGGCTTTGCTCTTGTTAATGCAGTCATGCACTGTTGCCAATGTTTTAAAACCTATCTGTATAAACTTGGGCATTTAGATCCATATTTCAATGTACAAAGAAGTGGTTTCATTTTCCAAAGTACTGAGAGGCTAAGAGACTTCTTGAAAAATAGTTGTATGACCATCAAGTGAGGTGTTGACATGATTGCATGTAGATAGATGTGATCACAGTTGTTCATATAGAAACCAGATCCGTTCCAGATTCCATTTCAGAAAATGTATAGGTGCATTAATTCAGTGCTAATGTGCTGTGTCTCAGCTGTAATAGCTTTTTTTATAATTGACATCKGGGTTAAAAACAGAAGAAACTGTTTTTGGAAGATTCCTGGGTTATGGTATTTCAAATTGCTTTGTAGCTGCAATTATACCTACTAAACAGTGAAATATTTAATAGCATGTTTTATATTCCCACCTTTATTTGGATTGTAGTGTAGTTGATTAAATTTAGAAGACTATACAAGCTTGTCCTTTCTTTTTAGTTGACTGATAGAAGTAATTTGTCACTGTTTCCATYGCAGGCCACATGATTAAGATCAGAGTCAAAAACACAACTGTGCAGATCTCAACCACTGGGACCATTGCTGTGCACTGAGATAACCAAAAAAGGTAGAGGCTGAAAGAAGACAGTGTGATTTGAAATTAATCTAGATGTAACAACTCCCTTCTGTAGGCTGTGGTTGGGARCTCTCAGCTGAGCTGAGTGTGCCAATGGCTGATTCACAACTGCTGGCCTGTTCCTTCTCTGACCTAACGCTGTGCTCTTCTCACAGCTGCTGATAAATCCTCTGAAGCCTAAAAYCTTGGGTTGCCTGAGGTTGACGGAGCCCTGACAGCCTGCACCAGTTGAAGATCAGTCCCTGGGTGTCTGAACCCTACAGGGAGCGTTCTTTTCTAATGAGCAACATGTTTGAGGGAACTGCAGGGACTGTGATCTGAGAGTACTGGGGGGAAGCAACAGCCAAGACCCAAATGTTAGTTCCTTTGGTAGCAGCTAACACATTTCCTGACTGCAGTGCTGTCCATGTAACTTGAAAAGAATTCTGAATGAGTCTGTGGCAGAATAAACTAGCTAATGAGATCATGGGAGAGGGCTTTTTTTTCCTTGATGACCAACCGTTGTCTTGTCTGGTGGTAATAAATACACGACAACCACAAGTAATGGAAGAGTTCATCATTGCCAGCAGTACTGGATCCCAGGCTTTCTTTTCCATGAGCCAGTGAAATGCACAGGCCACACTGTAGTTCAGAGGAAGAACAGGCAGGCTGAAAACAAAACACCCTCCCTCCCTTCCAGCATGGGCTTTTGCAGTGTTTCTGAAAAAAAAAAAAATAAGCTCTCTATAGAGTATTTCAGTTAATCTTTAGAGACCAGTAATAAAACTCTAGGAAAAGTATGCAAAGGAGCAGATAGGCCACTTTCCATCAGGATGGCTGTACTTGGTAGGAAGATCTGCTTCTGATTAACATGCCAAGAAAGTACTTAGGTTGAAAGAGAATTTTACTAGACACTTTTAAAGGAAACTGTTTAGAAAAATGCCATGTACTGACCTCTGAGAAAGATCTGCAGGATCAGTGTTTCCTTCCAGTTCACTCTGAGGTTTCTACCCTCTCTGTCATGCCCTCAATAGCAATAGCAATAATACCAATACTTTCAGCACTGCAACACTCTCTACTTCAAAGCACTTCACAAACACTGGACTAGATTCAGTCTGGTCTTCTGCGGATGTAAACTTTCTGCTGAAACCCTGGCTCTGTTATAGTGAATGGCAAATTTCCCACTGACTTCAGTGGGGTTGAGATTTCATTCACTCCTTGTCAAAGAATTTGGGCAAAGCAAACCTTCTGAAAGAGGTGAACGTGGTAGCTGAAAGGAGATGAAACCCCTCTTCRTTGCAGGGAACACATAAATTCTAAAAACAGAGCACAGGCACATCCAGACTGTTAGGGGAATGACAGAGGGAAGAAAGTCTAACCAATTATTCACCTCACAATGTCTTTTCTCATAAGTCAAGCATYAGGACAATTTTCTGTTTTTGTTTTGCCCTCAAACTTGTAAGTCTACTAAGGGTAAATAGCTGCTTGACTTACTAGCTTGGTTATAGCTTGCTGACTTCTCRATAACCTTAGTTTCTAATAATTTTGCTTAGCATTGTCACTGGCAGTTGTTCATAKCAGAACAGTTGGACTTTATGCCCCTTTTCACAGGGGCAGATCAGTCAGAAGTCAGCCCCTTGCTCACACGCACGCTCAAATATGTTTTTTTTAACACTTAAAACACTGCAAGTATCTTGAATATTTTTAGTCCTTTTTTATCACATTGTTCAGTGAAGATAGCCTTTAAAATCTTTTGGGGCTGAAGAAGATATGTTTTCACAAGCATATTTAGAGATTGCAAAATGTTGTTTATTTTGTATGAATAAAGATTGCTTTTATAGTTTTGTGATCCCAAAGAAATTACTAACCATATGCAAGGCTGAAGAGGAGGCATAGCACTGAATATCAGGAGAACTGAACAGTGAGGAAGATTTTAAGAAATAAAAATGCTTTAAAAATTAGTTGAAACATTGAATGATGCCAGCCAAGCTATATTTGCTCCTTCTGATCAGGACTCTGTACCTGAAATCCTTATGCGTGATGTTGCCATCTGCCTTTGCTTTTGAATGATCCTACTGAGCATTTCTAGCCTCCTGGGGTATATAAACCCCATCTGTCCAACTGAACAGTGAGGAATCTCTGTTACCTGAGCTGCTCTCGTTTTCAGCTTCCAGTTGGTACACCCCTGAACATGCCAAAGACCAGTCCTGACATCTTGGCCTTGTTTTTCTTTCTTCTCTTCCATGTGTGTATCTTATTACATGGAAGTATGCTGAGAGGTAGTTTGCCATGTAAAAATGTTATGAA
>NW_026623278.1:2141543-2248866 GCF_030028575.1 Malurus melanocephalus
TTTCATTTTTTTTTCTCTCTATGTTCCTTTTTGTACCTTTTTTTTTTTTTTTTTTTTTTTTTTTTTTTTCTTTGCTATGTATAAGTCTTTACAGCAAAGCCAGGAAAGAATGTGGAAACAGCTGAAAAGTAAGTTGCTCTTCTACTTAGGTCTAAAGTCATAATTTCTCTGCGTACTTTGGAAAAGCTGCTTTCCAAATATGAGCTTCACAGAGTTATTGTGGCCTTGTATTTGCATTCTGTGCCTCATCACTAGGAGCAGCTGAACTAGTTTAAATTCTCAAAAGCAATGAGAAATTCACTAGAGACAATAAATCATAGACATCATGAACTTCTGACTGGTGTGAAGTCATTCAGAAATATATTTCCCACCAGATCTCTGCAGTCTGTGGTATTCCCATCAGGTGATTAATCCTCTGTCAGGGTGCAAAAGGAGACAAGGAAATACAGCAGATAAGGAATACAACATTGCTTATGCTTCCAGACTCTTTGGGTGATAGAAATGARCTGAAATCTGTTGCAATGCCTTGCATTGCACATCTTTTAAAAATTCTAAATTATGACTGAAGTGATAAAGTGTTCTGAAGTATAGATGTGTGAAAGCATGTAGGCGTTTGTAKGTCTAAAGAATAAAAATTAAGACCACTGCATTAGTTTTTCTGACTAGCTTAAAATACATATTTTTTGATAGTTCTAAGATTTTTCAGTTTTTATTTTTTTCCCTGTGGGCTGGGAAAGCAGTCCCTGTTGTGTAAGAGGAACTTACAATATTTGAAATTGTCTGCTAYAGTGATTATTGTCACTATTGGCCTCTGAGCATGCTTGCTCTCACAGGAAAATTTGGCAGCGTTGGATGTTACCAGATGCTCAAAGATTATGAGTAAAAGTGGAGAGGAGCACAGGTGTATAAACCCCRGAGAAAGAACAACTCAATGAATAGGATTTGTGATTAAGTACAAGAAAGAAGAGTGGGTTGGTGGTTGGGTGAAGGATGCAGCTTTTCTATTGCAGAGCTTGAAGAAATTTTGACTGAAATAAGGGATGTGAAAAAGAAGTATGGATCCCCTAAACACACTTTCCCTGAACAACTCTAAATKTTGTGGTGATTCCTGTTTGACCTGACTGGCACTGTCTGAATGGGAAGGGGATGGGAATGATGTTTGGGGCTGTTGATAAGGATGCTGATTGAAATACTGCATGCCTCAAAGAAGCAAGGAATAGAAGGCAACTAGCTTTTGAGTTGAGTCCTTATTCCTTCTTGAATGATTAAAAGGAAGAGAGTGCCATGTAATCAGAACTGAAATTTTATTAAAGGCATGGAACAGATTGTGTGGCTCTCATTTACACCTGCACAGATTTGGATTTGGTCCAYGAAGCCTAACTACACACTGGTGGAACTGAGCCTGGTGTCTTATGCGCAGTCCCTGAGTCTGGCAGCCGTGGCGGGTGAGCTGCTCTCAGGAAATGGGGCATGTGTTTCTGTCCTCAGATCTGTGTGCTAAGTGCTGGGCCTGGCCTGACAGATGTTAAAGTGCCTCTGAGTAAGCGGGAAATTATATACAAAAGTTTCCTATTACGGCTGGAATAAACAATTTCTTAACTTTTGTGTATGCTTGTCTTTCAGAGAGGCACAGTGCTCTCAGTCTCTAAGGCTGCTGATTAATTGCYACAGTTCCTCTGGATCCCAGCGCCTCTGGAACCTGTGAGAAACTCCTTTTCATACTACTACATTGACTTCTCAAGAAAAGTTTAAGTGCTTCATAAGCATAAATTAATTCAGCCAAACAGCATTTCTGTGATGTGGGAAAACCTGTGATGCCTACCTGACACCACTTACTTGTCTTGCTTAATATTACAAACTGAATCAGTGATGTAGATAAGAACCATACTCGGGATCCCTATTTCTGACTTCGTTGCTTCACACAGTGAATGCAGACATGGCAAACTCGCAATACTCAACAGAACAAGTGGCTGAATTGTGACTGGTGCATCTTTGCATCATAGTGCAAAAACAATTCCTTTCATGAATTCCTCCTCTCGCTTCAAAAACTAGCTCTAGTGAAAGGAAAATGCTCACTCTTACAAATGTGGCACAAAACTTTTTCTGCTCTTTATCTTTTACCCCCCTAAAACTGAGTGGCTTTATTTAAGATTCACAGTCCAATTTCTGACCTAGGTGGCTGAGTTAACGGACTGGCCTTTAGATTTGGTTCCCTCTGGAGTCACCAGACAGGTGTGTATTTAGGAGGTTCCTCTGGAGGATGATTCAGAACAAAATTCCAAGTCAGGTGGTCAGATTTGAGCTGATGCCTAAAGCCTTAACAAACTCTTGTTCCTGATTGCAATGGGTGGAGCTGGGATTCATCTGAGAACACAGTATAAAAGAAGTGAAATATGTCTGACAGAGAAAAGACCAAGAGGTGATTATGCTTGTACCATGTTTGTGCATCTATGAGGGCTCTAAGCAACAGGAATAAATGTACAGTGGAGACATCTRTGTTACAGGCTTGTCACAGTACTGAGCACAACTCAGAAACTATACATTAGCTTTTGATGGCTGATTAAAATTTCCAGTTTTGCATTAATAATGGGACAACCTGTTGTCATTTGCCTTCTCCCTTACATAAAACCTTCTGCCAGACATTAATTTTCCAGTCGGGGAGGCTAAATGCATGTGAACATTATCTGAGGGATCTTGAATATCTTTTCCAAAGACAAGACAATGACACTTCTCCGTGCAAGTTCAAACATGACTCTCCCATGTTGCAAAGAACTGTCAAATTGAATAACAGGTACAGTGAAAGCACTTCTTTCCCAAACTATTCAAATGAGCAGCAGCTTAAATAAACAGAACCTGGCTAAAGGTTACATGAAAGATTTGTCATAGCAAGAAGTAATATTTGAATGATAATATCTCTTAGTTTATTCATTATTTAAAGTTACTCTTTTAAATAGACCTAGAGCAGGTTCCCAGGTAACCCCTGMGATAAAGTTATCAGTCTCTGTCTCTCATCTTCACTACATCCTGCCATAAATAATGCCTTTGCACATGGTATCTCCTACCAGTGGTGATTGCAGTAACTCTTTGGCTCCCAGCAGAAGTAGTTGGGGGTGTGGTTAAGCCAGGATGCAGCGAACATGATTCATACAAAAAACCTCAGACCTTGGACTGGTTGTAAGGGATTCCCACGTTTATTATGTGGGAAAGTGTTGAACATATTGTATAAATTATACAATGGAGCTGAAAGATTGGGATTTCCCTGTGTTAGTCAGTTGGTTACTACACCAGATTTAGACTGTCATTAAAGAAGAAAATAAGAATCTTTCTTATTATAGACAGCAAGACAATATTCAAGATACTTTTTAATTAAGAGAATCCCAGAGAAATTAGAAAGTGATGCAGAAATTGGAGCCACAACTGATTTGCTTTTTGCAAATAAGCACAACCTTTACAATGAAATGGCTTTTTTTTTTTTTTTTTTTTTTCTTTTGAAAGCAGTCTCTCTAACAATTCAGTTATACTGACAGAAGACATGACCTTTCTATGGTATTCAGGGCATTTGCAATGTCTGATTTTACTTTAGTCATCTGTTATGGTGCAGTTTGGAGGAACCCAGGTTCCTCAAACTGCCAGTGTACAGRAGGCAGGCATGATTCAGAGCAGCCAGGCTAAATGCCTGAAGGAATTTGAAGGAGATGGTGTGAATACCACCTGTGCTTCTACTCTGAACTTTATTTTTCAGGAGTTTGTAGCTTTACTGTAAAACTTCTCTTGGAGCTGAAACTTTGCACACATGAAGTCAGACTTGTAACAGCCACCAATTTGTAACAGCTGAGGATCTGGCCCAGGATCTGTAACTTTGTTTTTAATAGCTGTTTGGAAGAGATTATTCTACAACTTGTTCTAATATGTACATTCCCAGTAGACTGCTCAGGTAATTACTTGGGCTGTAGTTCAAATATTCCACAGTTTGAAATATACTTGTGGAAAAATCTATTTTTCTGTGTACAGAGGTATAGAACAGTCACTTCTTTGGCACGTGTAGCTATTCCTTTGCAAACAAATCCAAAGTTATAGGTGGACAAATGAGTGAATGAACATGCAAATATTTTCATTTTGTATTTAAGGGTATGTTTGGAAATGTGTACCTTTACACAGCAAAAATTTGTTACCTGGCAATACACAAGGTTACACAGAATAAAGAAAAAATGAAGAAATKATCATGAAAAAGAAGTTTGACATTGGAGAAAAGTCTTATATGCCATCTTGAGTGCTGCTGACTTTCTCATTGGCTTATTTGAAAGATATTTTCTACCTATAAATATCTTTTACATTCACAGGTCAGTAGGGCCTAATTTAAATTCCTATGCTAAACTTCTGCATATATTTATATTATGTAYCTCCATAATTAATAAGAAGTTAAAGATCTCTGAGCCACAACAAATTAAAGTGATATTTCAAACAMGGTGTTCAAGCCTGATAATTTAATGCTTTAAAGATCCTCCCTGCATAAATGTGAAATTATTCTGAACTGGGCACACTGGATGCATAGGACAGCTTCACAAGTTAATTTTCCCAGGTTAAGAGTCTTGACAAACTGCCTCTGTTTGTATTGTGAAATGTATTTCYCAGCCCTGCTCCCCATTTCCCATGGAACCCTGCCCTTTATATTAGAGGTGAATAATTAGATCACTGGGTTTAATGTTATTATGCAGCTTGCCAAGGTTGGGTACGCTATCACTTGCTAGAAGGTGTTCTCGGTCACCCTAATGATTCTAAGGCAGGACCAAATCTTTACTTTCCCTTGGGAATCAACCTCAGGGTGGCGTCACTCAGTCAAAGCATGACTTTTCTTTCAGGGTTTAACAAGCCTCACCAAAGACTAAATKGTGCATTGTAAAACCAGACCTGCAAAGTCTCACACACCTAACAAATGAGTCCCACTCCTTTTTGCTTAAGGAAAAATTAAAACAAAGGAAAAAAAAAAGAGTCTTGCCTAAAGGGATTTCTCAGTGCTATTAGGTAAAAAAAAAATCAAGTCAAACAAATCATCTTTCTCATACTTAGAGACTCAGTGACATTATCTTTTGCATGACACCATAACTGTGCTTTGGTGGCAGTGATTAAATGCTGTTCAGCAGGCTAAGCCATATCTGAAAAGTTCTGTTCAAGAAAAAGGACTTTGTGTAGAATGGGTTATTTGGCTTTCTAGCAGTTTCAAAAAATATGAATAACAAGAGGCTGGATAAGATTTTGAGGAAGATTTTTTATTATGTAGAGAAATAACTTCAAGATAATTTAAAAATAACTTTGTCTTTAATCCAGGGATCAAAATGCTTCACATTGAAACATTTTAAACATTTAAATGGGTAAATAGTATTGATACTTGAAATATTTTAAAATATATTCTTATCTTCCCCCGACCTAAAAAAAATTAGTAAAATAGCTGTACATCATGCTTTAACACCTCCATTCTCAAAATGGACTGTTGCTGCAAATTTTGTATAGCTCTAGTCAAAATGACCTGAATTTAATACCATCTCAGAAGACAATCCAGGAATAGATATTTTTTTAAGCACATCTTGTGCTTTTACATGCTATAGGGCACATGCAAGTGCTCTAAGGAGAGAATGAAACTGGCACTAAAAAAAATCACCCTGATACCAAGAGCATCTTTGAAGCAAATGACTGCTGCAAGTTGCAATATCAGTGCTTTGTCTTTATTCCACCTGCACATTCATTTAATCCAAATATAATGTAATGAATATYCTCCTAATGTGAAATATTTAACCTCTAAGAACCCTTTGTAGATACAACCTTACCTTTTCATTTCACACACCTAAACCTTCACTTATACTCAGCCTCCCCTATCCCCACAAACCTCTATGGGACATCCACTTTAAATAATAAGATGCATAATTAGCCATTAATACGCTAGAGGTTAATGAGTAGGTATAATCTCATTAACCTAATGGGAGTTACAGGTGTAACTTGTCAGCAGCCCTAGGCTGCCAAAGAGCGCAAAGGAGTTATTGCTATCTTTAAATACAAGTTAAATAAACATGATTCATATCTATATTTTCTTCATGTACCTTGGCATTCCAGAAAGCTTTATGATTTTAGCTGAGATAGTTAGTTGCTGCAAGCAAAAGGCKAAGAGGTTTGTCCTAGGTGAAATTACTACCCAAACAAATGCTGTTGACAGACTTTTCCTATGGGGCCCAATCATTATGTTTTCCTTTAGATATTGTAACTTTTTGCTGTTTTCTAATAATTCAACTGGAAAATAAAATTTGGTAAAATATCTATACATTTGTAATTCAAGATCACAGAAAAAAATCCTCCTGTGTTGTAGTGCTCTAGAAAATTTAGGCAAATGTGACTTTCTGTGAAATGTTGTGTATGGTTGTTGGTATCAACATACACATTGTGTATATATTGTACTTTGCTGCTGTAATCTCAGGAACCACTTGTCTGTAGCCTGGTTTGGTTTGGAGCCAGCAATGCAACTATTTATCCCCACAAATATGAGTATTAATGGAAAACTTTTCATTTGTAATTGCAACGAACTAGTGAGCTTCTGAGAGAGACATCAGACACAAACACTACACAMCAAGTATACTTATTCTTCGTTTCTGAGGCATATTTTTTTAATAGATAACTTTTCATGCTTGTTTAAGGAAAAAAAATCATTACTGTTCCTTTACTAATTTGAATGCATTCAATGACGAGAATATTTCCCTGATAGCCAAAGGCACAGTATGTTTAAATGTTCATTAAGCTCCACTAATTAATTACATAAATTTTATTAATGTATWATTGAGTGAGGGGTTCGTACTATATTATATTACAAAAGAATCCTTTGCCCTATATTTCGTTCCTTAGAATGCCTCAGAGCTTTGTTTAAAATTATTAAACACCACTTCAGTGGCAATTAAAAGTTTTTATCATGAAAATGCAGTGCATTTACTACATTTTTCAAGAGCATCTTACTTTTTTTGAAGAAGCAGTGCAAAATGTAGCATGCTAGACCTTTGATGTCTCTAGTAAATGCATAGTGACTGCAGGGCAACTCCATCTAGCTATGGGTTGCTCAGGTCTCGTGGGAGAAAAGTTAAGTCCTATTCCGTCTGCTACCAGCTGGGAACCTGTTGCTTCCCTCTGTCTCCCTTCTCAGAGTGTTTCACCTGCTYCCTTGCCAATCCCAGTCTCTTCAGACGGGCTGTGAAGCAGCAGATGGGAGGTGGGGCAGTACAGCAGTGAGCAGAGCTGGAGGTTTGCTGGCTCTGAAGAATTGCTCAGAAGCTGGCAAGGGTGAGGGTGAAGCAGGTGAAAGGGCGTAGTCAAAAAAAAAAAAAAAAAAAAAAAAAAAAAAAAAAAAAAAAAAAAAGGATGGGTGGAAAAAAGGAGTGGGAAAAGGGATTAAGACAGTTAATTTACCAGAGATGGTTACTGGTTACAGAGATGGTATTCATAACTATATTCTTTTGCCTTCAAGCTTTATTGCTTAATGATAAAGATATCAACCCTTGATTTCCTTAGAGCTGTCTGAGAACCCAAACTAAAGATTGCCAGAGATKTCTCTTCAGTCAATGACTGCTAGGGCTGGCTTCTCTTTCACAAACATCCTCTGTTACGTATTTTGCTTTGTGTTCAAAAGGCACCGTGTCTAGGGACAGTAAAGTGAGATGGCATTCTTCTGTCCCTATCGCTYTTTTTTTTGCAACTGTACATATAAAGATTTTGCCTAGTGTAGGACACAATTGGTGTATCTATTTAATGACTAAAGGAGCAGAAGAGTTTAAGGCTGTATTTCCAAGTCTGTCCTCAGTATCTGAAGAGAGAGATTTCCAGTCAAATTCAGCTCTCAGGTACAATGAWGTCAATGGGTGTTTTCCAGTGAATACAGGGATACAAGACTGGAGGAGGCTTATAGASTGACAATCCTCTGCTGTCACAGACAACCACACCACAGGGTATTTTCATTAATTAATCTAGCTTAATCTAAAATGYTTGTTGAAGTTTTTGCTTTCCTATCAAAAGATTGTACCAGAACTTTCCTCCTTTACTTATTGAGAAGCCTTCATAGGAAGGTTATCAGATATTATCACATTGTATTGATCTCAGAAGGATCACAGCTTTTTTTCTAAGAGGTTAACCTCTTCAGAGGGGRTGGGCACCTGCAGCTTTGACTGATGACCTTTCCAGTAGGCTTGTTCCCAAAGCTGAGAAAATCAAAAGCAAATCCCCCCGTGTTCATTATAAGTAGTTTGAACTAAAAAGTGTTCAAGTCAAGAATGAACCCACATTAGAAATTGTATCTCACTGATGTCTCTTTTGCCTTAATACAAATTCAAACCCCTTAAGATTATTATAGTCTTGAAATTGAGAGCATCATGCATATGTAATTTTGACCAGTATGAACCTATGCTGTTGACATTATCATTCAGTGAAATGTGCTGACTTGAGGGACATGAATGCATTGTGTAATGCCTGAGAATTATCTCTTACTAATTAATCCCTCTTTGTTTGTAATCTCATGGGAAATATTTTTTCCTGTATGGGTGGAAGGAGCATATGGATGAATCCTTAAGGTGGCCTGAAGTATTTTATCTAGGTTTTTTTTTTGGTTTTTTTTTCCAGAGGAAAGCCTTAGAACACATTTACCATGTAAGTTTTTTTGGAGGGGGTCTGTAATCTTAAATCATTGTAACCTAAAACCTGGMTGAATTTTAAACAGAAATTCCCTTCTAGATAAAAATAGGGCTAATTAACTTTCTTAGTTGGAAGCCTGGTTTGCCTCCCTTGGCTTTATTCTTTCATGGATGCACTGAGTGCTGACTTTGCAGTATGAGCAGATTTATGTATTGCCTCAGATTTAGACTTTTTCTATTTTTTTTCTTTTTTTTTTCCCCTTAGGCTAGTCATTTACTATTAAAAGCTGTATGAACAAGCCAATATTGGTTTCTGATAACTAAAATAACTTGATGCAGGTATGTAATTTCTATGTGTTACTGTTTGCAGAGTCAGATCTTTGTAACCATTAAACTCAGCTAGAACYGTCAGAAGAGAGAATAGTCATTGATTTCTCACAATTAAAAGGCTTGATCCTCATTTTCCTTGAAGGACATCTGCATATTCTTCAACAATGTACAAAGAAAAATAAAATCTTTAGTGCATTGTGCTACTGCTTTATTACTACTACTGTAATAAAGATTAAATGAAAAATTATTCCTGTCTGCAAGCTTCAATTGAAAGCAACTTGATCAGCTTTCACTTTCTACAAGAACTTTTCTTAACTGTCACCTTATAATTATTTTTTAAAATCCAGCTATGTCTTTGATARATATGGTACGAGAGACAGGACTGTGTCTAAAAGCCATCTAACTCTTATCTCCTGTTCAGAGGTTTTTCCCTGAAACACTTTCTCAGAGTTAGGATTTGGCATAGCAAGTTCCTTCTTATCTGACAGGAGCTGAGCATTCTCAGTCCTCTCCTGGAGACAGCTCCTCAAGGAGGTGGTCCACAAGCAGAATGGTTGTCTCAGGAACTGGTATGTAATCAMCAAAATGAACATCACTTAGTGCTATTTTCTTGTCAGATGACCCAGTRGAAGTTAGCCATAGTTTTCCTACAAGAAAATTACTAGTTTTCTCCTCAGTCTTTATKAGATTTCATTGTAGATGCAAAAAAACATAGTGTCAAACAAAGTGTTCAAAGAGAACAAAGTCAAACAGCTGACTTTTTTTTTAATTAGCAGAACTGACAGTAGTTAGGTGAGATGGAACTGATTAATAAAAAGAATTCTGACAGAGATAACTTAATTAAGAGTAATATGCAAAACTATAAAAAAAATTTAAATATGATTTCAGTGGTTATAGGTCTAATTTTTTTCAGTTTGTCAAAGCTGTTAATCTGAGTGTCTCAACATCTTTATATGAATTCACTTTTACAATCATGATTACTGAAAGGAAAGCCAAGACCTCTGTTTTTAAAATGGCCTTCAATTTTGGTTCACACCATTCCAGTCCACTTAGTTTCAGAACATAAGGCTTGATTATTAGTACTACTAAAAAAAAGCCTGCCTAAAATAGGGGAAAGAAGAGGGGAAATACAGAACTTTGCAACACATATTTTTCTGTTYCTCGTTCCAAAATATAAATCATCAAAATTGGCATGTGAATTTCCATTTCTACTTTTTTTTTATCTCTCCCACAATATCAAAGCAGGTATTTTGACATATTAAGATTAGTACAGTATGCTTCAGTCTTCCTAATTGTAAATATTTTTTCTGGTGGATATTTCTTGCACCAATTTTGGGAAATTTGGCTATGGACTCTTTTWTGCTGTCCAAAAGTATTGTTTGCARCAAACCTTTCTTCTAGTGTAATGTGTATAGTATTTTGGCGGAACATTAGCAGTTTCTTTCTGAACAATAGGAAGACTGTGTCTTAGAAAGCTCTGGAAAGGATTTAGAGGTCAAAGAAGACAAGTCACTCAACATGAGTTCCCAGTGAGATGTTCTGGGAAAAGACTGATGTGGTCCTTTGATATATAAGAAGGGGAGTTGTGAGTAGCATAAGGAGGTGTTTTTACCTCTATCTGACACGGGGGAGATTAACACTGAAAACACTGCATACTGTTCCCGTCTCTTCRCAATGTTGTTCTAACTACAGTGGTCTAAGCATATGAGAAAGATTTSAAAGAAGGGATGCATTTTTGCTTTTTGGACCAGCCCAGATATTTGGAAATATACAGAAAAACAACTGGGCGTATGGGCCTCTCTTCATATCATGACATCTGTATTGGGAAGAATTAGCGAGAGTACAGAAAAAAGAAACAAAATTGTTCCAACCAGTGAAAAAAATCCAATAGGATTAGAAAGAGAAGCAACCCAAGATGTSCATCATATTAAAAAGAATACTGAGTGTATTGATGATTTCAGTACAGAGCAAATTCTGAGTGCTAAGGGGCACTCTGATTTGGAGATGAATGTCATACTGAGGAGGAAAAGAAAAACATAACAAGGAAGAGAGCAACAAACAGTTTTTTAAAAAGGCAGAATTATTTAGGAAAAAAAATGCAAGTAATGATGCCATGTGTATTTGCACATGCATGTATTTGYACAGGTGCCTGCAGTAACTTTGGAACATGTTTCTCTGCAGTCACTCTTGTTGGGGGGAGGTCTGAAAAGCAATTATGTTTCTACAGCTTTCATKAAACTATTTGGTCATGAATAGGTAAAACCTCTCTTTGAACAATCCTGACAGAGTGGTCTATAGTGATCTGAAGTATTAGCCAAAATGTGAGTTTTCAGATTAGTAAAACACAGAGGATCCACAAGAAGTTGGGGAAAAGACCTTAAAATGTTCTGTGTATAGGAAGAAACTTTAATCAGAGCTCACAGCTTGTTAGGCACCTAAGTAAATCAACCATGAAACACAAATCCATAGGGGACTAAGCTTTATTAGTCCCAAGCCTATATTAGTTGTGTAATACTTAGAGTGATTAGCTGTAGGGATAAACTACCAAGGGAGAAGTGGSTTTGCCATCTTTTGAAGTCTTTGGATGTCTTTTTTTGGAAGACAGTGAAACACAAGTAATTGGGTTAACAACAGGACTAAGTGAATGCAATTGAATGGCCTTTATAATAGAGGAGAGCCTGATGACCTAATGATTTCTTCTGGCCACAAAAATCTAGGAATCCATGAATTATAAATGCAAAGCATCTCAGATGAGTCTTGTGAGGAAYTGGCACAATGTCACCCAGCTAATTAACTCTATAGCCAGTGCCAATCGTATGTCCAGGTGAAAACACCCCCGCCTGGCTGCCAGGTTAACGTGCTGTGCTCTAACATCTTTCATTGTTGTCASTGGAATGTTAATAGATGATGGCAGCACAACAGGGGTGAGGACGGACAACTGGGAAAAGTTTAAGATAATGTCATCAGAACTGAGTGCTGTCACAGCATAATGGTCTCCTGCTGGCACCTAAATGCAGAGSAACTCACGGAAAATTAAACATCAAGGCATGTTCATTTGCAAAGCTGGAGATACGGATCCAATGGCAATCTCCTGCTACAATGGGCTTATTTCTGCCTTACTAAATGGATGTAGAATCAGTGGACCAATAATTGTAGTTTTTTTTCTATGTGGCCAGAAGCCAGGTGTACTTTATTGTGTATTTCATTTAGATTACAGAGCATTTATCCACTAAATTAAAGATTAAAAATTATAGATTCAAAATGAATTTGGATTCTGCTGTTAATTCTGCTATGATTATGATCTCTTTTAGGTCCTGAGTCAGGGGCATTCTTGATGTCAGAACAGTCAGTAAAGAATAGGCATCTTAATTTGAAAGTACCTCACAGTTTGGACATGGTCAGAGCACTCCCCCAGCCAGTTASTATTACTTACTTGATAGGTAATACCTTATTAAGATGCAGTGTCTTGATCAGTTTGGGTTGTGTCTCCCCATGTAAGACCTACTGCATTGCAAGCCCAGGTAATATGCCAAAAGTTTAATGAAAAGTAACCTGGAATTCCGCTGCAGACTATAAAGGAAGTAAGACAATCCCCTGAATTTCCCTCTCTGTACACACAAGGTGTAGTGCTTTATTGTAAGAATTCGTTAGGACATGCTGAAAGAAGACAGACAAAAAGATGAGATTTGTATATATTCATATGACTCCAGGAACCAGTACTTCAAGAAAAATACTGATTATTATAAGAGCTGAGCACAGAACAACCATGAGAGTTGGCAAGGATGATCTACAATTAATAATGTATGACAGGTCCAGTAACTGGTAACAGCTACTTGTTATTCTTTTGTTAGCTATGAAACCATGTTACATTTGGATTTGTTTTCCATAAGTATCTAAGCTTGTGAGTATCTGAATCTAGAATTTTGGCTTGGATTCAATTATAATTTGAATATTATCTGACTAGCCGAACCCTTTTTAATCTGTACCATTTAATACAGGGTAGCCACCTAGCATAAATACTGCTGTGTGACTGCTGACATTTCARTAAAGTATTTTTAATCCCTCAGTATTTTTAAGAATTGCCTATACTCATCTTTTAATAGGATCACTTTAAGCCAGCAATCTCAACAGAATTTTTAAAGAGGTTTTTTGAGGAAAACATGTTTCTCTTTTAATAGGTATTAAACTTTCTTTTAGTCAACAATGAATGATTTAACAAAGTTATCAAATGCATTATCACTTTAGATAATTAATGCAGAATTAATTTTTCCTGTGTATAATACTTCAGTCTTTCTGTTTGCTGCAGTCTTGCTGCATTGGTGAGAGTAACACTTTTTTGTTTTCATATTTTTGAGATATTTTTTGATAGGTTTTTGTTTCCCACACTGTGTTTTCCAGCACTATGTACTGCTGAAAGTGGTCAAGTTTAATGGAACGGTAGTCTTTCAGCATGACACATCACATGCAATCTTTCACTAGCGTCCTTTGTCCTGCAACAGCTGACAGAGTACCTGCACAACAAATGATGTTTTCCAGACACCAGTGAAAGCCTGATGTTATTTCTTAAGAATGCAGCAGCTACACTACRAACTGGAATGACACCACTCTAAAGCTAGTTCCTCCACTGGTTCCCCACCTGCCTTTCTGCAATGAAGATACTTTAAAAGCRGCTCCTAATAGCTGCAGTTTCTCCACTTGCATGAATGCTGAGAACAAAACATGCAGTCCTCAAAATGCAGAGTTATCATTTGGAAAATGCCAGGCTGACATGCTAATTACATGTGCAGAAAGATCAGAGTGCTGGAGGTGAGCCTGATTCTGCCAAGCTGTGCTCATTCATAAACATGAGAGGCACCTTTCACACTGTKCATGTCGTWTTTCATACTGGAGGTAGTGGGAATCATTCTGGTATGTTATCCTGTCAGAACTAGCACACCATTGAACAGGAACAGGACTGGCTTGGTATCAGAGGCGGAGGGTTCCTGGAAAACACTTAAATATTGCAAGAAAAGCTTTCAGTAATAATCTCTGAAATTTGAGAGGCATATTTATCAGATTTTGTGTGTACTTCCTCCTTTTCTTGTATCCTAGTAATATATATTAGTGTCATGCCATATCAAGATACAGACATCACAATGAAATCACCATTCTGTCTGTACTAGCCCTCATGAGATGGTATTGCAGGAGTGATAAGAGCTTAAAAGGGTACCATTAGAGTTTAAAGACTGTGGACAAATGCTATACTSAGCTCTTCAGTATATATTTGTTTAAGTGTAGGGATATTCATTCTTTTTTTCTTAGCAGAACTCCTCTTTGAATAATTCTATTTGCCATCTAAAATTCACCGTCACTTCATTTGAAAACAGAATCCCATTTAACTTTCCCCTCAATTCCCCTCAACACTACATATTTATTTTATCCAATAAAAAGAGAACATTTTGGTGATGGTGGAGTAATAAATCCCAAGGCAGAAATTTCCTTTAAGTTAGCTGCAGGGAAGCAGTTTGGGTATTTTTCACTGAAAGGGTAATCAAGCACTGCAGGCCTGCTTCCCAGGCTGCCCAGGGAAGTTATGGGCTCACCATCCTTGGAAGTGTTCAAAAACACATGGATGTGGCACATGGGGACATGGTTTAGTGGTGAACACACTGCTGATGGGTTAATACTGGATCCAGTCTTGGAGGTCTTTTCCACCCTTGATTCTATGATTGTATTTTGAGGTTTATTCTTACAAAAGCTCCTYTCCCCTATTTTTGTTCTGTATTTAAGTACCTTTGATTTCAGAAGGGTGTGAGAACATACCTAAASCTAAAATGTGTTAACTGTTCTCCTGAGTATTGATGTGTTCCTAATGCAGTACCTAGGGTTATAAAYTGCACTGGTATTCTTAGATATGAATGAACTCTTCATGTTTCACTGTATCTTCCCCTTTAGGAAAATCACCACAATACTGAATAGTAAGTAACAATAATACTGAAATCTATTCATTTACGTGGGCATGTTAGAACATATGAGCTCCAACAACACAAAAAGCTTGATGAAAACTTAGAAATGACTTGGAAAACATGTCAGAGATAGGTTTGTATCATATAAAAATGGTCTGCCATGTTGAGAAAATTGCCTATATTTAGCAAGTGCTATTACCTATATTTTCAAAATGCCTATTTAAATCGACCTCTAAAAAAAAAAAAAAAAAAAAAATACACATAAAAAAAAAAAAAAAAAAAAAAAAGGTAAAAATACTGAAATCCTTCAAGCAAAAGCTTTGAAATCAGACAAATCATTCTCACCACCCCCATCACTGCAGACAAAGTGCAGGAAGTTTAGAGCGGCAGCTGTGAGCGAAGGCCCCGTGACATGAGGAGGTGTTGCAGCTGATGTGTATCAGGCACGGCAGCAAAGCCAGCGCCTTCATGTCCTGTGCCAGCATCCCAGCTGGGTGGGGGGCAAGCTGCAAACAGAGTTTTGTCCTGTGCATAGGCATTTTGGCTTTCTGCAGCTCTTAAGGCCATGGCTTTACCAGTGGACAGCAAGGGAGCTTCTCACCAGTTTGACCCCCGGTGTTCCACGGCAAAGTCTAAAATAGTTCCATAAAGCTATTTATTCATGGCACAGCAACAGAGAAACAGCTGGAGCTGGTGCCTCCGAGGAGGGTCTCTCCACCAGACAGTCTTGTGAGTGGTCACACTGGGAAGTTTCCCTAACAACAACATGGCAAAAAAAGAGAKCACTTGGTGTGCCCCGTTTGAAGCGGTGGAGGAAGCCCGAGGGCCTGCTTCTTCCCTCACACACACGGGCTCTGCTGGAGCCGGCAGTGTTACGGCTGATTTAGAGGCGAMGTGAGACCAAACGCGGCCCTTAATGCGACTGGACAGGATGGGATTAAATTAACCTCGGGTGCAGCCGCAGGGATTGGAGGGGGATTTAGGCTGAGGGTACCCTCAGCCGTGCGGGAGCCCAGCGGGAAGCGCGGGGTGGGGACGGGAACGGTATTTCCCACCATGGACGGGGACGAGCACGGGGATGCGAACGGTGACATGGATGAGGACGGGGATGGGAACGGGGACATGGACGAGGACGGGGACGGGGATGGTGTGTGCGCTGGCCGGGCCCCGGCGGCGCGGCGCAGTTGGGCTGGATCATTGCTGACACGGAGAGCGCGGGAGCAGCCGCGGCTCCAGCCTGTCGGCCGCTCGGCAGGTTGATGGATGTGCTGGCCTGCGAGCGCTCGCCACGCCGGCCAGTCCAGCCCATCCACAATGAGTTACAGTTTCCCGGTCCCCCTCCCGGCACCTCCTCCCCCCTTTCCTCCCCGCTGCCGCCCGCCTGCGAAGGGCTGTCCTCGCACGGCAGTGCCCGCTGGAGCTGGGCTGGCCCGCCTGGTGCCCCGCTGCACCGCCCGGGCCGTGCCTCAGCTTTCCCGGCGGGAGGCGTTTTCCTGTCTGGCTGGAAGGGATGGAGGTTTGACCGGAGAGCGGATGGTGCACTTGCGTCGCCCGGGACCTGGTCGGGGAGCTGGGCCGTTCCCATCCCAGCCCTCGCCTCCCGGGAATGTGTCCGCAGGGGAGCCCTCCGCCCGCGGGGCGTCCCGAGGAAGTGCGCGGCACGGCCGTCTCCCAGGGAAAATGTGCTCCAGCCCTGCCGTGTTCCCACCAGCTTCTCTTTTCCTCTCCACGCATCTGTTTTCGTTTTCTTCACATTTATACTTTAAAGATGRTGTTCGCCCCTCCACATCCCTTCCCTCTCCACCGCCGCCACCCCTCCCTCCCCCAGGAAGATGAATTTCATCTGGGCCTTGAAACAGGGCAAGGAACAATAAATATTTATGGGCACCAGGGGAAGGTTCAACTGTAAACCACCACTTATCCCTACGTCTCTTATGAAAAGAATTAGCGTTGCAAAATTTACATTAGGAAAAAAAAAAGAGAGAGAAGCATTTCTATGATGTGAAAATGCTATGCCTCATACCTATTKAAACTGGAGCAAAATACCTCTTCACAAGGCCAAATCTGGGGCACGGCCTTTAAACTGTAATGGCCAAATTAAAACAAATGGCCAAMATTAAACACTCCAGCCCTCACTGAATGTGAAAGTTCAAGTGATGAGGAAATATGTGTGTAGCAGATCACTCTTCCACACTTCTATTTGAATGAAGTCTTAGGGAGTTTTTTTGAAACAGTTTTAAGCGTATTCAGAGATACTGTACAGATAAAGATACATAAGAACATAAAAATACCAATGCATGCAGCCAAGCACAAACAGCTTATATACCTCTAAATCCAGAARGGGCCATAATAACAGAGTGTTCAGTGTGGGTTGTTAGAAGCCCARGCAAAGATAAAACTTCAATAAAAAGTATGTTCTTTTATGTTCAATGTTAGAGGAAAGGCAATGTAAAATAAGGATTTATGTTTGTGGGGGCAGGCAGAGGAATACAGGCTCTTTAATAACCTGGTGCTGCARGAGAGGGAGCAAGCTCCAGCAAGGTTTCAAGAGCTCTCTCTGGCAGTGGAAAGGGCCTGAAGGGAACCTGGGTCTTTTGGAGCAAGGCTGAAGGCTTGGAGCTGGGCAAGGAGTACAGGGGTGTTTGGCAGATTGCCTTCTTCCTGGTAAATCTTTTGTAGAGCACCCATGCTTAAATGCCTTTTTTTCATTATTCCTCATTCCTATCAAGGTACTTTGAGGTCTGCTTCTGGTGACTTTTCTTTGAGCAAGGGTGATCCCCAAAGTGCCTTTGCAGCAAAATCAGGTTACTGTTGCCTTCAGTACAAGTAAAAGATCATGTTATAAAATGGCCTGTTCAGGTATTACTGTAGACCTGCAATAACCGATTGAAGGGGTTGTGAGAACTTAGCTGGTRTAAGGAGAGTAAACAAGGCTTTGTCTTTTCTGTGTTGATATCCCCAGTGGAGTAATACATAGCTGCTGGTGATGATGGAGTATTTGCTATTATAATGGCCTTGGGCTGCTGGTTCCTAACACATAACTGAGACTGAAACCAGAGTTTCCTCTGACTGAGGATAAAAAGTCTCTGCTGCTTCCTCAGAAGAGGAAGATTTGGAAGAAACCTCAGTTTCTCAGTAAATTTTGCCCTCTGTTTATTCATCATAATAAGTTTTCCCCAAATCTTCTTACTGCATTCCAGTTTTTATAAATGTTTTCTGGCTCCTGTGAAAGGCCAACCRAACAGAAACAGACACCAAATAAGTCAAATTTCATTGTCTCAATATGAGATCGATAACAGCATTTTCAGAGGAGAATGAGTCACGAGAAGTTGCTGGCAAGGGTATGGGGGTTGTATAACATCATCCTAAAAAACATGGTGTGACAAGGTTTCTTTGTTCCTTCACTTCTCTCCCAGAGACARTCAGACTTGTCATTTGTTCAATGGGATTATTAAATTAGTTATCCTCCTGAGTAAGAAAACTACTGGTAAAATATGCTCTTACACTAAGTCTCTATAAATCATTTGGAGGATGGAAGAGAGGAGGAGTTTTTTTTTTTTTTTTTCTTCTGTCTTGACTCCAGCATTTTTTATCCAAGTAATTGCTTGTGTACAATAGGCTCCAACAAGCTTATGAAGTGGAGCTTCTGGAAATTCAGTCCATGACAGGGAGCTGAAGCTGATATGGATGTTAATAAAAACCATAAATGRCAAGAAAGCCTTGGAATAACTATCCTACAAACCAGATTTTTTGAGCACTGTAAGGGCCTTAACCAAGCTTTTATAAATGAAGGTTTGTTCTCAGAAGTCTTAGAAAGCTCCTGATTTCTGGTACATTTAATTGCAGTTGCCCTAAATTGAAGTYTGGTAGATGTTGAACAACTCTCTCATATGTGCTTATTTATTTTCCTCATTAATGGTTATATTTTAATATAGGGTGGATGCCTTGACATTGTACCAAGTTTATTGCACTGTGSCTGATGTCCATCTGAAACTGAATGATGTGACCTGTCCTGCATTTCTACACAGAAGATACTGCGTGAAACAGGTTTTATATGGTACATTGAAACTCTTCCCAGTAATCYTTTCTTTGAGATAAGAGAAAGACAGTATAAGGAGTTGCCAACATTTTCTGGCTGTATGGGATCATTTCTGTAGATTGTATTGGGGCTGTCATTCCCAAGCTCAGGTTTTGGGGGTTAGCTGTGTGTAAAAATTCAGGTCTATCACCAAGTAGTCTGGTGCTGCCTTTAGCTAAAAGTGTGGAACAAGAGCAACAGACGTCAGTGAATGGATTCTCTCTGGGTTCAAAGAGCTTTGGATCAAGACCTGACAGARTTAACTTGAAGTAGCCTTGAGTATCAAAGTAGCCTTTAGTTCAGGTGTGTTTGAAATTTTTGTACCAGGGCACATCTGTATGTGATGTGTTATATGCTTAATAAATATAACATTTGTGTTGTGATGGGTTATATGCTTAATAAATACAATGAAATGGCAATTTTTCATTTATTTATGATACATATATAGTATATGTATAGTATATATATACTATATATAAGTGGTGTGTTTGGTATAAAACCAAGCAATTTCTGGTGCAAAACTATATTTTAGAAAAATAAAAAGCATAAAGGAATAGGAATTTAAGATACAGTTTGCCATTTTAGGAAACAGTCAAATACTGAAAAAACTGAATGGGTTAAAAGTTTTAAATATTTTAATCAAGACTAGGGAGGGGCAGGGAGATTAAGGGAAAATAATTGGTGAAAATTAATTTAGTTTACTTAGGCAAAGTATAAAATGAAAGAGCTGCTTATGGATATAAGAAGAACAGAGTCTCTTTGCAATTAAATTCCCCTGCTCATGTTTTGAGATATGTGGGACKGTGGAAGAAGAAAGTGAAAAGAAGAAAGTTGCAGGCAGTTTGATATTGAGAAGAGAGAGTATGCTGYGAACTGCCTTGTGCAAGAGGCTCTGGCTGCATACTGCTGTTCTGAGGTCCCRGCAGGGCAGGGGTAGCTCCTGCAGCTCCCAAGTGCTGCAGTCAGCAGTAGTTCCTCTAGAAGTGGCACATCCTCGCCTGAGTCAGTGCTCCTGTGTCAATAGGACATAGGGAACACTGCTGATGTGGGTAGTATTTTTCGGAAAAGGTATTAAAAAGCTTCTTCATGATTACCGGTCTTAAGTGTTCTTAATCATTTCTCTGGCAGTAGCAACTTCAAGTTGCCCTAATCCTGGTTCCACCTGGGATCCTTCTTGTTTACCTAATTCCCTCTGAACTTGCAGTCTGGATGTGGCATTTTCCTCGCTTTCTTGTTCTAATCTGTTGGGTCATGTTGCTGCACACCATGACACATACATTGCTATCCCCTGCAAAGAAGTTGCTTTTCATGAGTTGAATCTTAAATTAGAGTTTACCAAAATGGTTTTTACAGTCTTGGAAAGCAAGTGCTAAGTTATTACTATAATAATATTTACTATATAATTACTTTTTAGTACCCTCTAATGTTTTGGTTGCTCACCTTCTTGGGAATAAAATCCCTCTAGTTTTTAATGTGATTTAAATCCTTGGTAGGTTACTAGTTCTAGATGCAAATCCCACTGTTTTCCACCTTGTTGCATTTATTGATCCATCCCACCCTGTAAGTGTTCACTGAGRCACAGATTACSCTAGACAATTAGAGAACTCCCCTATATTTGATGAAAAGCTGAAATGTAGGCACAGGTAATGTGATTTGTTGGAATTTGTCCAGCAATTCAGTGGCAGARGTGGAAGCAGAGCCCAGGCATCACAGCCTGGCTCTTATGGCACATGTGCACAGAGAGGGCTGGGCTGTGCCAGGCCTTCTCAGATGTTTTCAGCCCCACATCCATGGGTGACTTTTACCACAGGTAACTAAAAAGAACCAGTGTGGGCAGATAAATGCAACAGGGAATGCATGCCTGTCCTAACAACGATGAATACTCCAAAGGTTGGAACTTTTGGGAATAAGTGAGCTGTTAAATTAGCTTCCTTGGATACTGGTGGCCGTGTGTTCGTCATGCGTGGAGCTCAAAACAGAAAACTGTGGCATACCTGTGCAGGCCTGCTTCACCAGCAGGGCTAACCCTAGAACATGAAGCRTCTGGCAAATACCAGGAAAGATTTTCACGGTGCCATTCTGTGGCTTTTGATAAAGCAAGTTTGGAAAGCTGATTCTATGGATAAAGAAAAAAAATTCATGTGTTTTTGATAAAAACCACRGCATGAAATCTGGGTGGAAGTTAGTCACATCCTCACCTGATAAGGAAGTTTTCTTCAGTAAATGAGTTGTGAAAGCCTGCTTGCAATTAGATGGAACAACTCCAGGTTCTACAACTGCTTTTTCTGGGCCCTGATTTGTTGTTACCAGATTTGATCAACGCCTCTCTGAGCACAGCAGCCAGGTAGGGATCGAATCCAAAGCACATGCTGAGGGCTTTTAGCTCTGGATAGCATCAAGAGGATTGGACTAAGATACTCTGGGAAAGGGCTTGCTATCCAGATAGGAGAGGTCATAAAAGAGATATGGAGGGAAAAAAGCCARAGGATTGAGCTGGCTTGCAAGTGAGTTTCCAAGGTCAGAACATTTTATTTAAAAAGTGATTACAAAACTTGTTACAAATGCTGAGRGACCTAGAAAGGGATTAAGTGATCTTGTTCGTTGTACGAACCCTCTTAGGACAGCAAATCTACCCMTAAGCTAATAAGGCTTGTGTGACCGTAATATCTGAACAGAGTGCAGAGTGACTCTTCCCCTGCAAACAATGATAGGAAAAATGTTGCTTGGYTTTGAAGAGAGGCCCATTGTGTTCACTCAGATGCAAAGCCATCTTGTTTAGATTCTCGAAGGAAGAAGTCGTAGGCTGGGAGGTTAACTTGGGAATCTGGGCAAAAAACAGTGGGGGAGGGGGTTTCGGATTCAGACAGGGGCAAAACATCATTAATGGTAAAAGCAAAAGAAGGAAGGTGGCAAGGGAGGAGAGAGACCTAAAACCAGTTGTATTTTCAGGAATGTATTTGTGGATGTGTGTGTGCACCATGTGTATGCATGTGGTGCACTTGAACTCAAAAGTAGCATATTTCTCCTATAACTACTCAAAGATAGGTRTCTAAATCTCCTTAGTTTCCAAAATCACAGCTGTACCTATATATCTTGTATCCTTACAAGCATGATTAAATTTGTCTTKCCTTCCCTGTGTACATGATTTTCCTTGGTCATAGGACAGGACACCACCATAATTTTTCCTAAATCATCCTTTTACAGTTGCTCATAATTCTCCAAAATGCTATGTTTTTWAAAGTTTTTCAAAAGTTAATCTTGGCTAAAGAGAGAGTATTTAAAAACCTTGCAAAATACACCACAGGACAATATGTGTATTTTATCTCTGTGTACATCTTTTCATCAATCTACATGTTTATATTTCTTTCTTTATGGGGATGGAGAGCAGAATGGAGATAAATAAATAAAAAGAAACMTGGCATTGCTAATATAAATGACCASGCCATTACTTCAGTGTCAGAATGCAATTAGATCTGACCTGGGACTGGAATTCACTTCTCAGCAGGCCTGCTTAATGATTAGTTTTATTGTTTCTTCATCACCCCTACTGGGGGGTTCATTTTTACTGGTAATGGAAAAAGACTGTTGCCCCTGGATAAAAAGCTAAGCATGAAAGACAAAGGGCTGATTGAGGACTGCTAGGCTTTTCAGCCTGCATACCACCTCTTCTTTTGCTGTCCTGGCTGACAGCAGGAAAAACAGTGAAAGAGGTCAGATCTCAAAGGGCCTTCAGGGTAAGGAGCATCACGCTGTACTCAGAAATTAGCTGTAAAGGCTTTTATAGCTTAAAGCAGTTCTGATCACTGTTGTAAGACGAATTGAATGAGAATCTTTGCAGTGAGATAATGTGCCAGACATTGCTGGTGTGATTGGTTTTGAGTCTCAGACGTGGTTAGCAATGTAGCTGCGGTTTGCAAACACCTGCTCACACTCCCAATCCCAGCATGCAGGTACAAGTACGCTTCTAGCAACAGCTAGAAATTTCCCAACAGCTGCAACAGGTAAGGACTGGTTTAAATCCTTGGCAAAACTTGTATGCCAGCTGCTACCTGTTCGGAAGTGTTTTCAAAGGGGTTTATAATAAGCCCTGGCATAAGTAAGAAGAATACAAATAGTTCCTGTTTGTTTGCTTTAGTTYACTGGGTACATGAAACATGCAGTGTGACTCATAAAGTTGTAGGATGAGTCTGAGGTAAAATTACAGACGTTGTGCTATCTGATAAAATGAGATGTAACAGGTGTCTGTGAAGGCAATTTCCCCATCTGGAAGCAGTGCTTTGGGGAATTTAGGCTGCTGGTGGAGGAAAGACTGGCTGTTTTACACTAGTGATGATACATGAGCTACCAGAGAATTGGAACTCGTGGTTTCTTCAGCTAATCATCTATRGGCTGAGGTGTGTATTGAAACCACAGTAACTAAATGTCTGAGTTTGCAAAAACTTGACTGGAAGCTTCATGAAAACAAATATGAAGCTGCGAGTCTCACCAAGAGCAATTACACTGCTCCCTCCTCACACCAGCTCATCTGGAGAGAAATAAAAATAAAATACAGCTTTTTAAATATATTGATACCGTAAGTAAGTACAAGACTACCTACACACTGGTGCAACTTAGTGATCGTTCAAGGACTTCAGCTACACTGATCAAATCAATTATGGAACTAGCTTTTAATGTTTAATGCTGTAAGAAATCACTTAATAATTAATTTTTTGATAATAGATCTGCAACAGAGCAGGTCAAGARGGARTTAAAATTRCACAGTATGCAAGTGAAAAAAATGTGGTCAGCTGTGGACCTCAGACTTRTTCTCTCAAGTGAGCTGGGAGTAATAATGGTCTTTAAATTTGACTAAATTCYGACTTGGAAGTCTAGGACCTGAAATCTGAACACGCCAGGGACACGCCAGCGTCTGCAGCGTGTAATTCACCCAAGACCTGGGTCCTCAGAAAAACATGCTTTAATGATTTATTCCAAGTAATTATGCCCCAAACATTCTTAGTTTGTAGAGAATGTTATTTAGCTCTTATAGATCGTTATCATGGTGTCACTTGGGGCCCAAACTTGGTGTCCGTAGGCTGTGTGAAATTCGTCTTTTCAGCCTGCTGGCAAGTTTCAAACCATCAGATTTAGATACAGCTGTGAGGGCTGGCAGTCACTGCAGATCAGTGTTGAGCCTTGTGGCAAATTCCCCACAGCCTTTTAGAGGTTACTTCTGTGTCCTGCAGGCAGCACCACAGCCACTGTGGTGGCTCCTCYGCAAAAGGTGTTGGATGAAATGAGTCCCCACAAGGCAGAGAGGCATCCCTTTTTCCTTCCTCTTCTGTCAGGGTGTGAACTGCAGGGGCACCTCTGTGCTGTTTCCTCCAAGTCTACTGCTCCAGAGCCTGGACAGTCCCTCCTTGCTTTTAGTTTAGAGGTTTCCCAGGACTAACAGTGAATTGTGCAAGACTTAGAGACAAATGCTGTTGACACAGGGATTTGACAAGACATCTGTACAGAGACATGACCAAAGAGATTTCTTTTGATATTTCCTATCTTTTGCAAAGCTGACATACCAGGATTTTAGTAGCATAAGCAGTTGTGAGCTGCCTGGCTGCAAAGCAGGTCAGGGTGGACTGGAAGGCTGTTTTCCTTCTCCAGTGCTTTGTGGAATTCCATTGGCATGGTCTGCAGTCTCTATCTGCCCTGCATATTCACACATAATGGTCTGAGGAAGTTCTCCATTGCTCTCCCTCTTTATCTRGGCTTTGCCATCTGCATGGATCTTAGGAAGTCCCCCTCATCCCGTCATCCCCCTCTGTAGGCCTCTCACAGGGAGAGAACATCCAAGCCTTTGGGAATACATTAAAGAAACAAGGTAAATAGCCCATGGRCTCTGCTTGTGTAACACACTACAGAGTCTTTGGGAAAGAACAACCCTTTTCCATGAAGATATTAGGGCACATGAAGCCTATGGAAGCAGGTGTTTACTATTTTTTCTTATATGAGCTGCCTGGTATCATTAAGATGGAGTGGGCATCTGGAAGCTGTTTGACCCACAGTTTCCTTTGGCTCACATTTTCCCTTTATGCTCCCTGCGTTCCCGTGGGCTAAAGGGTTGGCAAATAGTGATGAGAGCAATGTAGGGCTATATATTATGGTTGTGGGGTAGGCACAGTACACATGGGAAATGTACAGTGCAAAGCACTAGAGAGGAGTTATTGGGAATGCCACCAGATTTTGTTGGACTGATGTCATGCCTGAGTGTGCTGTAGGTGATTGTGCATTGGTGTGCTCCACCATTGCTGGAGTGACCTAACAGGGCATGTTTTGTATAGCTGAGGAGGCTAAGGACAGTCTCCTAAGGTATTTATATTTTTAACTCAAATAGTATTTGGTGTGTAAGTAGGACAGTGCTAAGTATGTTTTTTGGGCCAACCTGAGAAAAATATACTTGTGGAATAACTGGAGGATAAGCTCTAGTGCTCAGTATCTTGAATGACTAAAGTCTCATCCTTTTTCTGCATACAGCGGTTCATTTCCTGGGGATGAAGAGAGGTAGCAGCAGAAGGAGAGCTATGATTACCACTAGAGTGGAAGGAAATAGCTGTTGTTTTGCAGCTCTCTAGGCTGGTGAATGCAGCTAGTCCTGGTCTTASACAAAAGGATGGAGACTGTGTATAAGTGGTGTCTGTCTTCTYACTTGGCTGAATTACACACTAAAGTAATTTATAACAAAGGGGAAAAGGTATATTGTTAGTAATTGTTATGTTAAAGAGCAAGCCTAGTTTGTTGATTTAGCATCCAGTTACTTTTGTAAAAGAGAAAAGTAAATGACAGCAGAGGATGGGAGACTTGGATGCAGTGTAGGCAATAGGAGCATTTCTGAATAATTTCAGCCATATTTCTGCTAGTTTTGGTGGCTCCATTCTCTCATCTCCTTTTTTCTTAATTGGAGTGGCAGGCCCAGCATGTCCAACAGGGACACCACATTAATTCACCATGGAGCATGGTATTAGATTCAGGGATGGAGAACAATGAAGTCTCTATGGATTATTTGCTGAAAAGTGTGATGGGAGCTGAAGTAGAACTATAGAGGACTTTAGAAAATATTCAAATACAACATCAAAGTGGATGCCATTGATTTCCTAAACTGGGTTAAATTAGTTGTTGCTTGGTCAGCTAATCTTGCATTTTATGCTTATTAACGGCTTGTCATCTAGTTTCCCTTCCTCTGTTTTGTACACAGGCTGCACTGTCAGAATTTTTGAGCCTGGTCTGATGAAAATGCAGCCCTGAAGATCACGTGAAGGTAACTCTGCCTGAGTGGGAACTTCCTCCATGGCGCTGATGGCATTTCCGAGTTTATGGGCATACATGCTGCTTTTATGAGATGCTGAAAGAACCAGATGGGGTTGCTGGTGATTCAGAATGTCAGTGTCGTGCTGGCCTGCCGTGTAAATCTCTTGTTGACGTAYGTGAGGACCGTCATACTAATAAAACAGAGGATGCCAACAGCATGCCATTCCAGTGCCTTTTCATCAGAAAAGGAGTCAGTCAGAAAGCAAGGCAAATGTGAAGGGATSCTTACTGATCCTGAACAGTTTGTTTGTAACTGTTGCATTGTTAAGTAATGCCGTGTCTGATGAGCTCAGCAGTCTTTTCACCAGATGGGAAACCATCAGTCTAAGTGCACCAGACTGTACACCAAATASTGGTGATTCATAAGGATGAGTCGGAAAACCCTCACAGTGAACAGCCAGATGTCTAGAGTGAGCCAGGAGGAAGCACGGAACTTTAGCTAGGATGTGCCTGAAGTCATAGCCATCGCCAAGCCTCAGCAGGGTTTGTGGGAATATTCCTCTATCTAGCCATGATCCAGAGCCCAGCATCCTCTTTTATGTGTGCAAAAACAAGCGGGCAGCTTCTCTTCCACAGTGTAACCAGAAGGAATGCTCGCAGATTWGAGTGCTTGTCTGAATGGGATAGACATGGGCTCCATCTTCTCCTTAGTCTCTGTGGAGGAGAAGGGAGGAATCAAATCCTACTCTTAGGCTCTTTCCCTAAAAGGTTGTTTTTCTACCCTGTGCAAGATGGGATGACCTGGAGCAGTTTCTTGTTTGTGCCACAGTTTGGTGCACTTGTTTGCTGCTTGCAAAGACCATGAGAGGAAAAAGCAATATGAGTCTGTTGCTTAGTGCTTAGGGTGCTCTACTGGGAGAAAGGAATCCTGCTTCCAGGCCCAAGTCTGTGTATTATTAACCTGGTCTTGAATGAGAAGCACAAAGATATCAATAACACAAATTCGTCTTCCTGCTTCATTTAAACTCAGTGTACACAGCTGATTTGGAGTCCTCAGTTCATCAGTGTGTGCTGAGCTTGTTCTGAAAGCACTTGTTGAACTTCTTTCCTTGAAGGATTCAAACTAGAAACCATGTTTCTAAATCATGTCTGTGTTCAGGAATAAATTGTTTATCAGCCCAGATTCTGGCAATCTTGCACTTTTGTGGAAGGAATCTCTTGCAACCTGGTGTACTTCAAGAAGGGTTCCAGTGCCTTCAGCCTTAAGTTCAGGCTTTTAAAAATTTTTTTGCCAAACTTTTTGCATTTCTGTGTCCCATATTCACCTACCTCTGACTGCAAGATTCTGTGTGTTCTAAGGCATGTTTGTACAGTCTTTTGCAAAAATTGACTGCAGTTTAAGAGTTCTTTGCCTTAGGAGAGTATTTTCTGTACCTTATTATGAATACTTGATTTCTTTGCTGTTTCTATTTGATTGAAAGAACCAAACTGAAAGAAGAAATCCTCATCTTAAATGCAGTGTATTTATCTCTAAAAAATAAATTATATGGAAATGAGGCTGTGAGGTTAGCTACAACCCCAGAAATACTACAGAAATAGCTTTCTTATTGCCTGAACTTCTAACATAATCTAAAATTAGCCATCATGTGTTGATAATCCTATATCTTGAATTTCAAGGGAGATAATCCTATATCTTGAATTTCAAAGCCCCCAAGCTTTGGGCTGCATAGTTAAGGCTATATTTTCTCAAAAAAGATTTTTTTTCTCAAAAAAAGTCAAAAGAGATTCCTGTCCTTACTTAAAATACGGATATAACCATGTGAAAAAAAACTTTAACTTTTTCCTGATACTGATAAGAACTTTTGTGTCCTTATTCCTTTCATATGCATAGTTAAAATGATAATAATAATAAAAAAAAAAAAACAAACCAAAACACCCACGAGATTAAATGATGCATGCACAGAAATGTGAAAAGTATGTTCTAAATTACTGTTATTTTCCAAAAATCATGTAATTCATTTACTGACTCATGTTTTATAGCAGCTTAGCCACTGCAGGCTGATGGCTGTCAGGTGTCAGTAAGCTGGCAGTTTAAAAGTTGCCTCTTTGAGTAGTCCCGAACAAATGAATTGCTCACTGTGTGTGAGGGTGGATTCTGGCCCAGTGTTTGCTAAGACACTGTTGGTTGAGGCTCTTATGATACTGCTGGTGTCTGGCTCTGCCTTCTGTGGTACATTTTTCCCTGCCATGGGCTGGAAAAAGTGGTTAGAGGTAAGACTAAGAGGGGGTTCCAGAGAGTCAGTGAGTCTGAGGCCTTATCTAAACAAAAATGGTACCAATTTAACTGAACCTATTTAGGCACAGAGGTTGCTGAATTAATGCCACCAATTTTTTTTTTTTCAGAACGAAGTCTGTAGAGAAGCACTGCTCATGCCAGTACAATTTATTCTGTTTCTAATGGCCATRTTTCCTCCTTTGTACTGTCAACAGCACTTGTTTTGTAACCCTTCTGTGCATATTCCAGCATATTCCTGGATGGCGAACCAGAATGCAGCTTTTGCTTTTTCATGTCTTTTTTCGTAAGTTATTTCCTAATCCTTTTAGTGATAGTCTGAATATTTAGCACAAGTACATTAGTACATTCTCTTGTAAGTGTATTCTCCTATCACCTTGTTTAGGGAGATGCTTCAAATAGGTTCTTTTAATTTTTTGTGCAAGGTAGTGTATTAAATGGAGAATGGGAGAGAGTTTGCAGCTGTAGAAGGATTCGACCATCAAATGGCAAAATAGATGTTTTTCATGCAGAATTTTCCCTCACATCTAGATAGGAAAAAACATGTTTGCAGAAAATTTGTGTCAATGTGTTCCACATAAATCAAGAGAGAGACCTAAGAAAAAAAAACATATCTGTAAGGTATTTTTTTTGCTGCCAGAAGCATTCCTGGCACCTTCAGAAAGGCTTGGTGATAAGTGCTGGTAGAGATGAGCCCAAGAAGCATCCCTTGTGAGCAGGCTTGCATGTTAAACCACATGACTTCAGGTCTCAGAGAAGGTGTGGTTTCTAAATGGAGAAATCACAGCAGCAAGCTAAAAGAATGACTTTTWCTCCCTTTGTAATAATAATAATGTCAGAGCTGTTATTACATTTGGCCCCAGGAACAGATTGGAAGTATTTCTCAGAAGGGAAGTGCTTCCAGCTYCATGTCTCTTTCAAGCGCTCCATTCCCATGTACTTGCTGGAAACCTTTCAGGAAACCACATTCCCTTTCCCGTCCCTGTTCAGCAATGCAATCCTTCCCAGCCACTGTGGCTCACAGGCTGCCTCATCGTCCAGGCCTGGGAAAGGAATGTGGCAGCGAGGGGGCAAAAGTGCTGGCACTTSCAATCCCATCCTAGGCTGCCTTTCAGAAGAAACCTCTCCTCCTCTGCCCTCCCTACCTTATGAAAGGGTTTTCTACATCCATAAGCATGTTGAGAAAGATCTGCAGTCTCTAATTTTCCAGTGTGTGGTAGGGGAAGAATGTAATTTTAGCTGGAAACAGTCACATGGCCAGATCCTCAGCCTTGTGCGAATCTGCCCGATGCTCCTGAGGTCACACTGTGCTGTGTTCCTTTACACTGACCCGGTGTCTGGGTCTCCAAGTTGCCCCTGATAGCCCTGAATGATAGCTGGTGTCTGAGAGTACCCACATGGGAATGAAACACCACTGCTGTGCAGAGGAAATGCCCTGAAACCTTGGCTGGTGCCACTTTCCAGACATTCAACAATTCAAAAAGACAGTGGGTGAAGAAATGCTGTTTATATTACAAGTTCCAATAAATAAGAAAAAGGGGGCAGGAATAAGAGAAGGGATCAAGGAACTGTTAATGACTGAGAAGACAGAATCATATTAGAGACAGAAATGTAAACTTGTTTTGCTATTGCAAAAAGCTCAGAAGATGCAGAGAAATATTCTGATCAGTACTTTTTCTCTGCCATAGCAGCAGGGAATTGAGCTTGGACCCTGGCCAGCTTTTTTTATCCTCTCTTTAAACTAAACACTCAATTAAAAGAGAACACAAGACAGGATAGTTTAGCCAGCTCTGTTTTAACAGAAYGTGTTATTGGGCAATGGCATCGTGGCACAGAAAAGCCCTCCTGGATCCCAGGAGCAGTTAAGGCTTCCAAGATGAATTTCCAGCCTTTGCTGTTGGGATGATTGCACGGTTTTAGTTTTCTTTATTTTTTATGCTGTTTCATTTGCTTGTCATTTTTACAGTTTGCATTGTGTGGTGCATGGRTGGTAATGATTAGATAGTGATTCTCAGCACAACAGTTTCTCTTGAAGCAGACATTTGTCCACCCTGAGACGATTGCTCTCCAAAACTGATTGAAAAGAATATGGGAGGGAAGGCTTATACCCACTGAAGTCAAAGAAAAATCTTTTATTGACCTAAGTGGGCAGGAAGACCGGGAGACAGATTGCTATTCTTTCCATGTTTTGAAAGATTTAAGAAGCAGAGGCTTGGAAAAATTAGGATAARTAGGTGACCTTTGGAAACTATTTGGAAGCTGCAGGTGCACAGTAGCTCTAAAAATTACAATGCTTACTTAGGCATCAGAAATGGCTTCAGGGGACATGGTTTCAGAGAAGGAGCTTATTTTTATTTTGATTTTTTAATCTAAGCGGTTTAGACTGTGGACATTATGGTTAAGTGGGCTGGGGTTGGGAAACTGAGTTTTATTCCAGCTTCTGATACTCCTTTAATGTGTTCCCTTGCAGTAGCTGTTAACCCTGTTGCACTTAGGAATCATCTGTAAACTGGGAATAACAGTGTTGCCTATTTAAATTTTGAAGCCTGACTAAATAATGTTTGTAAGAAACGATGTGAGGCTGAAGTCATTCAGGGGCTAATCAGTTGCAGAGATGGAGCTGACACACAGGACTGTCAATAATTTGACACCATATACATTTCCTTTACAGAAGTGGTTCCCAAACTTCACTGGCCCATGGGAAGCCCAGTGAGAAAGTATGTACAACATTTGACATATGCTTTACTCTTTTCCAGTGGTCTCCATTTTAACTCTTTAACTTCCAGCAGCCACCAGCAATGGAGAGGGTTTTAGCAGCAGAATGGAAGATTGCTACTTCATAGGGATTTTAGAAGCATAAAAGTTATCCCACTTCGTGTGAATTCAAGAAGTCATTAAAGAGAAATCATGATTTTTGTCTTTTTTGGTGTGTTCTCCAGTGGGACTTAATTTTTCCCCAGAGATTTTTTAGAGAAAAATGAAGGACTTCTTTTTTTGTGTGTGTGTGTAAAACATATTGTTTAAAATATCTCATGACTTTCTGTGTTAAAAAAAACCATGTCAACACCTTCACTTCATTCCATTAACTCAACTTGTTTTCAGCTTCAGCTGTGCAGTGTTTATCACCCTCTATTGTCATATATTACACAGCTGCAAAATGGCAAGGTTTTTTAAAAGAACCAAAACAATAAAGCCAAACCCAATCCAGAAGTGAAGCTCCTGGTAGGTGTGAACAGTGTAATGAGTAAAATGTCAATAATACAAAAGTGTTTGCTGAAGGATTGGAATGTCAAAGTTACAAGTTTGTTTACAAGATTTCAAATATTAAAATCAGAGAAAAAGTTTGAAATGTTCAGAATCTGAAGGGTCAACAAAACTTATTTTCTATTAACAGTCACAAAGCAGATTATATTTGTATTAAAGCAACAAAATCAGAAGACTTAAAGTGAAATGAAGAGCAGGAATTTTCTGCCCCTGGATTATGGTGTGGTCCATCGGAAAGGTTGCTGATCTGTAAGATGTGAATCCCATTAATTTTTTGCTGCTCTGCCATTCACATTAGACAACATATTAAAGATTTAACATGTTCCTTAAATTTAAATCACTTGAAATTAGCAACCATCTTAGATAGTCTTGCCATACCTGCTCTCTTCCTTCTCACAAAACCATCACAATAATAACATGTAGCAGTCAGCTTGRTGAAGTGATTTGAAATGTGGAAAAATTGTGCAGTACAAGCARTCACAAGTAAGTGAACAGAGCCATCAGTCAAACTGAATGCTGGGGCAGGGTCTGTTCCGAGCCAGTGTCAGCAATGCTGCTCTTCTCCCAGTTCAGGGGGACTCCTACCAGGGCTATGGCCAGCTGGCCAAAGGGAGGGCACCCTACCTGGGACTGGAATGTGTTTGGGCAATTTCTCARCTATGAGTGTTTTTTCAGCCTGTGTGCTAACATTCTGGGTATGTTGGACAAAACCACTTGCAAAACAGTGAAAAGCTGGTGTCTTTTAGCCCTGTCCTATGACGTGTTCTTCTGAGGATGCAGAACCTCCTAGGATGGGAGACAAATAAGAAATCATGTGCAGCAGTAACCCCAGTGAGAGGAAATTATCAAACAGTATTTGCCATGAAAACAGATTTATTTTCATAATTTTAAATGGTTAMAATATCTTTGTTGAAATGAGCAGCAAAGTTGGTGCACCTGTCTCAGAGTAAAGTGATATGCCACCCATACAATGATGACACATAAATAATCATGCTAAAAGTCATGTCTTTAGCTATTAGAGAGCCTGATATCACCTGTTTCAGCCTGATTAGAAGTAATCTATGAAAAAAAAGGATTGGTAGACATCTGATGTTAAAGTAAGACCCCCACTCTCTACTCCCATTACAGCAGCTAACTAATTGATTCAACCATTTTAGCAGAAGCAGTGTTGAAATCACATTTGATTATGACTTGCAAACTGGACTCCTGACTCAATGCATAGAATCTGCATGCTATATTTTTATTTTTAAATTAAATTGGATTATATATTTTCTTAGTGGGATCCTTCCTTATTCTCTGACTCTTCCCTTTGTAGTCTGCATTTGAACAAAGACATGTTCATATTTGAGAGTCAGTAGTGGCACATGGATATAAAGTCAAACAAACCCAGTATTCCTCTATGTTATAGGTGAGCTTCCAGATCTCTCTATCTCCCATTCTGATTAAACAAAATCCCTGAAATTTGTTATGTGTTGCTGCCTTCTAATATGGGGAGGTGCTGCAGTGRATGATGCTTGCCTCTAGGGGAACTGGGTGGTATTCCCAGCTCTGCCATTTGCTTGCTAATATCCTGAAACTCAACGTTTTTGTGTCTCAGTTTCTCCAACTGTGACAATGAGGCTGGTGGGCCAGCATTTCTCACATGAAATAATAGATTCTTACTGAGTTTGGTGGCTCTGAGATTTGTGAGAGGAAAAAAACCCTAATTTTTGCTTGTAATAAATTTTCCTTCATTGTATTTCATTAGTTTTACCTCACATGAGCATGATTCAGATTTATTCTTAGCTTGCTCCTTTACCAGTATGAAACATAACCTCTCATCCAAAGATTTATCAGGATTTTAATAACTGTCAGCTTTGCTCAATCGTTTTTTAATGTTTCATAAATGTTTTTCCCTTAAATTTCTACTGTATAATGCAAACATAATTCCTTACTCCCATGTAATGGAATACAAACGGAAGGGACAAGACAGTATTATTCAAAAATGTTCAACTTATGAAATAATAAGTATTAGTTGACATGCCCCAGAGAGACATGACTGACCAGCTGCTCTGGGTGAAACAAATAATAGAAAAATCCTTTATTAATGATGTATTCTGCAGCAGATTCTGTCTGGGGAATTCTGTAGAAATGGCTCTTTCTCATCCCTTTCCTGTAATGGAACTAAGGAGAAGACTGAATTCCTGGAGGTTTGGTAGGCACATAAACAGTGTACAAATACATATGGAACAGTCACACTGTGGGAGGATTTCAGCTTTGGTAACCACTACATCTTGCATTTTCTTTGGCTTCCTTCAGTCAGCTCAAGACTGTGGGTGAGACTTTCCAAATATAGACGACCAAAATTCTGACCAAAAAATACGCACATTCTCAGGAGCAGATTAAAGCAGATTCATGGACCTGGGCATTGGGCTTGGAGGGGGCCASTATAACCACAATGTTTGAATTGAAGTATCCCTCAGCTTGGGCTCTGGTGTTTGGGCTATGGAGGTGGGAGGTAGAGCTCATGGGCTACGGAGGCGGTTGAGTCATGGGAACTTTTACTGTAGTTTGGATGGATTTGGTTATTTTATTGCATTGCTCTAGCTTGCTTGAGGCATGCTGGTTGGCCTGACTCCAGGTCCTCTTTAGTCTGACTCTGCCCCAGCAGCGGGTCACTTTGTCCCACAGATTGTACACCACAGATTGTACACACACAGAGAATGCACTTTGTTTCTGATGTGAGCTGGAAGACAGGCTAGCCATGGAAACAGGAAGTTTTGTGTACTAATAAGCTTGTTGAATAATTTAGGTTGTGACAATGGTGGTGAGACCTTCTCCTTCAGCTCTTCCTTTTCCAGACCAAACGAACCCAGCTTGCTCAGCAATCCTCTCAAGTCACGTACTCCAGCCCTTGGTCCGCCTTGGTGGCCCTCAGCTTTACTTGCTCCAGTTTTTCAGTGTCCCAGAATTGGATGCAGTACTCCAGATGTGGTCTCACAAGTGCTGAATAGAGGGGAATAATCACTTCCTTGACTTGCTGGTTATTTTCTTAATAAAACAGCCCAGTATGAGGTTGGCTTTTAATGYTGCAAAGGCCCACTGCTGATTCATGTTCAGTTCTTCCTCCAGGAGCCCCAGGTCCTTTTTGCAAAGCTGCTTTCCAGTCAGTTGGTCTCTAGACTACTCCAGATGCAGGACTTAGTATCCCCCTTTTTTAAACATCATGAACTAATGTATAGGTTTTGGTAGAGATGTCATTTTGCACACACAATGCATTATTACAAATACAATTTTCTGCTTGTACATATATCCATCAGGTTTATACATTTATAGACATATTTTGCCAGCCTCATGGTTTCCAGAGAGCGATAAATCAGTAAAATTCCTTAACTTCATATTTATGTAGGGAGATTTCTATTAGAACACTTCTAATTATAAACCTCTCTGCTAGGTAGGGTTGTTTTGTTTGTCACTTGCTCTCCTTGACTTTTCCCATTCTTAGATAAAGGCAGTGAGGACCACATGAGGTCTRTTGGTATAATCAGCAACACAGACTTGTCTGGACCTCAGGAGATAAGTCTGTACTGTATCAGCAGACGGCACCTAAGAAAGCTTTTCAAAGAAAAAGCGTTTCCTCTATCTTTGAAAGGGAGCTTCCTTCTGTTGTCTTTATTGGAGGTCAGATTGCTGATTGGCCTCCTCCAGAGTTGGAGAAATTCCTCTGAAGACCCCTTAAATTGCATTTCAATTATACAGGAGGCTGCCCTTGCAGGACCATTTTATTTCCAAGCCACCCCGTGGCTTCTCAGAGGTGATGTGGTTTTGGAATCCCCATTTCAGGTAAAAAAAAAAAAACAAAAACAAAACCTGTTCTGTCAGCATCCAACAGACAAGTGCCTGAAAAGGCATATCTAATTGATTTAGAGAGAATCTAGTGCTCTCTGTAGATAATGTTTGCACAGTGCAAACCTCTCRCAAATTAGGCATTCAGAGGAATGTGTTCATCAGCAAGGAGTTACAGGGCAACATCATCTTTAATGGCCAGTAAATGCAAAAGACAAATGATTCAGAATAATTTGATGTTATAGACTTGAAATGTTCATATTTTTATTTCACAATTACAACMCAAAATAAGTATTTTGGTTTTCAGATGTGCTGGTGGATGCTAAGAATTTCAAAATCAGCTGATATAACAGTATAAGCAAGATCTTTTGAAGTTATGCTGCTTTAAAAAAAGGAAGCAGATCCTAGGTTATAATGAGATTGAAAATACTCCAGGATGATTCAAATGCCAGACSCCAGTCTGGGTTTGGGCCATGTGTAAATTTTGTTTGGTCTTTCCCAGGTCCATAAGAGATGAAGTCCCTGGCATTCTTGTGGGAGACCCTGTATTTCATACTATTTTGTCATTCTTTTGGAGATCTGGAGTTTGTCTGCTATTTCCTGCAGAGAAAACCTTGGTAAAAATCACCCAGAGAATCTCAGGAAAAGAGGCTGCACTTTGGTAAAAATCAAATGAGAAGTGTTGTTGCAGTGATTTAATAAAGGCAACAGGTTATATCTCTATTGATTCTGGCTTATTTCCTCTATATAAAAGAAGACTTTTTGCTGCCTTTGATAATAAAACATATACCAGACTCTTAATATTTTTATTGGTAGAAGCCCTTGCACTGTGTAACTGTTAGTACAAGAATGAAAGGTCTGGGTAAAAAAATCGAGGGAAAGAATAAGAGTGGAAGTTAACTTTTCTGAAGTGTAATTAATATATGTGAAAACAGAAAATGTTTGTTTTTCAGTTTCCTATCACATTTTCCATCTGGTGTCTGCAAAACTTTTAAACATCTACTTCCTCTGTGCCGTTTTGCAATATTCCCATTCACAGGAAGTGAGAGGAAGAGCTTTATGAGGGTATACATTACAAATAGACTGTGTGTAGGTGTTTGGACAAAAGAGCTGGGCTCAAATCTGGTCTGGTACAAACTGAAGACCCTTCAATGGAAATATGAAATTCAGCTTKTTTGTTGACCTGGTGCTTCATTCTACAACACTGTTTTTTTTTTTTTTTTTTGTATGAATTGCTGTATTTGTTTTTCCTGRTGCTTTTCCTGTGATCTCAAAGCACCTTATTAAGCAAGAATGAAGGTCTTTACAGTTTTTAGACTTGGTAACTGTAAATACAATCTGTGCCTAAGAAGTGCTTCAAAAGCCAGGAGCTGGTAGCAGACTGCACTGATTTGCTGAGCCAGGTCCCTTTATTCCCAGTTCAACATACTACCAGTACACTGCTTTCCAGTGTAAATGAGTGTTTCATAAACAGACTGAAGAACAGCACAGCTCTCAACAGCTTGTGAAAACAAGAATAAAGCAATCAATTATAGCTTTGCRTCTTAATTGCAAAAAGATTGCTTGTAGGACTTCTGAATGTGACAAGAACATAAAGGCCCTGGTGGATTGCATTGTTCTGCTCAGATTTCCCTCAACAACAGGAACCCAAGATGCCACTGAGGAGTGGCCTGTTACTCCCACAGTTTTGTAACGCCAGCTCTGAGGTTATTRCAATATACATGTTACATAGCAAGGCTGTAGAAGCCTACACAGAGCCATTCTTTCTTTTTTTTTTTTCCTTCTCCTATTCATTTTTCCTTTCATCACTGAAGGCAACTAGAACCTTCTAGTGTGAAATTCAAAAGGAGAGCCAAGCTTCCTCTCCTCTAAACATTCCAAACGATTGATGAACTCAAAATCTGCTTCAGGATCAACATCCARGTTTTGCAAATGGTATCTGTCTTACTAATTAGCTGATCCAAACCTCCAGATTTCAAACTACAAATATAAATATCTCGTGACTTTAACCAATCTCCAGTCCAGCTACAGGATACTTATTTTGTTACTCATTTCTTACAAGTTTCACTTCTTATTCAGAAAAGTAAATTAATTGTCATAGATGCAGAGGGATTTAAATTATTACTTTTTTTTCCTGAAAGCTTGAAACAATCCATTCAGAAATCTTTTCTCCCTGCTTGCGCCTTCTCCTGCCTCCCCTTTCCCAGCCCACAGGTAGAACAAAACTATCTTGCAAGATTAGCCTGAAAAGTCTATGAACATAAGCTTGTAAATCTGGCTCTTGAACAAGCTCTATTATTTTTAACTGCTTTTGTGTAAGACAGGAGGCTATGTAAAGAACAGGATGTTTTGAACACTGAACTCTGGTGCATTACCTAATACTGCTGCTACAGATTTGATGTAATTTCTCTGCAGGTGTCAAAGGCATCATCAAGAGCATGCTACTGAGATGTTAAACATTTACTCTATATAAGCCCAGTGGAATTACTGACAATTWTTTCATCAACAGAAATGCCAAGTTTGCAGTTTGTGTTATATTAAATTTCAATTACAACACAGCCTGTTCTTGCACTCTATTTAGATTTGATTGTAGTTTTAAATTACTGTAGACAGGATACTTAACAGAATTTTGTTAATCTCCACTTTTTTAGGAGATGCATGAGGTGAACAGTTCTGTCTTCCTGGGAACCTGAGGCTGCTGTATTTTGCTTAAATAGGGAAGGATAATTGTATTTGTATCTACTGTGCAGGATTTCTTTGCAGCCAGGTTCTCAGTTGCTCATCTTGCCTCAGTCCCTTGGGGAAATTCAATGATACAGAAAGTAATCCTTCCAAATAATGCAGGTGTCAGAGGTCTGTGTAATAGAAAGGCTTGGCAAAATCTCCTGTGGAAATTTACACAACATCTGCCCACACAATGGCTGGACAGTAGTGTCCTTCCTTCAGTTGTCAGGTGCATTGGAATGTGTATAGAGAAAACCCAAAGAAAATAGTAGATCCAAGATTCTAATGCATGAATAAAAGGCAGTTATTGTTGCAAATAAGAACCATGATTCATTTTTCAAGCAATTTTTCTTGAGTCATTACTACTGGCTGTCTTGCAAGAGAACACTGCATTAATTGACCCATTAAAGAAAAAAAGATATCATATTTTAGTTAGATTATCATTCATTTTGTCATTTTTGTCAGAAAAATTTGCTGTTCTGACCACCAAACCTGAGCCTAAGAACTCCACTTATGATACACATGTAAACAAGGGCTTGATTTTACATGGTAAAAACATGGCTTAAACTAAAGTGGAAGAACAGTGCTGTTGGGAGTTTGGAGCGTAACACTGAGAGACACTTCTGTGAAGAGGGAATGTATTATTTGTYCTGCTGTTCCTATCTCTCTCACCCATTCAATTTCAACACCCTCTTCATGCTTCACTCTTTTTGTGTCCTGGCTTCTAGATACATTCCTCCATGGTCACTTAGTGTTGTCTGATATCATCTTACCATCATACACGATTCTTTACAGACAACTATTATCAGCTTTACGCTCACTTATTCACAAATTAGTGCCATTATTGTGGTGGATGAACTGAGAACTGTGCTGCTCTTCATGTCCTCTAAGTATCACATTTCCCCTGGGCCACTCATTCAACTTGGGGTGGGAGAAGTCACATTCCTTGCTAAATTTGGCTACTGTCTAATCAGACCTGTCTGTGTAGCCTTTCTTCATGGAAATTCGGGCAGTTGAAACACCTGTTCCATCACCCAGTTTTTATTTCTGTCAGTGTGAGGGAAGCCCCAGTTGTACAATTACCAATGCTTGGCCAGCCTATAAGAGAAAGTTTTTGAGGTCATTTTGATCCTAATCTTGCCATTCTGATTCAATAGACTTTTTTAATGTCCATTTTGTCCTGCCATAAATGACTGTGCAAGCCATAAAGCAATAAGGAGACCTATCTTTGAGGGCTGGTGGGAGCATGGGCTGGATACTGCGATGAGAAGAAAAAGTGGGAGGCAGTATTCTCCTTCTGGTCCTCACAGAAGAGCTCATAATGTGACACATAAACTTTGTACAAGGACTTGCTCTCAGTGGCAGATGCGCTCCTCCTTTCTTGCTGGGGTCTTCTTGAGCTTCCCTATTGCCCTCTGTCTAAGATAATGATCTCAGTGCCTCCAGTGTTTGAAAACCCAGTATGAATTTTATGCATAGGAATAATCATATTTAATTATTTATTTATACATGATTACATATGTTCTTCATGGTCAGAATCAGAGCACCTCATACCTTAACAGGAGGCAAAGGAAGAGAGGGAAGAGACCTCACTACCCCATCCTGTCAATGGAGTGCGAAAGAAAATCAAGTCCACTAGAGAACTGTATGTAGTATTGCCAAGTCTTAAAGTTTTATTTCAAATCTACTGATACTTGATATCTGTAAGACTTCATTCCTTGAATCAAAGGATTCTGCAAGAATCCGAACATTCCTTTTAAAAAAAGAAACTTTAATAATCTTACAGGGTTTGAAAACTCACAAATTAGGAGACAAGAAAGGATRCTGCATAGACTCTTTGAAAATCTTACGACTTTTTTTTCCCTGCAGCCTTGGGATTTTTCAGCTTTAATTCACAGTTTTTGAAAATTCAGAACAGCTGACAATAATTCTGTCCTTTTAAGGTGCTGCCATTTAACCCAGATGGCACTCTGAGGATAGCTTCTCTGGCAAAGGAGTGTCTTTAACATGCATAGCTCATCTTTTAGAGCACTTGGCACAATGGGACTGTGARCCTTTGCTGAGAATTTCAGGCACAACCACAGTAAAAATAATAAATAAMTGAGGGATCTCATTCTATCCAGAGATGCTATATAGAACTGCTGCGCACATTTGCAAATAAAAGCAGCCTAAATTTAACTATGACTCAATTGCACTAAATCTGACCCATTTTAGTTCTGTATTTCAATTTAACACTTATTTACATTCTTAGACTTGGCGCTGTCGGAAGAGCAAGGAGGGGGAACAGGCATTTTCATCCTCAGAATTRCTATTAAAAAATGGTGATTAGGAAAACACAGCTATAGTCAGCCTGAAGCTGGGTAGCTCATTTGAACCCACTATAAAAGAAAAGATCATTTTCTCATCCTATTAAAACTGAGTTAACAACGGCTGCGTAGGCGGCAGGAGATCAGAAATGAACGTCCAGCTTGGAGTTCGTACAACTGGGGTCAGGTCCAAAGCAAACTGCCTGATTAGTGAAACAATTTGTTTTTTTTACAATGACAGCAAATAGGTAAATCTTGTGAGCGTCAGGAAATCCTGGAGGATTTTGAATGGGAGCACTTACTGCTTTGCAAGTTGCACTTTGATTAGAAGGCATCGTTGCCTCTGGTTTTTGTTCTCATGTTGCAGGGACTTAAACAAGAGGGACTCAATTTGCTAGGGGCATTTATTTCTCTGTCTCTTCCTCTCTCTCTCTCTCTCTCTCTCTTGTTTTTACAATCTATGTGTAATGACTAATTGGCTGTGTTTTCCCAGCTATTTTATGTTTCTTTTGCCCTGGTTACAAGTCGTACTAAAGCAGCATATCCACAGGGACCTATAGACAGCCAACATTGCCAAACGATATGCAGCATTCCCCTTTCTAAGTGTAAAACATTTACAAGTAAATTTACAAACGCATTAAGAACATTTCCTCAGTCGACTGTTAGTGTTTATTTCTTCCCCTTCTCCTCCCGGGAGCGGACACCTTCCAGCCCCTCAACTTTCACACACTGCTCTCCCGTTATTTGCCTCCTTCCCTCCCTGTCGCCCCTTTCCCTCCTCCTCCTCCTCCTCCTCCTCCTCCTTTTCCAGTTCAGCGGCGCAAATTTCTGTTTGTGCCAGTGGGGCGGCCTGGCGAGACCGCAATTGCTCTACCCCACAGATTGACGAGCCCTCAGATGCCGATTTAGTGTAGATGGCAGCCACGCTGGAGCCGCGGCACATCTGGAGTGGAGTAAGCTTACTCAGAACCGGGGGCCAGCTCCAGCCGGAGCCAGCGGAGCCGAGCGCGGCGCTGAAAGGCAGCCCTGCTGCCTCCCCTTCCCTCCTCCCCGGSTACATTTCCTAATGTAAACACAGGCCAGGGGGGAAGGACACAGTAACTCTTTGCTGCGTGTTTGTCATTTCGTGTTCTTTATCTGCTTGAGGTCAAACTGGAGCTYTGGAAAAACAGAAGCTTTGCTTTCATTCTAAATAGCTGAAAGCCAGCGCTGCGAAGGGAGGGGGAAAAAAAAGAAAAAGAAAGAGAAAGAGTTTGCWTTTGTGTTTATTTGTTCCACTTTATGGTAATTTGGGGGATAATTTCATTATCTGCRGCCAAATTGAAAACAAGCTGTTGTCTATGCTAATGATACCAGCGTATTATTTTATGTACAGTAAACGTGCAGCTCTTTAAACCAGTGGACTGCATTTCTGCTACAGCTGTACCACTTTAACTTCTTTTTTTATAGTCACAAAATGAGACTTTCCTTTTATTATCTTGAAACAAAAAAGATTAGCCATGGCTGCTTTGTTTTACAAAATGGTGAATACCTTCCATGGCCCAGGTCCAACCTGCTGTCCCACAAATGCATTCTGAAARGAACTTTACTGCAAAGAAAAAGTGTGCTTGTTCTGGGGCAGATATGCTGATTTTATAGTCCACTTGACTGGACTKCTAAATTTTAATATCTACATGTAAAGAAGTGGGAGAGATTTTTGAGGCATTTACTGACTGTCAGCAATCAGGAGGAGAGCCCTATGATTCTTTACAAGTTTTATATAAWTTTTATTTCTTCTTTCTAATATCAAAATGATGAAGTTTGTAGGTTAGTTGTTCAAACAACCTTAAATCATAAACAGAATCMAGGTTGGAAAAGGTTGGAAAGGACCTTTGAGGTCCAACCTATGAYGATGCAAATATGCAATTTGAAATAGCTTTTCCCACTCAGTATTCCTTGTAACTCGATGGATTTTGCAGTGCGTAAAGGAGAGAAAACAAACCTCAGAAAACCTTGCTGATAGCATCCTGATGCTGATATTGATTTAGCTCTATTGTAGAAATCTGATTCAGATGAGAGCAGTGATTTATCCCAGTATGGAGACTATTGTAAAATCTCCCTCTGTAAATGTATGAATAAACCACCACGGGTCAAAGCCCTAAACCATTTTTGTCTACAGAAGTAGAAAATCTTTGACCACCACATGGTTTTCCAGGGATGTCAGTTTATTGTTGCCTCTAAGTTCACAAGCCATGCTCRGTATTTTGGCCTGCTGGTGGATAAAAATCCAGATAAACAGACAAACCTATCTATCACACAGGAAAGCTTGGGCTGAGCAGCAAGTGTGACTGGACAGTAGTTCTTGCACCATGGTAATACAAAGTTTCAGCAGTACATTCCCCACTCCCCCACAGGGCCCTGCCAATTGCTGTTGTATGTTCTGGGTAGATTTTCCATAATACTTACACAGAAAATAACAATATAGGTTTCAAATTTCAGTCTTACTGTTTTAGTTGATTTTAATAATTTCTTCACAATTGTGTTTTCTCTTACTTTCATGGTGTTTCAGATCCCAGCAGGAAAGGGCCAAAATTCCTCATGAAACATCTTATCCAGGTCTCAGCCTTTGCTTGAGGTGAAACTCAGAAAGGAGGGGACTCTGTGTGGGACAGGTGTTGGTCAGCATGGAGAGACTGAACTGCACATCTCCAAGGTCCATAACAACCTTTCTATGCCTGAAATCAGAAGCAGTGTCATGGGTTCAGGGAGAAATGCAGGGATGGCACACCATTTTGCATAATCTAGGTGATTACTGAGACTGATAAAATGGTTTCTTTGCAGCAAAATGATTTATTTGGAAAAAAACTCCACGTCTACACAAAAAGGCTGACAGAACCAGTCTCAAAAGCAAAGCTGTTTGGCAAACCTCAGAGAGATCTTRGCAATTGACTGAAATCTAAACTTTTTTTAGTGACAGTTGGATTTTGGCTGAGTTCTTCTGGAAGCCTGCAGGGCTCTGGCTGGCAGGCCATTGCTCAACCTTTTGACTGTCACGGTAGAGGATTGATGGCCTGTCATTGCAGGATGGCCCACCAAGTAGTCTACCTTTGAACTGAAGACCTCAGGCCTTCCAGGTTTCAAAACTGGAACAACACTTGTTTGGAAACTTTTTTGATGTGTTTTGATATTCATTGGAATATTTTTATGAATTACCAAATCCTGACCCCAAGAAGTTTTCCATAGGAGTTTCTTGAACAGCTCTATTCTAGTCTAAGTTCAGTGGCCCTGAGGGGAAAAAAAAGTTTCTCCAAAAAGGAGAAATAAAACAGAATCCAGTGAATGAGTTTGAAGTAGGATTTCTCTGACCTCTGCTTACTGGGCAACCTTGCCTCTGTAATCCTGCTGGAGTCCTTGGACATCCAGTAGACTGGTTTGGGCTTGGTTACACAGTTCCARTCTTAATTTTAAACATGTTATCCTGATAGGCATTGCTTAAGTGTGGTTTATTTTTTCCCCTTTCCATTTAGCGCACATTTGAAGTTGATTCAAGTCCTTGTTTTGCACTAATGCCAAAAGTGTCCATGAAGTCTCGAAATGAAATAATCTTGGTGGATGACCATGCATCCTACTGATTATGCTATTGTTATTATATTAATAGCACGTTCTCCAACTTAAGCAGTGTGCAGGTGCAAAACTCTCATTCAGCAGTACATAACTCTTTCATCTGCCGTTTCTTGCCAGTAGATTKCCTGCCCATATGAATGTTTCTTGTGGAGAATAGCTGTTGGAGGTTTGCCAGTTGTAAGGAAATAAATACACAAATAACCCCTATCCAAAACTCAACAAACTTCCCCTTCCCCAGTCCTGTCTTTTTGCAACTACTGCTTCATGATAAATATTCTGCATCTAACAAAAAATATCAGCTGTGAAAAAATAAACAGTAYGGATTAATGTAGAAAGGGAAAAGTAAAATCATTCTTAGTGGCCCCAGTAATGTCACCTCAGTGTGTCTGTGTATTGGTATGTCCTTTTGGCTCATGTGGGTACCTCACTTTAAATATATGCCCGTGCCTGTCCTGACTCAGTCATTCACTCTGAAACACTTTTTTAGAGTCCTACCCAAATACATTAGGTCTAAAAGACAATTTTCTTTGCCAAATAATAATCCATTTTCGGGGAAACCTTAACTCTTTGAGGTTTTTTTAAGTAAGCATTTTTGGATCTACACATATGCTCAAACAGCAGTGAAACCTGCATTCAGAAACTATTCCAGCAGGCTTCATGCTTTGTGACCATCATTCACAAATGAAGMCAGAAGAGCACTTTGAGAATAGGAGGGCATTTAAGCATTTAAAAAGTGTATCAGTAGGTGTTAGTCTGCGAAAACATGTGTATGTGGGAAAAGGGCAGCTATTAGTACTGTACTTCAAAAGGCAATAGATCTCTTTAACATGTAAATAAACTGAGAAATCTGCCTAGAAGTAAAAAAAGGAATTCCCAGTTTCAAGTGTTTTATTTCCTTTCAGTGTGATTATTTACAATATATATTTTCCATGTTTTTTTGCAAAATGTTATTGACACCTGAATGGTATTTCAGAATATTATGACAGATGTGCGAGTCAAACACCAATATTTTTGAGCCCAGTATAAACTGCAAAAAATTATCCTATTGTACTTTCTTTGCCTGCTTTCAGCATTTTATTAAAGCAGTAGGTTTGTTGAACTGGAGCCTGCCATTTCTTATTGGCATTTCTCAGAAGAGTAAGAACAGTCGTCAATTATGTATTTTTCCAACAAAAACATAAACTCAGTATATAAATGTTCAGGTTATAATTCCACCCCAAATATATGTGTATCCTAAAAATAAACCACAATAAATGTTAGAATAAGCAAAAATGAAGAACAGCAAAAGAATGAAGCAGAGGAGAAAAAGGAGGGAAAAAAGTAGAAAGAAAACCACAATAATAAAAAATGCAGGCATTAAGTAATATAGTGGCTATAGAAAAAAAGAACTCAAAGATGAAGTTAAGAGAGAGAGAAAGGGAACTAGCCACAAAATTGTTGCAAAAGCACTATTTATTATTACCTGCCAGGTGAAATTGTCATGACAGTCATTATGGTCAAGTCAGGTGTCCTGAAACACAACAAATAAAACCCAAGGCCTTTTAAATACCCAAGATTAAAGAAAGACTCAAATGAATTTCAGTGATCATCAAATAATAATTTAATCACTGTGTCAGGCCAGATTTTTTTCACTATAAAATTTAAATTGAGGCATACAAATAAGCATTGCGATGTTCTAAATAATTATCTCCTCAGATTTTTCTGAGGGAAGAAATGAGACTKGGAAGCTCTGATTTTGTGAGGGAGAAACTATTTCATTCGGGATCAGGYTTGTGTTTTGAACCTCTCTAAAGTGAAGATGCATTTTGTCTGGAGCTCTAAGYCAGACCATCTCTAGTTCTGTTCACCAATTAAGAAAGTATACCAAACATTTTATGCAGAGTGTGACTCAAATCTGTGGGTCTAAATTACTCCTGTAAYTGGATTTGAAAAAAACTTGGTGCTTTTTAGTAGTTTCAGCCCCACCACAAGACTAACTTCTATATTTAGGTGAGCACGTGCTGTTCTTGTTAATCAGTAAGGATTGTACAAGTGCAACAATGGGTAGAGCAGGAATTGTTTTTCATTAATTTCTTGAAGTCCAGTTGTAGCATGAGTATGTTCCTCATTAGTAATAGCACTACTATATTGGTTTTCCAACAAAACTTGCAAAATATTACATTACTTTTTGGTCCGCTGAACTACTGAACTAACAGAAAGGAGCTGTAACTGAATGACTAGTAAAAGRAGCAGGAAATTAGATAAAAGGGTAACACTGCTTTTACATGCCTAAATGAAAAGGTGTTAGTTTCAAATATAGAATCATTCAATATATTTTCCAAATCTTCAAAAGTGCCTGACTTTTGTTATTAAAATGCTGCACTAAATTAACTGATAGTGCGGCGCTGCTCCTATGAGTTGCAACAATTTATTGCATGTGACCAAAAAATAAGGTGAAAATTCCTTATATCCTGATAGGCACCATGATTTCTTTGAAAATTAAAAATCTTGAATTTCTTTGAAAATTGAAAATCAGCTTTCATGATTGCTGCATGATTATTGGATAGACAAAGATTTCTATAATTATGTAACAGGACAATTTGGAGGAAGCTAGCATTTTAGCCTGATAAATACTCTCGCTTATGCTAACTGGAAAACTGTGATAGGAACAGTTTTTGAGACACATAAAACAAACATCATGGAGAGAAGAACCTTTTTAACCTCACTTCTGGCAGGGAAGAGGAATTGTAAATGCAGGACAACAAGCTAAGTTGGATGGGAATCCTCCCACCTAACTTTAGCCACCTGTGTTAAGTACACCCATTTTAGGTTTCCATTACAACCAGTGSAGGATGAGAGATCTCCAGAAGGTAAGCTGTATTTTGGCTCTGTCAAAATTCTGCTGGAATTCTCTCTCCATCAATTGCAAAGGGCATTTAGGGGACCCACAGCCCCCTGTAAGCTGCCTGTATTTAAGTGAGATGAAACTGCGACATGTGGTATACACCATAAATGTAGGACATATTACAGACTACATAGCAAATGGAGTTCTTGGTCCCATCTAGGAAAACCCAAGTTAAACTTCTCCAAGTTAAAACCAAGCCAAAGTCCACTGCTAGGAGTGGAGGAGAAAGARAATGCATCCTGGGCGAAGAAATAAAACATTTTCTCAGATGCTTACTCAATAGTATTGTGCTTCAGGCTCAGGATGTTGCTTCATTGTCAAATGGCTGATCWTTCCTTGTCATGCTTTCCTATTGTTCTCCATTCCTTAAATAATCCTGGCTTTCAGCTGCATTTTTAATCCATTTAATTCATTTTCAAACCCCCTAAAAACCAGAGATTAGTTTAGCAGATCAGGAATGAATTAGAAAAAAGGTTGCATAATGGACCTAGTTAAATTACACAGTTGCTACTTGCCTTTGCATAGTAATAAAGATGCAGTTAATAGCTTCCACTTTATTTAGCTGCTAAATTCTGTTTTGTTTCAGAAATCAACTCCACTGCAATAACGATGTTGTTCTTTGCTCATTAATCACTATTATTTGCTCTTTGAATTGTTGTGAAGTTTCAGGACATGGGCAGTCCTCTGGCAGTCAGATGAACGTGTTGATCTATTAGATCTTTTAGGCTCTGTGATTTAGACAAAGTGGTACAATTATAATGGTTTACAGACTTTAATGCCTCATCTTAGGGCTTCACTGTGCCATCCATGATATCACAGCAGCCCTAAGGCAGAGCTCCATTGCWGCAATTTGTTTGGTACAAAAGGTACAAGAACAGCWTAATGCTAATTATTGTACACTCAGTATAGCACCATTGTATCCAGACCACTGTACTTGCARTTAAATCAGAAAAYAAGTAGGCCATTTCAAGTAACMACTGAGATTATTTTTTTAAAAAAWTTMATTCATAGCRTATTTGCCTTTATGACACTKCAGACTGTTSACACAAACTTAGTCCTTGAACTGAGTCTTGTATCATCATAAGATCTGTAACGATAAAAGAGARGAGAARGAGATATGGAAGTAGTTCTAGATGTACTATAGTATTCTTCAGAAAGTGAGCAGTCCAGTGCAAGAATTATACTAATACAAATGGAAAKGTTGAAGCAGATTTTTCTATCACCTCAATATTTATATAGGTATTCCAATTTAATATGAACAAAGTACCTCTTCTTTTTTCTCTTCATGTAATTTAAAAAATAAAATCTTGCAGTTGATATCTCATTAAATATGAAAGGAAAATCTCTTAGGAAATTCCTTTTGTTCTGACCTCATAATCAATAAATTCCTGTGGAGCAAATGCTTTATTTAAATTTCATTGGTTAGGTTCCCTGAAATCCACAATTCTCTATCACCTTTTCTACTAAGTGTACTTGCTACATCTGATGTTCAGTGACCATAACTATAATCTCTCCCTGTGTCTCTTTAATTTGCCTTTTCCTGGGGTGGAGCGGCTCTTGACATTACATGTGTCTCATTTAATATGTTCTGTGTTCTGTCAAGTGTATTTGCTGTGTTTGCTCTCCAGTCTTTATTTAGGGTGGCAAAGAACAGGATAAAAAGCAGCCTGAGGTAACTTTTTTGAGCTTCTACATGGAGGAGCAGAATATTATTAATTACTCCTGTATTCATTACTCTCAGTGAAATTGCTTACAGCATTTATGCACTTTTCAAAACATATCAATTGGAGTAGGTGACTGACTTATCTCTGSGACCTGCTGCACTACTGAGTAGCTCTCAGACCACCTGGGATGTGGTGTCCCACTAAGGTGGCATTGTACCTCTTTGCCCAGGGAATTTGGACTCTGGCTAGCAAAAGACCAGAAATCCAATAGTTTAACGCCCAAAGTTGTGATCTGCTCTTCAGAGTAGCAGCCACTGGGCATCATCAAGTGAAGCTCACTCAGACCAGTTACCTCATTCTTTGTGTGTTTATTTGAATTTGTAAGGTGTTTCCTGAAAAAAAAGGCTTTTATGAGGGGTCYGTATATGTTCAGAGACTTTGCAGGGGTGCTTTGACAAGCTCATACTTTTTTCTGAACTCTCAGGAGAGTACACCCAGCTATTTGAATATTTGTGAGTGGACTCTAACTGCACAAATATGAATTCCAGTTTAATTAACAATTCAGTGGGGCTTGTATGAACAGTATGTTGTGTTGTCCCGTCTTCAGTCGTGATTCTGCCTGTACCATTGGCTTGGAATAGCAATTCAGACTGGAATAACAAATATTCCAGCGCCTCTGAATAGAGTTGTCACTGCAGATAGTTTACTTGATTTTCCCAGCATTTAGAAATGGTACTTGTCACCTATTCCACACAAGTCTTTTCACTACCCTGTCAATTTCTTGAAGAGAAAAATAACTTCATACTGGTTTGAGGTGCTTCAAAAGTTATATGAGGAGAAATGTCACTGGTGGGGTNTTTTTTTTTTTTTTTTTTTTTTTTTTCAGGAATATTAGGTAAGGTATGCATTTCACTTCTAAATAAGCTACAGTTCAGGAAGCATTTATGTAATCTCCCTACAGCAGGAATGTTCAGAAATATTCACATTTGGAAACACTGTTGCTCCAGTATATCTCAATAGCAATGTCTGTTTGAAGAGCTTAATCTTTGGCAAAGTCCAGAAAGCTGTTGCCATGCTTGGAGCAGAATCTATTTTAGCATCTGAAAAAAAGATACATCTTGCTATCTTAGTTTTCCAAAGTCCTACAGTGMGTAGTGTTCAAGTGAGAAATCCTTCCAGTGAAGATGTCTGTAGAGATGTCTGTCTCTGCTGATTGTGGAACAGGCACCTTTAATCTAAGCATCTTCCAGTAGATGTTTAACTTTACGACTTAGGAAGTTAGGTGAGATGAATSCTTTTGCTTACACTTACATATCAAGCTTCTGCAATGTGGATTTCCAGAACTTGACCTTTCAAGCTTAACCTGATATCTGAGCCAGTGGCTGAAGCCAGACTCCCTGGCATTTCCCACTGTGCTGGCTGGGTGTGGAAAGGCTTCAGGACTCATCCAAAACAAGAACATCTACTTACCACGCTGTGTTCATGTGGACATCAACACTCCAAATCAACATTATGCAAGCAAACTCAAAAGAATCACTTAGACTGGTAACTCTTAGGCCTTTGGCTTCCCACCTATTGAAAGCTGCTCTTTGTTGCTTTAAAATACAAATGTCATTTTWCCTTCTTTCCACTAAGAGATCCACAGGTGACTGTAGTCAGCACAGTCAGTGCTAAACTGCTGAAAGGGAAATCAGGATTCAYGTAAGAATCCATAGTTCTGCAACAGAGCAACACCTTCACTACAGAAACTTAGAATGTGGTGCAGTCAGCTCTCACGTTTACTTACCCTGGATTTGGTATGTCAGAGCTGGAAAATTCTGTTCAGCAGAAACACAGATATTGCAAAACATCGATGAACCAAGGAATGAACTGAATTCCTTTGTATAAAACCTGGTACMCAGATTTCTGTTGAACACAGGAGCAGTGATGGGAAAGGCACAAACAAGTGTTTCTGTGTTGTACAAAAGGAGTGTTGTAAATGGTACATGAAAGTGGATTGACTCTACAGTCCCAATAATGCTCCACGAATAAATGGAAAGTTTRTGCATCAGTAGAATTTTGGAAGCAATAAGAACAGAAGAATTACCATTTTTATCAGACCCAAATCCTGCCTTGGAGAACATCAAGTCTCTGGCACTTCCTATTTTCTTTCTTTGTTAGCCTACTTGCATCTCAGTTATRCCCAGAATTCCCAGTAAAATTAAGATTCTGCTACCTAAAGCATACGGTCAAAGTCATTCTCTGCCCCAAAGAATTTRCATTCTTTAACTGGGAGAACCTCCAAATGGTTGGAGCTTGCCCTATTGACATAAAATGATCTATCTTTCACTTAAGCAAAATGTCCTAAGCATCTACTTAAAAGGTGCTGAGTGACCTCGTTTAAACCAATCCTTAGGATTAGGCACAGTGTTTGTTTAAACTTTTTTTTGAGAACCTGAGATAGAAGAAGCTTTGGAAGTGCAAAGRTTTTTTAACTGGCTTAATTTGTTTTTATGTTTATTTGTAGATGTAGAACTTATGCAGTATAAAGTTTGACAGCTAAGGCTAGTCATGAAATATCTCCAGGAAAATAAAAACCTGTTAACAACTTGCTGACATTCATGAAAAYCCCTAAATGCTTCCAAATCTGCTTCCAGGTATTCATATGCAAGAATYTGAGATCTTTTGCATTGCAAATATTAGCAAATGCTCTTTAAATCATGCTTGCTTTTCACACACCAYTTATATAAGAGCTTTCTGAGTAGCAGCAAATTGTAGTCCTATTAAATTTCAGTTCACCTTCACACTGGTACTTGAGTGAAAAATGGTTTTTTGGGTATTTTATAGACAATCCAAGAGTACATGTCAACCATGAAGGATCTGAATATAAGGKTACAAATAAGAAAATATGCTATTAATAATGAATGGGGAAAGTTCTGTCTGTTTTACACATGTGAGTTCAGTCAGTTTACTAAACACTGTATTTGAACAGAGGAGACTGTGTATGCCTTTTCACCGCTTTTCAGATTTCTCTAATTATGTGTGAGGAGTGCAGCAAATAGAAAGAAAATTTTAAAAAAATTGCTTTGGAGTCTTCGGTTAATTACCAGCTTTGGATAACATTCTGTTTAAGGCAGCCATTTAATTTTTAAAGAATTTTTTTTAAGACAGCAGCTTTTAATTTTGTAATCCTAATACTTCTCTATGGGCTTATTTCTATGCTATTGATCCTAGTTTAAATTTAACCATCTGGAGTGTAAGCACAAGTGGGAAATAGAGAGAAAATTTCACCTTTTTTTGCTTTCTCTTGTGTATACCAAGTTTATTGAACCTATCAGTGAGTGATGTACAGCAATTTTAATAATTTAGTCTAATTATTCATTAATTCACTGGAGATGATAGTGGGTTTTTTTTATCATTTACAGTTTTGCTTTGTAATGGTTCTGCTGTCTTACCCCAAGGAATGCAGAACTGGGCCAGGCAGGGACATAGGAATATTTGCAGCTCAGTAATATAAAATGAATTAATCTGGAAGATTGACCGTTACTCCTTATGTCCCTTCATTTGTATCCCTTTCACTTCCTTTTCCTCATCTTCTCCCYCTGTAGTTGAGCTCCTGGTTGTACGGATTCCTGGGAGAAGGAAGAGCAGCCCCAGTATACCCAGTGTACAGCTGAAACTGCATCCAGCTCCTGCATCCCCGTGGTCACCTCAGGGACAGAGGATGTGGCAGTAACAGGCATCAGGGGGAACCAAAATGTGCTGCTGCAAATCCCACCTGATGTGTTTTCCTAAAAGCTTCCTAAAAGTTTCACCTCAGCTTGAAGCAGCCTGGGCATTTCAAGTTTTGCATTAGTCCTCTGACCCTGGCCCTTTCCTTCTCATTTGCTCTGCCTTTGCTTTGGGAATTTCCAGGAGGAGTAGGGTGGTTGGGGTGTCTACACTGTCTATATGCACATGAAGTGTGTCTTCATGTTACCTCAGGCCCAAAATCAAGGTGATTGCTTTAATTTATGCCTCTTCTGAAGCTGAACCTTCTGCAGTTTTGTGTCATAAGTGGCCTCATTCTGATCTGCTCTAAGCCCAAATCACTGGAGCAATGCATTTGTGCCAAAAAACTTCCCCAAATGTGCTGGGAAGAGCAAGGTAATAGAAAAAGAGCACCTCTGTGTCTGCCTTGAAGAACTTCTTTTCCCTGCCCCCATAATTTCTATAAACAACTCCTGATGAGGAAAGTGGGAATTTGGTGTGGAGAGTGGGAAGAAGACATCAGCTTGGAGTGGTGAGGGAAACTGGGAAGGGCAGGAGCTTGGGAGTGGGGTTAGCAAACTGGAGCCTTGGGGGAAACTAGCTCTGTCTGGAAAAACAGAGCAGAGAGCTGACAGTGGCTGCAGATGTGTTGTCACTGCCAACGTCCTTAGCGGCCCAGGCTGTCTTCACAAAAGCTGAATGCATGCTGTTGCCTAAGGAACAATGTTAAATCAATCTCATAATTTTCCCCATTTTTTCGAGATACTTTGTTTATTCTCTGTTCTTTCACCTCAGAGTATCTTTTCCGCAAGGGCTTGAAGGACACCTTAATTTGCAGCAGCGGTAATGGCTGGCAGGGAAGTAGCAGCATGTGTCCCCTTTCCTGCCCTGCYTTTTATTTGGTCAAGGAAGTCACTTGCACTTTCTTTCATCATTCCTCCTCCTCCTCCTCTCTCCCTCCACCGTGTCCTGACTCCCTGCCCGGATTCAAGGGCTTGAAGGTCTGCTGGTGGTAGCCGTGGTGGCTGCAGGGAGGAGGGAAGGGGGGAAAAAGCAGAGGGAGTAAAATAAGTGTCAAGGAATTCATTGTCTGTTCTCCACCTGTTGTTATTCTGGTCCCAATCAACCTGCTAGCCAGGCTGGAGCCAGTGGCCATCTGGAAACACTGCTCTGTTTATAAACTTGGCATGAAGCAGCACTCCCGGGCCCTGACCTCCCACACAAATCTGGAAACAATTAGAGCAAGATGATAGGCAGGCAGGCAGGGAGAGGAGGGGAGGGAAAGAGCTCGTGAGAGAGGAGGCTGCAGAGAAGGGGAAAAACAGACTGAGCGAAGGGGAGCGTGGAGAAGGTGGCAAATGTTTCTGAGATGCAAATATTTATGCCCACCTTAAATGACTGCTAGTTCATTAATTATTGCCCTTGCCAAAACAGGTTTTTTTTTTTTTCCAAGAAGGCTGAGGCATGCCTCTTTGCCTCCCCCAGCAACACGGATTTTCCAAAYGATATTGTATGTTTTACACTGCTAAAAGTTTGCCTTTGGGGCTCTTAGGAAATTGAGATAAGTCTGTTAGGTCCACACACTCAGACCCAAACACCTTCTGTACTTGTACGTACAGAAAACTGGAGTCCAAATACTGCAGCTCCTACCCATTTCTATTAGCAGTAATGTCTTTCTCTGCTGCTCACACACCCCAGCACGCCTCTTTCCAGAAAGGATGGCTGCCAGTCTCCAGCTCTCWGGAGTGTGGGAGTCATTTGGGCTCAATTCTCTCAAGCCTTCCCTCGCCCCACCCTACCCACCCACTCCTACTGCAGCTCCTCATTGTCTTCACTGGGAAGGCTGTGCTTTTCCTGGTCAAACCAGCCCTTCAGTCACTGGGTTACTCCCTAGCTCTCTTTTGGATTTTGGACCCGTTCCCAGCCTTGCTCCTGCCATGCAGGTAGACAGCCTGCTCATCCACAACCTGGAGTCTTGAGGAGAACAAGGAAGAGCCACAGAACAAAACCATTTCATGCATTTCACTTTCTGCACACATGGTGTGGGCAATCCCGTCCGTGCTCTGGGTGGTTTTACCGTAGCCTATACAGATGCTGGTGTGTTAATTCACCCCTCATAATGTGTCCTTTCAGTGTGACAGCTACAGAGCGGGTCCTGCCTGGTTGGGACAAACCTGACATTCATTCCTGCCAGCCTTCCTAAGGGAGGATATCTTTTGGYTTACCTGACACATCTGCTACTTCTACATCCCAGGAAGTCAAGCACTGTGTTTCAGGTGCAATRAAGCATGGCTCCTTCTTGGTGTCAGGAGCTTGTAGCAGTGATACTGTTTTTCCATGAGCACATCCCAACATCCATGGAGTGGACTGGCTGTGGCCTTGGCAGCCACAGCCAGAGCTGCTGCTGGGGCAGCAGAATCTGAGCCAGTGGGGCTGAGCATGCAGTAAAACCCACATCTTTCCATTTCCTTGATTGTCTTCATGCACCAGCCTTATTGTGCCTGGCTGGTGAGGTGCATTCAAGGTTTATCTGCCCTGCAATTCGGCCATAAAAGCACTACAGCTCAAAACGCCCAGGATAACCTTTTCCGAGGTGCAGCCTTCARTGGACTCACCTCTGGTGCATCCCCTTGGGGCAGCCTTTGGCCCTTTGGTCCTCCCAGACCCCGTGGTTTGCCTCAGCTATTTGGTACTGGCCACAGTACAAGCATGGCCCAAGTGAGACAGAGACAACTGATAATGCTTTAATACTTATAACATCAGCAGGACAGAAATGATCAGCTGCAAGGTGAGGGTTGTTAGGATTTCCCAGCTCCTCAGGAGTGGTGTGTTACGCAGGGGTGGTTATGGTTTGATGGGGGAACTGTTCTGAATGTTGCGGGAAGCACACAAGGCCCTCTCTGCTTGTGTCATTATCTAATGCTGATTTTCCCTCAAATGGTGAGCTGTCATGTTTTCATACGTACATAGTATCTGTGGTCTAATTCTGTGGGGTGCTGGCAGTCTTTTAAAATCTGCTTAAAAGGACTTTTCCTCTCCAAGGCAGTTCAGTGGTTCAGCCTCATTTTTCCTGAATGAAATGTTGCTATCATAATTAGTGCTAATTGGCAGCTTTGTTTGCAGCCGCATCAGAGCCAGTGATTAGCTAAACAGAATGAGTAGGTTGTAAGTGTGTGTCTATACTGCAGATAAACGAAAGACCTGAAGGTCGATTCCTGCTAAACCGGCACTTTTCAGAGCACTGTGCTCACGCACTGCCTCCTTCCCTTACCAGAAATTCGTGTTTCACAACCACTGGYTGCTTTTCTCAGATTTGCAGTAAGCATTGAGTTATTACGTTAACGTCTGCTGTGGCTATTCCTATGCTGATCCACTCAGGAACGCATTTTGTTTTGACRTGGCCTTGGAAACTTAAAGGAGTACAAAATGCACAACATGTAGGCATGTGAAAATAAATACAGGGAACCCACCAGACATGAATAGCAAGGAGGCTAGAAGCAATTCTGCCATAGGGCTAAGAAACAAATGATTTCTTTATRTGGCTCTGGCTGTTCGGTAGCTGTACTTCAGAGCAATGTAATGGGTTTTAATGTTCATAAAAATGTTCAATCTGGTAAACCAATTTTTAGACCCTTACAGAGTCTTGTTGAAATTGGATTCATTTGAACTGTAATATAAAATATTATGTTTACTTAACCCTTGTAAACTGATCTCCTTTGTCTTCATGAACTTGCTGGGCAGTTAAGGATCTAGCATTCCTTCCACAGTTAATAAAATTTTGCATTTTTCTCTCTATTCCTCTACTTAATTGCAGTCAGACTTAGTTAATCAACATSAAACTTTTTAAATACTCATTCTTTCAGATAGTTTTCGATTGAAAAACAGGTATGAAGATCATGCACTGAGACTTTATATATTATTTAGGTTCYAAAACTCTGCATAGATTTTTCCTGTGTGCAGCCCTGCAGATAGTACAATGTGGATCAACTGAGGTATGATTGTACCAATGATGCAACATTTAAATCATGTCAGAAACACTGCTCTTTGTAGAAGGTGATAATCCATTTYTGTCCTCATTTTTGAATCAAAGACCCACTGATATGAATGGCAGTTCAGCATTTAAAGCTCCTTCTCTGCTCTCCCCTCTAAGCCATTCCCTGGATTTTCATCTCTMTTGCAGCAAGGCCCCCAGAGATATTTCATACAGGCATTTCTATGTTACGTGCAAGTGGGCAAGAATAAGCTGCATTCCATATGGCCATTAGGTAACCCTTTTGCTACATGTATATTGCATTTCCCAAGGCACTTAGGATTTACAAAAATCCTTGAATGGTATAGTTGATGTTGATCAAAGAGTCAGTGATTCAAGAATTTATGAAGAAGGATTTTGAGGTTTTCARTCTGAAATTTTTCAGGCAACACAGTGGCTGGAATAGTGTTTAAAAATCCTAAGGCTTTTACTAGAGCTAGTTGGTAGGTAGAAGTGAAATCCCTTTACAGCCTTAAAAGACGATATAATTTGGTGTGCATTTTTGTTAATTTAACGATGCCTGCCTGGCCCTTGGTTTGCTATGTGTGGATTGTTGAGCTCCTGGGGACCATTTCACCCCACTCTCAGTGTGGAATATTCAACAATGTACAAGATTAGAATTTTAGCTAAAAATGAATAGTGAAAGGACATAACATCGCAGCTTTGGCTTTCACCTCAGAGATGATTAATGACCACAGAAGATAAATGTAGAAGGTCAAASCTATCAATTTTAAAACACAGACCAATTACTGAGCTGCCATTTCTTAAGTTCAAGCTTCCTGCTACTATAAGTCCTGCTTGCAGTGGCTTATGCTGAGTGGTCAGTGAGGCTTATGAAGGCACTTTGCACAAGGGTGAATTTTATCAGAGCGGCTTTCTGCTGTGAATCAGATACACCTTTGTGTGTAAACTCAGTATTTTGGTGCTATTAGGATAGATGTGAACCTGTGAAGGATTTTAGCAAAGCACCTACCAAAATGAAGCAAGAAAATCTGATGTCCTTTTGTGTGTGTGCCCTTACATTTGTAATTTATGGAAGGTAGCTTCATCTCTGAGGAACCATCTGTATTTCATTGGGGTGCTGTTTTCTACTCGGTTTTATGACAAGACTAATCAAAGCCCTGGGAGATCAAGTGCCTCGCTCAAGGTCACAGATCATTTTGATAGCTCTCTCTCAAGCCTAGATTTCACCATGAAATCTAGTTTCTGATAACAAAATCCCTGCAAACTCCAAAACTAAAGGCCATATAAATAACCATGAATGCTGTAACCAGTAACTTTGTTGTTGTTGTCATTGTTGTTTGACACTCTCTTTGAAATGCTGTGTGGAGAGAGAGTACATGAAGAGTGCCCAGGAAGGGAGTAGGTGAAAGAAAACACTGTGTTCTGTGTTCAAAAAGCAGTAACAAGGACTTGGACAAACTGCATTCATGTCCAGAGCTTGACTRTTTCAAAGTCTTTTCCACAGAGTGCCTTGTAATCATTATCCTCAGCATCCTGTTTAAGAGAAGCTATTAACTACTTGCAGTACTTTCCTTCTATTTTTCAGTAAGATAATATGAGGCAAAGGCCAAGAGCTAACGTCAGGTTGTGTCCAAAGCACTTTTTTTTTTTTAGAAGAGGTCTGTTAGTCGATATTTTTGAAGTGGCAGAAAGGAAGCACCGGGGCAGTGTCCTTCCTGGCTCCGCACAGCTTCCTGCGCGCTTCCCTGCCGCAGCGTTAGTCAGAGCCCTGCAACAATTCACGCTCAGCCTCCCACACCATCGCCTGCCTTTGATTTTCTGAGCTTGTACAATCCACTGACGGCTCTGCTCGCTGACTTAACGATGAGTGTACAGGTGGCAGAGCACAGAGCCAGCAGAAATATCTTTGTGATTCAGAGATTGCCAATGATCTGTGTGCGTGTGTCTCTGAATGCACCTGCCTTTTARTGCTGCAGTAGACGGGGTTGCGCAACGTACCCAGATTAAAGTCTACGGAGCTCTTGGATAAACCCAGTGTGGTAAAAAAAATTAAAAAATTAAAGCTGACTGCTGACTAAACTCTTTTCACGCGCACTTTTCTCATATCCCTGGTGATGAACTCTCTCCAAACTTCTTCCCACCTGTTTATGGCTTGACTCTCTGGGCCAGCTACTGTTCCCATTGGCACAAGTGCAAACCCAGTTACCTGATGTAAATTAAAACCAGTTTGGCCGCTCAGGCTTCACATTATTATAGTCACTGTGGAGCCACAATTTGTGAATGGAGTGATGTCTAGCACTGTAATTTCCTGCAAATGGTGAAGAAGATGCTGATTTTGCCTGTGGCGACAGCTGCTGAGAAAGGGAAGAGAAAAACCTCTGYAAGAGCAGGAGGAGATAACAAAGGCAATGTGCAGTGAAGAGTCAAAGAACCATGATTATCTTTGACTATATACTCACTGAAACAAACAAGGGTTTGTAGGCTTTTTGTTTTTCTGCCTCTTGTGGGTGTGCTTTTTATCACACTTCCTTTTAAAAAAATTTAACTAGCCTTTCTCTTCTGATATTGCCACTCTTTGTGGCTTCATCTTGAGAAGTTCAATACTTGTTCTCACTCTTTGCCTTTTAAAGCCCTTGACTGAGTTAAAAACAGTCTCCTCAAAGAGAACCCCACTGCTCTGATTCCAGTTGTCACTCCAATGAGAAATTTGTTTTTATCTCCCCATGGCTGAATGTATCATGGAAGGCTAATGCACAGCCTCTCAAGAAGACATCAGTCTTTGACTTTAAGAGGATGGAGGACAGCAGAGTGGGGAAGTTGTACCCAGTGGTAATGGAGCCAACCCTCTGCACATTTCCAGCTGCTGTCATGAGGAATCACACTGSTCTGCCCCCTTGGGATAGATTGCAAGGCAAAAGTTTAGTGAGAAACCAGATATTGAAGGAAGAGATGTGAAATGTTACGAGGACAAAAGTATTCTGTTGTTATCAGAARCATCTGGGAGCTCAGATCAACCAGGGTCAACCAAACCACCTACGATCTTCCTGCCGCATATATATGAAATATAATTTGAATAAAAAGACACAGCAACTCATGAGAGATGAGACCTTTTTGCAATTTCTCTATTACCCTGTTATTAGCTTGCCTTGCTGTTTGCAAGTCAGGCTGTATTTGTGCACTTCAGTGGGGATGGCTTTGCAACTGTGTTCTGCAGATGACGTGTAGTTTTGTGAGAATTCACCATTATGCAACAGGAAATTTTAAGAGAGGAGTGAATGGGTTAATGTACTCAATCATTTTAGATGATTAACATATTTGCTGTGCAGTTGTTAAACCAGATTTGTTGCTGTTTTTTTGTTGTTGTTCAATTCCATATTTTCATGTTAGTTCTGATACAGTCAGAAAACTGCCCACATTGTTTTTGTAGTCGGAATGGTTTATTGTGTGTTTGGTGTATTCTCAATGTGCCCTAAATGTTTGTATTATTATAGTAGCTCTGACATGTTCCCAAATAATATTATCTGGGATTTGATGAGTGACTACTGTTGATGTACTGCAAATGTGACCCATATTAAAAAAAAACTTCTTTCCTGCCCTCTTGGACTCTGAAGTTTGTCTGGTACATCAGCTTACTTTTGTACTCAGCAGCTGCTTTAATAGCATTTAACACTAAGCTGTGAAATGGAGTACATCTCAATGAAGTGAARTATCTGTTCATTCTGGGCCTGAAATTTTACATTGTGTCCTTGAAATTTTTGGCAGGACACCTCAGCCACTCTACTTCATCTACAAAAATGCTTTGCTTTTTGTACAGTGTTGGAGACATATGACTGTCAAGTTACATTTACTGTTATTTTAGAAGAAATCTGTGAATGTTGTGAGTGAAAACTTGTGTTTTGTGGTTTCTGTTTTACTGTTTTATTCATTATTATATTATGTACCTTTACATGTGGATATTGACAGTCAAGAAATCAAAACTAGATTTTTTGTTGTCATTTATATTCCTCTTTCATTAATTCAAGATAAAATTATTCAGTATCCCAAGGTATTGATAGCACATATAATATTTAAAGTATATATTTGTCTCATATTACTATTTCATAATCCTAAAGAGGATAACACAAAAAAAAAAACCACTCTGCGGAACATACACCACTGTGTTTAATGGTGGTAAAGAATTTCCTTGTATCCTATTGAAGAAAAACAGTAGAACAATAGAAGTGGGAGGGAATTCACCTGCTTCASCCCTCTGACTCAATGCTTTTCTTGTTGAGCATTCCTGAGAGCTGCCTGTGGAGGTCCTTGAGCTTTTTGGGGCTGTACTGTCACACTTCCTGATATTCTGCAGTTTGCATTAGTTTAGAGACATCCCTGTTACATTTTAGGTGAAGTTTTGCTCTCTTGGGAAGGCCCTGGTGCAAGAGTTTGTTCTCAAGAGTTCTCAGTGCTGTGGCTGCTGTGAGCTGTTGTCTGCTATCGCTGCTGTGAGCAGCGCACTGGGTACAGCTTCTGTGCTTTAGTGGCAGGTCCTGATAGTTTGTGTCCTGACACGAAATAGTGTCACTTCGAGAGGAGCTGTGCTGAGGTTGGCCRTGGTAAGAAGGTCACTCAGATGTAATGTGAGCACAGCATCTGCCTACAGCTTTTCAGAAAGGAAAATGGCTTTATGGGGCTTTTTGTTCCAATTGACTCTTTAATTTGCTTTGCTGTTGTGAGATAGCAAAACCTTGCTTTTTGTTCTTTGCTGTTTATGGGTTTCTGCAAAGATGTAATGGTGATATTTTTTACAAAAGGTAACAGTTGTCATTCTTGTAAATCAGAATAATAAATCATGAARTTTCTTTTTTCTTTTTGGTGGGCTATTTCTGCCTGAGAGTTGCATTCCCTGTGCACTAAAAAGGACACGTTTCCTGACCACTAAACACCTTTTCCGCTTCGTGTAAGTTGACACTTGTGTTTGCAGCACCAGAAAAAGTGAAATCAACCAAAAGAAGTCAGGTTTTGTTTTTTAAATGGTCTATGGGGCACAGATAATTTATACATCATCATCATCAGGTTACATAGGAATTCTATTTCCTTTAGTGAAAACCAATTTCTTCAATGCTGAAATAAAATCCCTATTTCCAGCAATAACCAAGACTTTCAATTTTGCTTCTGCTGCCTCAGGAGATCCTCCTTCGAGGAAAACTGATTGCAGGAGACACACATTTTCCATAAGTTTTATGCTGCCTTGTACTGCTTTCATCCATGCTCCTTAAGCATAAATTAATTTATGRAAGGTTTGATATTTATTTCTCAGGGGTAAGAGACTTCACCATAGGTGAGATTATRCAGCAGGAATCTTGGATGTATAGAAGGTTGGATTTTGTTACATTATCTCACTCTTTAAAATGAAAATATTACAATACAGTTGTCTGAAGACTGAGAGAAAAACTTAATTCCTTTCTGCTACCTGTTTCGTTGCCCCCAGAGCAATTCTCCCTCAGCCCCCTCTCACAAGATTAAAGCACAAAAGAGGTGGCTTTGGGACGTGATGCTGGAAGCGGACTGGAAGTGAGGAGAAGGAACATTTCAGGAAAAAGTAATTACTTCACCAAAACTGTGAGCTCTTAAACTGTTCGTGTTCCCATCAGAGCTTGTTCTTTCATGATTCAGATTCTCCCCTGGCTTGGTGCTGCAGTGAAATCATGCTGCTGTGCTTCTGACATTGCAGGCTGTTGCCAGCATAGAAATGATTGTGATAACRCAAATCCACCAGGGATGGGCAAACTACTTCAATAAAAATAGCAACTGTGATGAATCTCAGCCCAAATTTTGAGCTCCCCTCCTACCTTTTTTTTTTTTTTTAATTTTTTTTTTTAAGCTAACATGATTTCAATAAGTACCTCCCTGAAATTAATCATGTGGACTCTACAGTCTTGGCCGTCTTCACTGATCCAGCTGCTGTCCTTAAATCTGACAATTTCCATTGCTTCCCTTGGGTTACAGGGAGTGAGTACACTTTGGGGTATACCTTTGACCTRAGGAATGCATGGGATGGGAAGACATCAGCCAGCTGAGCCCAAAAGAAAGTGTGCCAAAACTGAGACTGCCCTGATAAAATATAGCTTGGAAAGGGGAGCTCTTGGAAGCCGGAGGGAMGGAGTCAGTTTAGGTGCAGGGGGAGGGAGAACGAAAACAAGGATGAAAAAGTCTGATTATGTTGGGAAGAATAAATTCAGAATAGAAGAAAGCTATTTCAGGAGATTTCCATAAGCCCTGGAGCATCGAGACCACACTGCCAGATTGTCTGAGCCTGAAGTGTGAGTCCTTAGRGTGAGGATGAACAGAACCTTGCACGCTTTATGCAAAAGTGAAATCAAACAGCTTTGTGGGGTGGAGGGTAATATAACTTCAGTCTGCCTCTGTGGTGGGATGTTGTCCCAGGCTGTATGGGRTGGGTGAATGAATATGGCACAACTGATCCCTCGTGAATCTCAACAGGGGACTGGCTGAGCACTCCCAGGGGAATGGATTCCAACATGCCAACAGACCCTGCAGCTCCAGTGCCCCTTGCAGGTCAGGACCTTCAGAAATCCCTTCTACTCATGCTTAGACCACCTTAGGTATGGAAGGTGTGAACTTGCTTTGCTGTACTCCAGTCTGGTCAGGTACAGCAGTGGCCACATGGCAGACTTGTCCTGGCTAATCCTGGGCTTTCAGAGCCATATGGCTTTTGGGATGTAGCTGGCTCATGCCTAGCTCAGTGGAATAGGAGCAGAGAAGCAAGGATCTGTCTCACTGTGTCAGTGCATCCCTGTGGGTGAAATGCAGCCCCTGTTCCTGTGATTCTCTGTGAAAGTTCAGCTGTGGACAGAAAATGGGCTTGCAGGAGAAGGGAGCTTGCTTTTGGACACAGCTAATGCAGTCAATTAGCACCTCTGAGGAGACAAATGGAAAGACATAGGAAGAAGGTGAAGGAAATTTCCAGTTAATGCTCGTGTTCTGGTGAGCTTTCCAGAGTGTGTAAGTTCCTCTTTAAGCCACGTACATGCTGCAGAGCAAGTGTGGGAAAGGTTACAGTGAATTTGCCCTCACATAAGAATCACTTTAGAGCAAATAACAGTCCCAACATGAGAAAATTATTTCAAGCCATGAGAAGCTGAAACRTTGTTCAAGGACTTTGTCAGATCTGTTTTCTGCATTTCTTTTTTTTTCCTTCCATGTGCCTAGCTTAGGTAATGTTTACAGTTTTAGGCATTTTGTTTATTGGCCACTGTRTTCACTTTAATCAAACTATCATATGCCTTGGTGTGGTCTATATTGCATCTTATTAGGGGGTAGCTGTGCAGTGCTCTGCCAGCATGAAATGTGCTGGCCTTTAGAAGCTGTGCTTCTTCATTACTCTGGTGTTTAATTGCATGCCAAGTGTGAAAATKAATTTGTTCCGTATAAAAAATAATGGTGTCTATGTAGTGCCATTGATCTCGCATTTCAAAATACGGTTAAAGCTATACTGAATAAATCCATAGCAAGTACTTCTGGATGTTTTTCCTCTGACTAATGGAAAGTTTGCTTGTGCCTGACAGCACAGAGGGGGGCTGCCAAGATGGTGATGGGGGAGGAAGGAGGCAGGAGCCCAGGGCAATTCCCATGGGTCTGGCARTTAAAGAAGTCAAACTTCCTTCTTCGTACCCTGGCAGCCTCCTGCTCAATGCCATCACCCTCTGTGCTGCCCACGGAAACTTTGCCATGGTGCCACCATCCCACAGGRACTTTCTGGGCTGCCTGCAGCTGGTGCATCTGCTGGGCTTGTCTAACTGGTGCCAATCACATCTCCAGGGGTGCATTGTCCCTCCTGCCTGTCTCTGCAGCAGCCCTGTCTCTGCAGTCTCAATGTGCTGGAACTGTGGCTGTAATGGGGGAGTTAAACCCCAAACATCCCAAACCTCCACAAACTGGGAGTAATGGCTTGTCCTGGGTCCTCCCTCGTTACCAACCACTGCCAAGATCAACCATGAGGTGATGGTCACTAGATGCAGGCAATTTTCAGAGAGTCTGGGCAGATCTCAAAGGCAGATGTGATGAGGAATTGTTAAGGGGTCTATTTTTTCCATTCTGAAGGATTTTTTGCTGTTAAATAGGTATGTGCTCACAGAGTACTGTCAGGACTCCCGGAACACTGAAAGAGAGAATTAATTTCTGACTGTGAAACTAAAGCCTCCCCTAGTTTTATCCACATTTCTCTTCCTTCCTTCATGCCTTAAAACTCAAAATAAGGTTCAGGTGCTCACTAGCCATTTTTCAAGAGGTGGAGAGAGGCCAGCATGTTTCAGCTCTTAACCACGTGTATGAAATTCCTGGCTTCTAAACTTAGAAGTGCACTCTGAGGCCAGTAATTTGTACCTACAGAAAAGGAGTTTGATGTTTTAGCCATAATTCACCCATTACATCAGGACCTTGGAAGTTAGGCTTTTATTCTGCTTGGGGTAATTTCAGAATTAGGCTCCAGCAGGATCCATTCTGGATTATCCTGAAACGGTGCAGCAATGTCTGGTGGGAAAAAAAAAGCTGTGCTGCAAAGATGCAATGCAGAGGCTGCCAGGGAATGGGTTTCCTCCCTGACTTCAGCAGAACCCCTTACACAATTTGGATCAATGATGAGATGCACAAAAAAGTAGCTAAGTTCACTGGTGTTGTTTTCCAGACTGGATTGCATGATTCTGTATTGCCCAAATGGGAAATAGGCAAGCTACATTAGATATAACTTGAAATGGGCAATCACCAGTGCATGAAAAGTTCCCATGGAAGTTCATTAACATTAACATTAACAGCTGCATCAATGGTTTGCAAAGAACCTATGAATTTGGTGTTAACATTCACTGTGGATGATAAAAAAAAAGATGGGAATGATGAATTATAAATATAGGTCATATTATCTTATTTCAGCTGCATTTAAGGTCATACATCAACAAAGGGATGCCATTGTTGCAGAAAGGCAGAGTGGTCTGTCTTGAGAAGAAATAAAACTGTAAAAGAAGTTGTTTTTTTAGTGTTCATGAGTTCTCATTTTGATGTTTGTCTACGAGACATAACACAGAGTATGTGAATGGTGGGATATGACTGGGAACTGAGAGGCTGCATTACCTCTGTGTGGTGGTGGAGTGCTGCTGTAGCAATGGTGTGTTCAGTTCTACTATTTTACTTATTTTGTACCTGCTTTTCTCACAGATGAAACAGGGATGGAGCAAAGTATATATTTCTCTTCAGGTATTTCACTATATATTTGAAATCAACTCAAGGGAAAGGTATTTTGACCATTGGAGATTTCAAATAGATGTTGTGAAGTAGCTGGTCTGATTTTTGGTACAATGAACTTCAGAGAAGTTTGGCTAAGACTTTATTTTTTCAAGTGTTTTTTAACAAACTGTGGCTTATGAAACAAAYCTTTTCAATGAAGTTGCCCACTAAAAATCACAAAATATACTTTAAAAACCCCCCACATTTGCTCAGCTGACCTTACCATTAAGAGGGGAGAACATGCTGCCACTATATATATTTTTAGAAAGTTCAACAGCAATAAATAGCAGAAAACATAGGAACAGGTAGATTTTTCACATTTTTCAGAAGAGTAGCATCTGGTAAGAGTCAGAAGATTATCTAAGTAACTTTCTAACAATAAGATTTACTCTACATTTACATCATCTTTTATGGAAAACATTTATTGAGTATTAAATTTCCCCCCTATCCTAAAAATAACCTTTTTGGATAAGGATAGGAATGTGACTGTATGATCATGAGATTCTATTTCATGTCAAGCAGACTGTGGAATGTCTAAGTTATTGTCTTTCTTATATATTTTCTAATACTCCATGGCAATTATTTTTATACTATGGAACTTAAAATATCCTCAAGCTTCTCTGTGGATTTTAGSATCYGAAGACTTGTGCAAGCTTTCAGCAWMAGAAGGTGACACGGTTCTGGCAGAGAAGTGTAGTCAGGGTGAGGATGTGACCCACTACATGCATTTACTTTAAATTAAACAAACATTTTCTTCTGCAGACACAGGATATGCCAGCATGTGTGTAAAATATTTATACTATCCCAGGCTTTCCCACTGACACCAACAGAAATTCTGTGTATGAATGTAGGGGGATCTTATTCTTCAGGAAATCAGGAGAAGAGACTAGTACATGTAGAAAATTCAGTGTTTTCTGTCAGATTCACAATGGATGTGAACCTTTATTAATTTTCTTGATGTATGCTGATGTAGAGCAGCAAAAAATTGGCCTTCCTATAATTAAGTTCTACTTAGAAGGTGATAACAAAGTTCAGCACATGGATCTGACCAAACAAGTGGTTCAGTGAACACACGAGTCTGCTTTTTTAAGACATTTGTACCTCGCTGCTGTTGACTTCATCAGAAGTATCCTAAGGCTGAAGCATAAATTTTCCCCTTATTAGAGACCAGAGGAACAAGACAGGAAAAAGACATGAATTTCCTCAGCATGCGAAAATCTTGACCTAGATTCTGTGATGAAACTCAATTGACCTAGATAGTGTGCTTAGCAATTTTAAAAAAGGCCAATAGCTACTTCATTTATAAATTGCAGGAGATTTTGCTTTTAAAGTTAATAAAAGAGAAGGCTTGTCAGCATTGTACCCAAGATAGTTTTTGTATCAGAATGGTATCAAAGGTAGCTCTCTCAYTAAGAATGGAGGGAGTTGGAGAGAGAGGACTGAGAGGTCCTGCTGGGCAAGATGAATGTTGATGGCTTGCCCAGGTGAAGCAGAGAGCTCCTAGGGGAACAGTGACACCAATGGAAACTTCTGATCCCAGAATGTTGGGTGAACCTCTCTTCCTGAGCTTACACCCACTTGGTGAGATGGGAGTGCACATTCACCATCATTGCAGGTGTGGAAAAGTGGTGTCAGTGTCCAGTGGATAGTGCCTGATGAATTCTCCCATCCTGTTGTGTCAAGGGATCTTCCTTGGCTCCRTCTGAAAAGCAGCAGTTTCCTGAATTCTTCTAACTTTTAACTTGCCATTCAAGTGCTCCTACTCTGCCTTAAGGCAAGTTGAAGAGGAAAGCTTTAATTCCTAGAAATTGCTAGAAAGGGYCATATGAAGTGGTTTCTGTGTGAGCTACTGTTGTCTCTTTTCTTGTGCCTGATGTTAGGATCAGGATGCACAGGAGCCTTTCCCTGTAGCTTTAATACAGGCTGCTGCAGGGGGAGAGTCTTGGCTCCCTGTGAAGATCTGTGATTAAACATCTTATTTTGTTCACTGAAATAGGATATAAACTTCTACTTCATTTTACCATCTTAACACATTCACTAGCTGCTGCTACAATTTCTTGCTCCAGAGTCACTGTGCTGGAGACCAGAACTAAATCTGGATCCTGGATCCGTTGCTTGTCAACGGAGAAAATTAAAGCATAAATCAAACCAAAGCAACATTTCATTTATAGCTGTTAGAATCAGTCAGCTTGGAGCTTAAACCTGCATACTGTGCTGTTGCAACTGGAGCTCAGTGGAAATGGACCTGGGATCATTTATTTACTAATTAACTGTTGTCATGGAGTGTACCTTGCCAGCTATACATTGCCACATCACCATTCTTGAAAGTCTCACAGCAGGGAGCATGTGAAAGTGCTCTGTATTAAGAAACACAACAACATAATTTCCAAACCTGCTAAACTGGCATTATATTCCCTAGATTATTATATTTGGCTACTGTTTAGGGATGGAAGAATCAGGAACCTATAATTTAAAGCCTTGTAGAATACCATGGTATAAAAACTTTTAGCTCATTTAAAGGTTTTATTCCGTGTTGGAAAGTGTTAGACAAAGAGAAAATGTCTTTTTTTTTCCTATGAGAACTATTTTTGGCTAAAACGACATCCAAAGTAAAAAGTTTTAAGAGCTTCTGGGAACCCCCAAATTTGTGCTGTGTTCTGTCCTACCTTTATAAAGTCATCTRGTTTTGTACGTAGCAGCAAATAACCCAGTTGCAGAGGACCCCATAATAGTACAGAGAAATATGGTTTAGGTGGTGTATACAGTCTTTTGCAGAATCAAGACTTCAATTCRTCCTCCAACTAAAAATTATAGGAGTGCAGGCAGTGATTAGTAGTATCAGATATAAGAGCTGACATCAGCCTTTGGCCATTCCTTACTCAGGGATATTCATTGCAAATGAGTTTGATTCTATATTATGCTTCTCGCATGCATTTGAAGGGTCTGCTTTTCAAAAAGAGCTGAATCTTCTTCATTGTTGGAAAAAATGAACTTGRTCTTTTGGAAATGTTACTTTGATTGTGCCACCTCACTCACCAAGATCCACACCTAATTTGAAATGAGTCACTTTTTTTTTGGTGAGTCTATTTGAAGCAATTCTTTCACTCCATTTTTCTTCTCTCAAAGCCTCAGCTGGAGAGCTGTGACYATTTTGGGTACTCTATGCCAAGAAAGATATAAAAAAGTTAAAAAGGATCCAGATTAGGCTCGGAAGTCTGAGATATGGGAAAGACTGGGAAAATGGAGTTTTTTATCTGGAAAATGAGACTTGGGAGTACAATGGCAGTATTCATACACATAAAAGGTAGAAATAAGGGGAAAAGAATAAACTGTAAATTTAAGTGATTTAATGTGCTTAAATCCCRTATTAATTGAGAGTGATTTAAATAATACACAGAGAGTAACTTCCCAGTTGTAAAGATAACTGAAGTCTGAAAGATATCATTGAGGAAGGCTGCAGTATTGCTATATTGAAGATGTTTAAACATCAGGATTAGCTGAACTGAAATTGATTCTTGCTTGTGTCAAGAAGAGTTTTTTTTGATACCACTTCAGATAATCTTTTGACATAGTTTCCAGCCTATTTCCTATSATGCTATAATTTCATTTGCTGAAAGAAGACGTCATGGCAGAACATGGWCTTTTGTTTCCTGGCACAAGTGATTTCCAGGATTAGTGTCTTTGCTGTTATTTGGGTAGAAGTTTGACTGTAAAATCCCAAAGAATTTAGAATACACTTTCTAAYAGCTCACAGTTGGTTCACACTTGTGTGCTGTGGTCTTGTGAAGAGCTGGGCTGGGAATTGACTGAGCTGGATGCCCTGCTTCAGGCAAGGGAAACTGTGGGAGAGGAAGAAAGAAGGGAACAACCAGGAGAAGTGACTTGTCTGTCTCATTCAAACAGCAACAATCATAAGATGGAGAGGGAGCAAAGTCCAGAAGGTTGAGGGAAGGGTATTGACARCATGAGAGATCAGAGAGTGGAAAAGTCCCCCGAGTTCAAAAGAGAGTTGAGAAGAGCCTCCAGGAGGARAGGTGAAGTATTTTTCTGTGCGCAAACTTAGTGGGATAGAAGTCTGTGTTATGTAAGGTACTCTGGTCATCATCCACATCTTTGCTCTCCCAGCAAGGCTGCCCTTGCTCTYGAGCCATAAATGATGCATTGCTTTTCCTTTCTCACTAACCTTTACTTTGTATGCTGGACTGTTCAATGCCCCAGCTTCAAGAGGTGTGAAGAGCATCATGCTTCAAATTGGGATGTATCTTAGCACACAAGAAGAGRGCCTGTTGCATAGGTTCTTGTGTATGGGTTCTTATGAAATGGGTGGTGCTGATGTTTCTTCCAGCTGTGATTCAAAAAAAAATCATAAGCCTGTTGTGCTCTGTTGTGGTTTAAACCCAGACAGCAACCAAGTACCACATAGCCACTTGCCCATTCCCTGCCCTTTCCCTGTGGATGGGGAGGAGAATTGGAAAAAAAAAATGAGTAAGACTCATGTGTTGAGCTAAAAAATAATTGCTCACTGCCTGCTGCCTGATGCTCAGCCTGTTGCCAGCCACAGAACACCCCTTGCCCCAGCCAACTCCCCACAGTTTATGCACTCTATGCCATGGAATATCCCTTTGGCCAGTTCAGGTCAGCTGTCCTGGCYGTGCTCCCTCCTGGCTCCTTGTGCACCTGCTCGCTGGCAGAGCCTGGGAAACTGGRAAGTCTTTGACTTRGAGTAAKCACTGCTTAGCAACAAGCAAAACATCAGTGTGTTATTGACATTATTCTCGCCCTGAATCCAAAAAGTGCAGCACTGTACCAGCTATTAAGAATAAAATTGACTCCATCCCAGCTGAAACCGGGAGAAGAACACAGACAGGAACCATAGGTGTCTAGGGCGAGATATCAAAGACCAGCATTAATTTCCCACAGTGTGGGATTCAATGATTTTATGTTGAGGAGGGGGCAGGATGGCAGACATACTCCCTTCTTTCTGAACCCACGTTGTGTCCATGTGTGTGCCACTTGTTAACCTGTGAACCTCACTCCCTACTGCCCATTTTCCTGCTCATGGAGGGAGGGCTGAAAGGCAACTAACCCAGACTTGTTGGTACAGTGGGTGTAAAGCTTGCCTTAGTTTRCTAAACCAAAAGGAAAAGTCACCATACCTATGCCCCTTTGTGGATTCAGCCCTAGATACCCAACTGTAAATAGCCAAATAACTCAACAATGCTCTGGCTATGCATGGGGTACATTTTGCTGAGTTAGTAAATTAGCTATATGATATGGACATATTTGCCCTTGCTTCTGTCACACAATTTTTCCTATTTGTGATCAGTTATTCATATTCAAAAGTTATTTTATATCTCTTATTGTCTTTAATTAAATTGTAATAAATGCATTCATCTTCTTAAAAATGTAAACCAAGGAGGCTAGCATTTTGATCTGTGTAATTGTTCCACATCTCAAATTCCATGAAGTGCTCTAAAGAATAATAGACAATTAAAATGAACATGACAGTGATCCTACGTCCTACTCTATTATTTGATTCCCAAAATAAAAAATAATTATTAGCTTGAAARTAATATTGCATTATCATGGTAAAAGGGATTATTTTGGGTGGTCCAAGAGGGTATAGATAGCGCTGAGGCAGAAACATTTCCTAATGGTGWGGGTTATTATTAGAATAATTAAACCTACTAACTTACTCTGTAAAGATAGATCAAACAAAACCCAGGGTATATCATTGTGTGTCCTGAAATACACATCTAATAAGGGAATAAAGTGCTCTAGAAATCAAATTTGGAACAATGATCATTTGACAATTTCAGTGAAAACTAACCCAAAAGTTAAGGACTGGTTTACTGAAAACCAGACACATTGTGAAACCTTCTCAACCCACATCCTGTTCAAGGTACTGTGCAAGATGATACTTGGAATACACCAAAGCTGTGTGCCTTTGAGAGGTCCCTGGTGTAGCACTATTAATAGGCTTTTTGTTGTGCTACTTCTGGTTTAAATTGTTCTGGACTTTATTAAACTCCTTTAAAACATAAGCTTTATTAATCTCCATTTATAACAGACACCTGAGTATATGCCAGGCTATTCCTGGAAGACAGAAAGGCAGGGTAAGTAGAAAAAGTAATTTATTAAACAAGAGCTAATTATACTAGGGCTTTTGTTGTTGTTGTTTGGGTTTTTTTGTATGATTAGCTGAGGAGCGTTATCAAAATGAATTTTATTTTAGAAAGATATATGTTAATGTCTTTGCTTACAAGTATATTAAGGTAATATGCTCTTAGTTATACAGTCTTGCTGACACTGATTAAAAAACCCCAAACTTTTCCCCCTTTATCAACATTTTTTTTTAAAGGAATTTTTCAAAGGCCCATTGAGAACTCAGAACTCTGTGAAGAATCTGTTTAGGGTAAGCAGCAGCACTTGGGTCCTAATCTTGCTGTCTTTTGCACTTGAGGTCTTGCATCCAAGGCTCCAGTTGCAGAGTAGCATCATTGCATCTAAAGGCCTACCTGAACCTTGAGAATGATGAGATTTCTGAAGTACTGAAAACAAACATTTTATAGATTTCYAAGTCTCACAATGCCTATCCCTTTCGGCGTATGGAACAGCATTTGAAGGGGAAATTAAATKATGCTTTCTTGAGATGAGTTTCAACCACTGATAATGTCACTGGAAAGAATGGGCCTGGTTTCCTYAAACTGGGTATTTTCTGCTGTTTTAATTACTTTTTCTGAGGAACAGGCGACATTAGTACCCTCATAGCTCACATGACAAAACTGTGCATAGTTTGCTTGCATTTTTATCTCCATCTGATTTAGACTGTGTACCATATGTGAGATTCAGAAAGAAAAATTCCCCTTTCTCTGAGAAGCCATGACATGTGGCACTCATTTAGACAAAGAATTCATGCAGAGACATGGAGAGGTCTTTTTGATTTTTCATTTCTGTTATGAAATATGCCATTTTTGTTAAGCAATTTCATACTTGGAGAATCTCCTCCTTATTTGACTAACTTAGTCTTTTCCAAAATGAAGACATCTTTCTTCAGAGTGCGTGAATAAAGGAGACATTCATCTCTGAATGAGGTGTAAGGAACATGGGACAAATGTATTTTATTCAGTGAAGAAATTAAAAAAAAAATTATATTCCGTTCTGCAAAAAGGACCCACCCTATCAGGTATTAAGTGTGAAATTATTTTTCCTCTCTCCCATTTTTTTCAACTCCACCCCATGAAACTTCTAGTTCCAGACCATTAAAAKAAGCGTTCATGCTTGATGGAAATCCARAGGAAAAAAAGAAAAGGGGGAAAAAGGGGACTGTTAGGGAGGTCACCCTCTTATCCACATGAACATGAACACAAAAGAAAATTTCTGCTCTGTAACYGAGTCTTTTATGTTACTCCTTACTCAGAATGAATTGTGATTTATTGAAAACTATATTTTATAAATTGAAGAAAGACCTTCAGCAAATCATTATTAGACTGGCATGGTTGCTCAGCTCATTAAGAGCTATACCAAAAATAACAGAGGACAACCTCATCAGAGAGTAATGAAATCCAATTGAAACTGTTACTTTTGGCATTTCTCTTAATCTTTTATGCATACATGTGATGTCAAAGTTTCTGGATTTGAGAAAAAATGGATTTTTTTTTTTTACCTTTTTGGGAACAGCCTCTGCGTTTTAATATGCATGTTTATGCATAGTGTCCTGAAGTCTTTCCGATGTAATTTTAGGAACAAGTGCTGCAATTGAGTTACTAATCGCAAAAGCATGAAACTGGATTTCGCAATGTTACGTATTGAGGAAAAGACTGTCCTTCAGATTAAAAACYTTCTGCCACTTTTTCTTTTCCCAGATGAGAGCCTATGGTACCCATGACTGGGTACCAGTGACACTCTTGATGTGGGAGGAGATCTGGGGGCTGTGTGGGTGCTTGGGGCAGCTGGTGCTGGGGCTGGTGCTGCASTGCTGGTCTTCATTCCCATCCAGTCACTCAAGTGGTTTGATTTGACTGGCCAGTGTTATCTGCTTCCCAGATAGTGGCTCCCCATACACCTGACTGACCCCAAATATGATGTTTTAAGGCAATGTTTCAAGGTGAGAARGCCAGGTTGGCTCCTGCCACAATCTCTCTGCTTGTTCTTGTTGTGTTCAAGYGGGAGCCACAGCTGTGCAATGAGGGAAGGTGCTCATGCAGCATTTTGCATTGTCCYAGTGGGAAAATGAGATGAGCTTTATTTCATTTTTCCTCTCTTTACTCCATCTTTGAGACCTCAGCATAAGTATTTCAGTGTACTGCTTGATTCTGTATGTAGTTATATATTGATACTGCAAAAACAATCCTGGAAATGACAGTCTTATTCCTTTTTAATTGYTTATTCTTATTAAAAAGAAAAGACRGAAACAACAGAAGAAAAKACTTTTCACAGTTGTTCTTAAGTATTGACATAGATGTGGAGCTGATAAAGTTAAATCCTGTATTAGCTGTCCTGGAAAGGGGTTATACCCACAGGGAAATTAGATGTAACCTTCYCCTTAAACAGATGGGAGGTGGCCACTGAGATTCCTGGATTGGTCCAGAAGAAAGTCTTGAAGTCTTGCAAAAGTGAGCTTCCAGAGCTGTCAGCAGTGCTGGGTCAGCTCTGTGCTGCACATTTCTGGTGCTGGGGAGACAAGTGTGGCTGCACACCACAGGGACAGCTCTAGTCCCAGCAGCCTTGCACGACTCTCATGCCAGAATAACTGAGACACRAAGTGCTTGGCCTCTTTTTTGAATTTTGGATCATGTTAACAGACCTACAGATGGCCCTTCTGGGATGTGTTGAGGACATGAGGAAGTCCGAGTCTATACTGTCTTTAGTGTGGGATGTGTTTTTCTCTTGTGGCTTTACTAAATTTTTTTTTCTTTATGTGTTAGGCTGCATGTGATCCTAAACTGAGAATAGACCTTTCAGTGATCAGGCCTAAGGACGTGTTAGTTTAGTTTTCTGCTGWAATAACGAGTTGTCACAGACAAGTTTTGTAAGAATGCAGCATTGTCTCAAGACTCTAAATGATGAGGTTTCATGAAGCCAGTTGTTTATGAGTACCCAGGAAACACTGCATAATCTACAGATTCTACTTAAAAGAAGGAGATTATGTTTTTGCAAACTACTTTGATCTCAATTTTGCAACTTCACTGTCAAGTCTTAAATGAGCTACAGTGTACAGTGAGCTTCTGTGTAAAATATGTGATAAGGACTTGTCTTATTTTCTATCTTAAAGAGAATGAACTGGACCCTCTTCTGCAGTTTCTCAGACAGACTTGCGTAAGTGATAGAARTAGTCTTTATCTACTATTTTATTTTAAAATACCAGGCTAGTTCTGAGACAAATGAAGTTATAATCTTCCCAGTTTTATTCTACTTAGTTACTTCCTGGAACCATGTTTTTGAGAAGCTGGGAATTAAGCAACAAGAAAAATTTTGATAAACTGAAGCAGACCACGGGCTAGTGCAGGGAGGGAAGTTTATATGGTGGGTCAGTGCAGATTTGGGCCAGGGCTCAGTGCAGTCAGTTCTAAGCAGCAAAGCTCTGTTGATGCCTTCAGTCCTGTACAGGTGCAGCAGAGCRGCCCCAGCACATGTGTACTTTGAATTGGTACAGTAGAATATATCCCAAATGTCCAAATTAGGGGATTTGGCATGAGGRAGCTTTAAAGAGAAAGCAGTACAGACAATACTGGTGGTCTGTCTTGGGYTGCTGAGTGGATCATTTCTATTTGCTGCAGTCATGAATTCAGATTTGGCTTTGCAGGACCAAATATCCAACTGCAGCCTGGCTTCCCATCGCCTTCCTTCCCAGGTCCTTCTTTCCCAGGTCCATCAGAGATGGAGCTGAAGGACTCCTGAGGCAGATGCTCTTTGCTGATGCTGTGCTCACCATCCTTCATCCCTTCTCCATCAGACACACACGATGGTGAATGTGACAATGCACCTTTAGCCCTGCTCTCCTAGGTCTGCCTGCACAGATGTGCCCAGCATCACCTGGGCATGGGCCAGAGGATGCCATGGATCTGGACAAATGCCCATCAGGAGGCAAAGGGAGCATGGCATGCTGGCTGTGAATGCATGTGTTCCTCCCCACACAGATTAATCCCTGCTCATACTGAGTCTACGCCTTCCTTTTGCACGAGGAACTGCAGTGATCCGCCTGGTTCATCACAGCCAAAAATTCAGTGCACTGATGGAAATCCTGGCAGTTTCTTCTGGTAAACAGCATTTGCTCAGATGTATGACCATGGCTGAACTGTCTGCCTTTCCTGMCTTGCAACAGCAGAGCAAGGCAATGCGAGAAGGTTTTTTGTTAGTGTTTTAATTTCTCCTTCCAGTCCAGAACAGAAAAAGAAAAAAATCTATTATTTTTTACTTTTTTAAAAAAAAAAAACACAGCCAATCTTTTTTCTTCTTTGTAAAGTCAGAAAAATTAGGACTGGGTTTGGTTACGCTTTTGGATCAAGATTTATGTTGTTTCTTAGTTTATTTGCCAGGTCCTACTTTAGAASCAGTAAAATGACACTGTAATTCTGGTGACCTATTCAGTAGATACTTGCAGGAAAAATTCTGTGTTTAAATAAAGTGAAGGTTATGACACAGGCTGAAAAAGTCAGGAAATCCACACTTAAGGCTGACACTAATGCTCATGTGGAAAATAAAAGACACAGTGACTCAAATTCAGCAGGGAATGCCAACCATAACTCTGAATTTCCAGGCTTTGTGTCAGCTTCTGTCAATATAAGGTTATTTAAATGGAGTTTTCTGCCTGTGAATTCACTTGTGTTTTAATGGTGGGATTATTTTAAGGGGAATAATAATAGAAAAAAAAAGTCATGTTGGGAAAGGTTGCTTGTAAAATGTCTGTTCTTACACATGACCGTCCAGAATGGGTATTCTTGTACCAACACCGTATGCAGGTACCAGAGTAGAAGTGCCTTCCATTCCTGGCCTTGCCAGACATTTTCCTGGGTGTTCTTAATAATTTAGTACACCTATGCCCCACTTTCTCAGTCTGCAAAGTAYAAGGAATATCACTGACCTCCTTCCTGGTGTACTTTGTAAACCCTCTGAAGAAACCAAGATATGGTTCAAACCCAGCCTAGATTTGAACAGCGCTGCACTGTCTGTGCATGGGAACACAGTGTACCTCACACCTCTGGTGAGATGTATTTCATCCATCTCCTCGTGCCACGTGCATCTGTGCTACATTCCGAGGCCACTGAAGATCCCCTGACTTGGGCAGGGCTCCCACCTGGAGGTCACTGGCCAGCCTGTAATTCATCACTGGTGCCATCAGGTCACAACCCCCCAGCAGAGCCAGCACCTGCGTGGATTCCTCCACCTGCGTGGAGGAGAGGGATGGAGGCAGCCAGCACGGCACCTGAAGGGTTTTTCTTTCTCCAGCTGTTCTTGCAGAGGGCCTCCTCTCCTTCCCTTTTCCTTTTGGTTTCATGGTCTCCTCTCTTACACTTCTGCCGAGTCTTGTGTCTTTCATATGGGAGGCCTGGAAAAATCCATATTTCTGCCACTTTCAGATGAAATAAYGGAGATCAAAGTTTTCTCAGTTTGCAGCAGAAATCCCATGTCTTACAGAAATTCARCTTCTATAAGAATTTAGTGCGGAGGAATGAACTGGTTTGATGACACCAGCTAAGAATTTGCCCACATACTTTTGCTTATGTTGGCACTCCATCACTCTTTTCTAATGCCAAGGAAATTTGATAGGGGAACAAAGTCACAGTGTGCTGATTTGATCACAGTGATTTCTAGGAAGATCTGCTGTAACAGGMGACAGGAAATTGGGCACCTTTGAAAATAAATCCCTCTCTGATAYGCTCAGAATTGAGTGGAAAGACTCTTATTAGCAGTGAAAGTTAGATCAGAGAAGGCACCAGGCAGGAAAAGCAGAACAATTCTGACATCACAGTACAAGTAAAAGGAGAATGGAAATGGTGCACTGGAGCCACCAATCCCCACTTTGCTATAAGGAAAACACCTGTAAGGATAACATAACAATGACTCCCCTAGGAAAAGAAGGATGGTAAATAGTATTTGTTAAGCTGTTGCTTTGGGAATTTCCCATGCACTTACAGAATAGTTATGAACAAAACAGCCAAAATTCAAATGTGCAGCAAAACTGCCTTTTGTAACAGTGTGAAGCAGCTGTCCATAATCAAGTAGGAACAGTTTTGCTCTTTACAGCTTGGCAAACTTTCTGCTCATCAATGAGCTGAGCAAACAAGCTCCTCTTTATGTACTGCATAGCTGCATAAGGACTTTCCCCTAGGAATTTCTTTGGGGTGATTTGCTTTTCCTAAGCATGTTAAAATTAAGAGGGAAGAGGATATAGGAAGGCAGAGGCCAACTGTGAAAAACAAGAGCAGTTGTAGGAATTGGTGATACAGCCTATGAAGGGAATTAGACTTGGGAATAAGTAAACAATGGGTAAGGTAAATCTGATTCCTCTGTGTTCCTTGTCTGTTGCCTCGTTGTGCATTCACCTGAATCAGATTTTTGCCTAAACAACCATTTGCTTTGTCCCTGATGAAATGCACCTGGGAAACTCCTGGTTCCTGGGGAGGGAGTGTAAAAATGAGTCATGGTCTCCTACTGAGACTTGAAATGGGGGAGAGGGAGCTCTGTGTGTTCAAGGACAATGTAGGATAGGATATTGAATAATGAGGTWGGGAAAGCTCTGTAATGAGAAAGAGCTGTCAAAGAAGCGCAGAACTCAGGGAAATCATTTTATGGAGAGGGAGCAATCACAAAGTTGTTGGACCGAGATGTTGTTATAGCTCTCACCAGAATTTCAGGCTTTGGGGAAATAAGAATATGTTTGGAGGGAGTGGTGCTATGTCAAGTCAACAAGAATTATAGAGARAGAAATATAAGTTATAGATTCCATCCTTTCAGCTATTAAGATTCACTTTAATGTGATGCTGCATTCACCATGCTCAACTAAATATAGGGGGATTTGCTTTATATTAAAGGCCCGARTTGGCTTTTGGTGGCATAAATCTTTGGTGGAGTAGCAAACATCTTGTTGAACCCTGCTCTACATAAAAGTCTTTAATAAAACCTCACAGAGCTTTTCTGTTGCTTGTTTTTTATTGCTTTACCTGAACTACTGAATGTGAGACAGATGTGCCCCAAGTGACTAGTGACAAGATAAGTTCTCTGGAATTTTCATGKCTAAACTGCTTCAAATCAGAAGACTGTGCCCCTTTTGTAAGGCTGMAAAACTCACACTCATTTTGATGAGAACTTTATGTGTATATGTACACTCTAAGTGCATCCAGCTTCTGTGGACTAGAGATGAAAAATTTCTTCTGTYGTATTGCTTTGATAGAGATGTTTGAATTGATTAAAGCTGTGGACAGGAATTTTTCCTGTTCCCTTYCTCTGGTACATTGCAATAATGATCCTTTGGGTTTTTTGCTAGATTGACATTTTTCTAGTATCAGAGGTACTGTTACTAACTGTATGAGATCATAATGGACCTCTTTGTAATTTTCAGTCTTATCTAATAATAGAATATTAAGACTTGGAAGGGACCTTAAAGATCACCTCCTCCCATTCCCCACTGCCATGGACAGGGACACATTCCCCTAGACCATGTTGCTCAAGGCCTTATCCAACCTGGCCTTGAACAGTGCCAGGGTTGGGGCATTCACAAAATCCCTGGATTACCTGTTCCAGTGGTTTGATACTCTCTCAGTAAAGACTTTACTCCTAGCTTCTCTAACACTGTTGCTTGTTAACTCCACATGGCTTAAAACAGCCGGTGCATTTGTCTGTGACAATTTGGATTAAGCACCTCAAACCTGACCAGGTGGTTTTGCATTTGGAAATCTGCAATCTTGAGCCTTTTCCTTGCTCCCTGGCCCCGGATGGGCTTAGTCCCTGGAGTATGCCAGAGCAAACTTAGTAACACATAAAGTGATGTTGCCTCGTGAGTATCACTCAATTACATCAAAATGAGGTTTACATGGAGTGTGCTGTATATCCTGTCTGCAGAGACTTTTTTTGTGTTCTGTAGGAAGGCATTTTCTCTCCCATGAGACAGACGTCCCCTGCCAGACAATGCAGAGCAGCCTCTGGCATATCCTTCCCCTTCAGTTGGAGAAAGGAAGCAGAAGGGTTGCCAGCTAGAGTAGGGGAGGATAAACATGCCACAATATTTTGACCTCAATGATCAAAAAACAAAACAAAAAAAAAANAAAAAAAAAAAAAAAAAAAAAAAAAAAAAAAAAAAAAAAAAAAAAAAAAAAAAAAAAAAAGGAAAAGAATGGTTGCAATGTAATTTGGGTTTAACCCCATGGTTTCACAAGAAGGAGTTGATTTCACTGTCAACATACTGAATTCCAAATGCCCATTCAGCCTAAATGTTGGCTATATTTTCAGTTTAACCAAAGTCCTGAATAAAAAATGAAAAGAATGGGAGACCAGCAGCATAATTGCTTTTGTGATAAAAAATTTCCTTTCCACATTTAATCAGGGTGGAAGAGCTTTTTGAAAGGCTGGTAGTAAATCTTTATTCTGTAACTCTTTTTGCTATAAGGTTGTGATATTGGTGAGAATTAATCTCCTTTCATTTGGSAGAATAATGCAGTTAGAGATGTGAAGTTAATGTTATCAAAGGAAACAAAACACAGATAGAGAGTTAAATTTAGCATGCTTATGTTTGCATCCACTTTGCACCATGTTGGCTACAAGGATGTTCTATGTCTCATTGAAGGAGAAAAAAGGCTTATATTAGTCCTTGAAATGTTGTATATCCTTGKATCTGGAGTTTTGCTTTTCCCATTCCATCATGTTATAGAGGTAGAAGCAAGATGGAATATGAATATGGAACTGGATCCAGACATCCTTCATATTTGGTTTGGGCCAACAGTTAGGTCTAAACTTCCTCCAGGTGCATCCTATCCTAAATTAATTTACTTCTTATTTTCCTGAAATAAATACATTTTGCCCCAGGCTTTTGGAGTTAAYGGGATTTTGTGACAATTTATTAGCACAATTAGAGCATGCTTGTTTGATAGTTCATTATTTCGTTCCAGTAAAAATCTCTGTGTCCCACAATAGTGTATAAACCAGGCAATCTGTCCCTCTTAAAGTTCATATTGTGAGACATAAAAAGTATCAGTGTAGCTGCAGAACGTGGTAGTGGTATCCAAAAATGGAAGTTTATAGCTCAATAATGCACGTGTATTGGGTGACCAGGTGATTTCTGGTGTTTCTTCATTTCCTCTCCAAACACAGTTGTTTTATTGTCATAATTAGGAGTACAAGGAAATGCTATTGTGTGTTTTGGAAGAGTATTAACTCCATATTAGGAGTTAATCTATTTCTGCTCAGYGTCACAGAGAATGTTTGGTGGGTTTTGTTTACTTTAGTTGCCCTCATACAGCACAATTCAGTCTCTTGCACTGCTGTTAATGGGCTTTTTTCTTTTGTCCTCAGTATAGGGAATTGAATTCTTAAAAGGGAAGCTCTGCTGAAGAAAAGGTCAGTAAAAGTTAATCTCTGTGGCTAACCTTTAATAAAACTAGGATACTGAAAGGGTTAAAAAATGAGTATGTGAACAAGGTACCCTGATCCAAGCAATGAGATATTTTATGTGGAATTCATTGTAACTAATTGTAAGCAGGTGCATTTGAACCACCAGATGCCAACCTGCCAAAATGTGTCATGGCTCTAAAACTCAGCCAGATTCTAATGCATGGTGAGGTCTGTTTGGTGCGGGAGAGCTGGAACCTTGCTGAGAAATTGCTGAATGTTGGACCAGGGCAGGTGTTCCAGGGACACCCACAGCCCCTGCCTGCCTGCTGGGATTGCTGTGGCTGGGGCTGCAGCAGGAACACTCTCTTCTCTCCTCTCCTTTGAGTACAGCTGCTGTTCGGTACCCACACTGCCAAAGGGTGTTGGGATTCATTCTCCATCAGCAGACAGGATTGTTTGTGTGGGTTTATTCTGTGTGTGACCTTTTGCTCCAGCAGCACTGCTGTAGAGCAGCTCCTGAAGTGCAGAGCCAAAGCTGTGCAGTAAAACGTGCTCCCTTCACGCTCTCCGAGTGAGCCTCACCCCGTCACACAGACCTCTTCAGCACACCAAAAACTGGCTGAAAAATCAACGGGGACACCGAAAAATACACAGTCATAACATTTGTTTTATTGTAATATGTACTCAGGAGCCTAACATGGTGCTGTACTGCTGGCAAATATGGGAGAATTTCCTGGTTTCCATGAGTTTAAATAAAAAAAAAAAGAGGAAAGGGAAGCAGGTAAGTTTTATTTTTCTTTTTTTTTTCCCCTTCCATATTTCACTGAGAGTCTGGCTGAATAAAGGTGGGATGTAATATGAGTTCAGGGCCTGTGCCAGTATCTTTAAACTATTTGAGCCAACTTGGTACTGCCAAACCTCAAATTCTTCTGTGAACCACTGTCTGCCCTTGCCATTAAACTTTTATTTCAGAACTGTGCCATAGAGATGCCCTTTGATAAGGATCTGAGGGCTGTGACCTCAGAGGCCATCAGCTTTCTGGGGACTGTGATTTCACAGCATCACAAGAACAAAGAAGACTTCAAAGTGATMAACATGGAAAGACAGTATCAGCCATAATTGTATTACCTCTTACATGTTTTGATCACTCTTTAAAAATGTTTCATGTTGAAGAGTCCATGGTCTCCTCATGCGTTTTACTCCAGATCTTCACTGTTCACTCTTTGGAAGCCTTTGTTAACACAAAATCTAAGCTTTTCTATTAACCTAGTCCTACACACCAAGGGCATAGAAAACATGTACTTTTTCTTTGCAACTTTCTTTTGTATACTTAAGACAATTACCATGGCCTCTCATCATCTTTTTAGTAACCAAACAAACTCAAATCTTCCAATTTTTTTAAGGCATATTTTGTAGGCTTTTAATATGCAGTYCTCCTGTCAATGCCCATTACTTGTACTCAGATGCAGTAGCTGAGGCTTCTCAAGCTCTGCAAGAGGAAGAAGGAGAMTTTAGCCTCTTCCAGACTGTTTATCTTCTCTTGCAGGCTACTCCAGTGCGTCATTTGAAACACTGCATCATTCACCCTGTGATCCACTGCATAACCCCTAGTTCTTTCCTATCTAAATACTTYTGTAGCTGTTCATGCAGCAGTTTGTTCCTGTGTAGAGGCAATAAATAGTCCTCTGTGGACAGTGTGCCTTTTTGACTGCTAAAATGAATGTAGGAGGATTATGGTGTCTTTTGTGTCCTCTAGTGCATTAAGAGTTTGTCTTATTTGGTGTTCTCTTCAAATGTGATTAAGAAGTTGGTTTTTATATTTGATAAATACATTTTGTATCTTTTATGGAGCACTAGTGAAAATACTGGGAAATACTTGATATGGGAAAGACCCTTTAACTATTGATTGTTCCCTCCTGGATAGAGAATTGTATTTCTCTTTCACCTAGTCCATGCTTCCATAAATTTTTCCAGAGCACATATTGTTGTACAGTCTGGCACATTTCTTAAGATGAGCTGTATTACAGCTATGACTTCTTTATCCACAAGTTCTGTTATGTGGTTGTAGGAATTACTTTGGTTTTGCACAGTTTATTCTGGCAAATGTAAAYTGGCTTATGCTTATCACATTGTTTATTTTCTAGGTATTTACAGATGGTTTGTTGATTATTTGTTTAAGCATTTCTCTGGCATCCTGGAGTTGTAGTGTAAAAAATTCCCCTTTCCTCTTCTGCCTCTTTTTTAAAGATGGACACCATCACTGTCCTTCCCACCATCCTTTTATCTCCCCTCAGAGACATCTTTCCTATAACATCTGTCAGTAGTTCCTAGATTTAATTAGTCAATTTGTGATGTATTTAAAAAGCTTTATGCATCTTACACACACATCTTATGTGGTCTATAATCTGAGTGTATTACTCCCAACCATTCTAACATGGAAATTACCCAAACTCTTTTTAACTTCTTGTTTTATTTGAAGCTTATATCTCATTTTGTTTAGGAATCAGTAGTTTGATTTTGGTGTAGAAAAKAATYAAAAATTAAACTATGGCTATCTCARTAGAATATTTGTGGATTTATAAGAAAACAGGAATTGCCATGTAAAGCATATTTCTATTAGGTATGACCTAGGAAAAAGTGTGTTACAAAAAAACGGTCTGGGTAAGAGGTGAAAAGTAACGCAAATTTTGGCAATTATTTAGCTTTGCCTTCCTCAAGATCTTGGATCTTACTCTAGTTGCAGAGGATGCAGACCTGTGTATTTCAGACTCCAGAGAGATCTACTCCATGCYACTCCTCAGGCTTATCTCCAAGTTAGTGGTATCTGGGAAATTATTTTGCAGCACTTGTTACTTCCAAGACTCCTGTTKCAGTTTGGTTTGTGAAAGGTCACCATTCTCTGAATCATGTTCAAGAGCTGTTTCAGTTTGTGTCTTATGTCTAATCTTGTCCCTTGTCCCAGGGTCACACTATCCCACAGGGTAGTAGTCTTTTTTGGTGACAACAGTACTTAGAAATCATTTCCAGARAAGTGTGTATCAGTTTCTCTCATAACAGGTTATTTCCAAACATCAGTGCTTAAATGCAATAAGTAGTCACAGCAGCTATAGTTAGAAAACATTTCTCCTGAAGAACTTTATTAGAAWTCGGCATCTTCCCAAAASTGATTTTTTTTTTTTTTTTGCTAGGAATCTCAGAAAGCCGTTGCCAAAAATGTATTTTGTAATATTTTTAGAGCSAAGCTGGGATTAAATAGTAGTCAGGGAATGGTGCATCAAAACAGGAAGCTGGGTGCAAGTTGACAAGGAGAGGATTGCTCTGCTGATTTTAGACAGGGTCACACTATGAACTTGTTTTCTCCGCCACCTTCCCCACCACGTGGAGCTGCTGAATGAAAGTGTGTCAGAAGCACAAAGCTGCAGTGCTGCTGACTGCTAACTGGCCAGAGGCAAGAGTTCCCTTCTTCCAAACACTGYTCTGGAGGGAGGGATGTATCTGTATCCAAAGGATCATCCAAGGTCCTATTCCTTCACCTATGTCCCTGCTGCAGCCACAGGTCCCTGTAGTGCAGGGACTTCTGAGAAGAAAAAAAAATAAATGATGGAGGAAGGTGGAAATCCATCCTGAACCCAAATTTTAAGAAAGGCAAGGCAAGGTAGTTGAAAAGAAGAAATTTGACAGTGGAGGAAGAGGYCTGGGTGAGGAAGGCAGCCAAGAGCACATTTAATTCAGTGTTTAATTATTCCACAGTGCATCATGAGACATAACACCAMGGATGGAGAGAGCAGGGCTGTCACCTTCCCAGCTTCTGTAGCTTCCTCTGGAAGCATGAGCTGTTTGTGGAAGCAAACAAGTCAATCAATTCTTGTGTATCTGCAGCCAAACAATCTCCATCAGCAGCAGGTACAAAGGCTGTAGTCCCATGCTGGAGTCCATGGCTCTCTTGCAGCAGTTGGAATCAGGCCTATCTGCTAAGGCTCTAGGACTCTCCTAATTTTTTTAAAGGTGGCTTAAAATTTTCAGGATATATTTGTGTCCAGGCTGAGGCAATGCTAAGGTCCCACACAATGCATGTTTTTTCTGTAACCCRGGGTCATAATCTGCCTTAAAATTCAAATTTTCCCTCATAAAAGAACATTGAGTTGGACAGGTTGTTTATATTATAGTTTTCCTGTTCCTAGCAAATGAAGGTTCAGAAGTTATAGGGTGCAGGTGGAGCATTATTTTTTAACCTATAAGCCAGTAATTAGCACCTTTGCTTCATGTTAGCATTCAGCATGTGGATCTTATTGCTTCATCAATGTCTGAAGGTCCATCTGGTTTTCGTCAGCTGAGCAGCACTACTTGACAATGAGGGGAAAAAAGCAAGTTTTGCTAGCAGCAGCAATAATCAGTTTTCCTTACCCCCATCTCTTTCTCCACTCAACCTCTCCAGAAGCCATCTCCTCTTCTTCACCCTTCTCAAAGAAAATAATGTGAATTGCTCCGGTAACTTATACATGAATCAATAATATTCTGGTGCCATAGGAGAATAATGCACATTGTCAACAGGGACTATCTCAGCTTCTCCACCTGGATTTGTGACTATAGCTGAGAKACTTTTCTTGGGAAAATCAAGGGTACAGCTTGAAATGGTAGAGTGTGGCTCCTTATCTGGCTCCTCTTTGAGGCTTCTGAAGTGATCCCATTCCCTAATCATCTTCTTAATGCACAAACTCTCTTCCTTAGAAGTCAGATTGTGTTTTTATCATTTTTAAACAGRAACAGACTCTGAACAGCTACAACACAGATGCTGTGCTCGTCTGTGGAGTCCTAAGGGACTTTTGTGCTTTTAGCAATTTACTCTGAATGCCATCAGTGTACTTCTAGCAACACTCTTGCCAAAGGTACCAGCTCTGTCTCCTCACAAAATCTGTGCTCCTGAGCAGATGGATCAGGCCTATCCTATACGTTTAAGAAAATGGTTCTCAGGTRATTTAAACAGAAGGTTATGACATTTTTCTACCCTGCTCTCCTTGCCCCCCTCATTTAGGCTGCTATGTCAAACACTGAGTGTGATTAATGATGACAGAGATTACTGTGAGCATAAAGTTCAAGAGCTTAGCTGTTTATTTGTTTAAGAAAGTTGTTTTCTGAGTGTTTCTCTATATATCTAGCCACATGCTTAGGCTGAAATACCCCAGCACAATCACTGGTTTGTACGAATATTGTTTTGACAGCAAAGAATGCTTGTAAACATCCAGGACGGGGAGGGGAAGTATTCAGTGTCTTAGGACTCGTTCCATTTTCATGTGGTTTGTTCTATCAGTGGCATGGGAGGAAATTCCTGCCGAATAACTGAGGAGACGCTGTGTGCRAAGGTACCGTGGCTCAGGTGAGTAGTGCTGGCATGCAGGCAGGAGATTAGAGGCCACTTCTGGCCATCATCTTCAGCAAATAAGCATGGAAGGCAAACCCAAATTCAAAACTTTCAGTTACATGTCCAGAAACAAAAAACAGAAGATGGTAGTGTCTTTGCATTGCCCAGGAGCCCTGCCTAATGTCATCGTTGACAAGCCAAGTTGTGAATTTACRTAGTTGGCTGCATATATCTGTCATYCTCTCCTTTCTCAAAAACGATTCTCAGCAGTGAAATTTCTGGAACTTTGCTTGGTCTTCTAACACCTAGGAACAAAGTTGTTCATTAGCTATGCACCTACAGTACYTGTCTTTCACTTGTGGGTGTAGCTGAAATCAAGATTTGACTCGTGAGCTGTAGATGCAGAGCTTTTGATTCTGTCTTGGGCAGTGGGAAAGCAAAATGATTCTTCTGTCAATTTAGCATTCTCCCTGACTGGCAATCTGATTTACTAAGTTTGGTTTAATAACTTTGCTCTGCTTRTACATCTTAGCTGTTAATCATAATATATTAACAAAAGGAAGGAAAACAAAACCTACCCAAATCACTTTCAGGTCAATCTAACTGCTTTTTGAAACAGCTCTGCACTTGACTATTTTGTTAAAAATCTGAAGCAAGGGTTCTTTCCCAAAATCTGGGAAAGAAAATGGTCTTTAAATTATTGCTTCCTTTTTAAAGCTAGCCCCATGATACACACATTAATTTTTTACRAGAGCAGTTCCTTTGAAAATTATCTGCTTGTGTTTTCTTTCTTTCAAAATTTATTCTAACTGAGAATAAACTGATTTTTCATCATGACACTCATTTCTCCAGAGAATAGTATTGTTTTTCTTTTATTATTTTCTGGTTCAGTCCATTTAAGTCCTCTTCCTCCTCCTCCACTTCCTTACTGCTCTAAGCAGAATCAGGGGTTAGTTAAGGAAAGTTGTCTTGAGTCGTGTCCAACTGTAAGCTTCTGACTGAAAAAAAAAAGAAAAAACCCATAAAAAAGAAAACCACCCCCCAAACCCACCCTTGATTTCTTGTCCTTAATGGGTTGATTACCAGATTACTTCTTTACAATTACAGCACTTGTTTCCTGTTTTCAAAGGCTAAAATCAGCCTCTTAAGCATGACTTAAAAAAAAAAAATGCCAGGTGCCAAAATTAGTTTGCCTAGTTAGGGCAATAACAACTCCATCAGACTGCAGGTGTCACAATACCCACACACACACAGAGCAAACTTAAAAACAGGAGGCAGCCTTACTGAACCCAAAGGAATCTTTTTTAGCAGAGTTCATGCTTCTTAGCTCATGAGGTCAGGCTATAGAAAAGCAGCTGACACTATGATATTGAAGGCTCCAGTGGTTTTCCTGCAGGAATAGATGGATGACCTGGTTGTTTTATATTGCTGACTTTGTCCATTAAAACAGCAAAGTAAAAACTGGTTTTCCTCATGCGGGTTTCTTCTTAATGAAATTTGTTCCTTGTCATCAAACATATTTGTATGTTTTTTTCCCCCCTTGGTCTCATTTTTCTTAGTAGTCTCTTAACTTCCTGACTTTACAATTTCAGTTGTCAGGATACAGTTCATCCAAGGCTAAAGTGTTCTGACACAATTSATGCCAAAAATAAGGGCAAAAGGAAAAATGTATTAGACTTGATATCTATGCCATGCAATTTCAGTGCAAGGGTTAATTTCAAGTTCCTCAAATTCAGAAAAATCACGAATGATCAGATATATTTTCAGATAATAAAACTCAGGCCCACTATCAACATCAGGTTTCAGCATTAATGAGTGAGTTCTGAGGTGTTTTGTGGARTATTCTATTTAGGTTAATCCCCAGAATTTAATGCAAATATTTTGAGAGAGGAATCACATATATATTTACAGAATGATCTTAGTACAATTCCTCCTATATATGGATTTTACTTGGTCTTCCATAATGGCTTTTTTCCCCCACAGGTAACTTTGTCTTCACCTCTGTAAAATTAGCAGGATTAGAAATATAGACATTTATCCAACCTCACATAATTTTCTTACTGCTATGWTCAGATCAGTCATTCAGACAACTCATCATATAATTTAGGGATAACTTGAGTCTACTMTTTCCCCATTCTTTCTGCAGCCATATCACATATGTCATATGTGTAGACAGAAGAGCTTACTTGTCAAAAATTAAATCCTTTTTTTGGGAAATCGAAAGCTAAGAAAGAATAAAGGGCAACAGGAAAGAATATTTTAGAGAGCTTTTGTTGTGTGATGATAGCTTTTTTTGAAAAAGTTGTTTAATATTTTTTTAGGAGCTGTTTATGACCGCAGAAGATGTGTAGAAAAAAAAATGCTGACCCGTATAATTTTCCCCTGATAAGAGAAACTGCATCAGCACCAGTGAGACTGGAGAAACTGTTTTCCACAAACTCCCACACAAGATTAATTTAACTGACTTATACAATGTCCTCTATGTATTATTTTTTATTTAAAAGTCTTTTCTTTCCCCCAAATACTTCCTTTTTCCATGCTATATGTATACCATAATTCGAAGTAGTTTAATTTCTGAATTATTTAAGCATTCAAATAGATACAACAACCCAACTGAAATACTTCTCAATAAGGGCAAAAAGGCAGCTGAAGTGGAAAACTTACTTAGTGCTTCTGACTAGAATTAGGTTATGTATTGATACCTATACATGTTTGATTTACCATTGTTTTAGAGTTGGTCTAGACCCAACTAAAGTACATTTAAAACACAGCTAAACTCTCACAAGAAAGATAATTTCAGTGGAATTCTATTTCAGAATTGAATGCTACTGAATTTTGCTTTAAGCTCACTTGGGGCCACTGTCACATTATTTCTGAGTTTGACTTTGATTTTGATTTGCAAACCTGAAACCCTGATGCAAACCCAACACATTGGCAGGTAAGGACATCCTGGTCTGTGTTCAGTAAAAACTCTGGTGACTGTGAATTGAGCTAAAGCCTTGAGAGGAGCCTGGGTTGTTTTGGGTTAGCAACTTTTGAGCAGTTTCTCACCTGCGGGCCACATCTGTCTAACTCATCAGCAGAAATGGGCATATCTGTGCCCAGGAACAAACTGCTTTGAGATGTTCATGGAAAACCTAGGAAATCCCTGTCACTCCCTATTACTATTTGGCAATCACTTTCCCTGGGAACCTGCTTTTGCTGGAGCAGACAAGCTGTCAGCCCTGCAAGTGGTCTTTTTGTTTATGTATCTTTTCTGTTCYTCTGTTTACTTAAAGGGACAGAATTGTCAGCTCTTGTAAGGCTGCTCTGCGTAACTGATGGCCTATCCACCTCAGACTTGAATCTTTTTAACTTTTTTTTTTTTTTTAAAGAAGAATCTTATCCAAACATGAGTGAAATGGGCAGATTTATGAAAGCAAAGAAGAGCAAAGTGGAAGAGGAAGTTTATGTTTTTCGTAGAGACTTGCTGCTGTGCAAATACACTGAAAGAATCTCTTGGCTGTTTGGGCTTTTGTATAACAGCTAGAGACGCAGAGCAATTAGATTTTCTAAGTATAAGCAAGAGAATCTGTTTTGTTTATACAGAAAAGTCCCCCAGAAGAGAGGCAGGAGCGGAGACATAAGTAACAAGCGCATATGTTTGGAAAGAGTATAATGCACTTATAAATATTATAGTGGCGTCGCTACAGTTAAGGGTCTGGCAAGATTTCTGTTGTAAACCCTTCTTGTCAGACTTTCAGGACAGAGCTGTAAAAATTCCAGGCTGCAGCTTGGCATGTGAGGGCTCTAGGCAAGAGCACAGGTTTCTCTCCTGCCCCCTCAATTAATTGTTACAAACCCGGTTGTCAATAGGGAAGTGATATTAGGCAGAGCAGTCACCTTTTTCTCTGAGAAGCAGAGGGAAGGGTTTTTATTCCTCTCTTGGAAGAAAAGCTGGGATACTGAAAATGCACTGGGTCATCAGATTGTGCTGCAGGAAGAAATGCCAGTGTGTTGAGGAATGTGAGATAGAARCAAGCTGTGCAAATGAGTGATACCTTTCATGTTTGGATCCAGTCTGCATGCCTCTAGACCTTTGATTTCCCAAAGATAATATAATGCAAAATTTTTGGAAGTTGACTTCATAAATAAATGCTACAAAGGGATTAAAACCCAATTAATGGTTTTAGTTCTAAACATTTCCTGAGTCTTTTCATAATTTAGTGGCTGCATTTTGTTGATAGTCGAGCTTAATGATAAAAGGAAGCACCAAGATCTGTTCTTAAACTGCAGTCTGTAAGGCTGTGATGTTTTTTGTATTAACTGGCAAATCTGGCACTGGTAACAAAGGCAAACTTAACTAAGAATAAAAAGGAATTCGTCTGCAATAAATTTAGGCTATCCAAATAACCAGTGAGAAAAATATTTTACAATCGTGCTTTTTAAATTCAACAAAATTCTCATCAGAAAATCCACTGTGTCCTGTTCACCCAAACATCTTAGAATTCCTGCACACAGTATCTGAGCTTGGTCTTTACTGCACAGGAGCTGCAAGTCTGCATCCAAAGGATCAAACTGAACTTGGACAGGGATGGTGGATGCATGTGCACTAAACATATTGATAGCTATAATTACACAGGGATTTAGGGACCTAGTTTTGGGGCTAACATTTCATGTGAATGTCACTTGATCTGGTCTGCATGGCTTATGTATATATTACAAACCATTAAATGATCATTGAAATTGTTGCCTTTTGGTGGTGGCTAAAGAGGAATGAATTCTACTCAGGTATCAGGTTGTCAAGAGCAATGTCACAAGAGACAGCTTGAACTGCTAAGGCAAAAGGAAAGATCATCAAGACAATAAATCAGTAAGCTATGCAAAATGTTTCAGTTGTGCAAAAAAAATTGCTGACTATAAAACATGTGTTTCTACCATGATGGTTGCAATGGGCATTTAAGCTGAAAAATGGAATGCCTTTCACTAATCTTATTATAAATGGTTAGTCAGGCAAAAATCTGATTTGCTAAGGGCACTGTCCCTTTTGCTTCCTTGCCCACTGCATAAAGTCATTGCCTGTAGGCCAGCATTCATACTGGGCAACCCCACCCAGCTGAGTGACACAGAGTACAAGGCMGGGCAGGAATGGTCCCCTAGGGTTCAATCTGGCTTCAAATAAATGTCACCTGGAGAAGTTCTGGTGTCTAGTGAGGTAGTCCGTCTCATTTTGAAGTAAGGAAGTCAAGATAAGTTGCTGTTGGCCTAAATATCCCTTTGAAATGATATCAGGAGTCTGACTTAAATACAGAAAATGTGGAGCCAAGCCTGGCTGTCCAATCTAAACCAAATCCRTATTGCAAAACACTGGGGCATGTGGAAATAAAGAGCAAAGTAGGGCATAATAAAGCTGTTGATTTTAATACAGATCCTTATGGATTAGTTGCTTTGTTTCTGCCTGTTCAAGTAAAGTGGCTTGGGGGAAAAGTCTGATCTTTCCTGCTTCACAGTAATTCCACTCAGTGCTTGCTCCTTCTTTACAGTACAGCTGGGAAAGGAAAGCCTTGGATACTAAGGTAAAAAAGATGTTCCATATATTGGCCTTTTACAGTAAAGTTTTAATCACTCTCTGTAAATTACCTGCATAGAKAAATGCTTTTTATTTCTGAAAGATRAAGGGAAAAAATARAGATCTAGTGATTGGAAGCTGCAGCTGTATTAATATGGAGAGGAAATAAGGAACACATTTTTAAARGTGAGGGTAATTATCCATTGGAACAAATTACCATAGGGATTTAATTGATTCTCCACCCCTTGAAATATTTAAATCAAAACTGGACATCTTTCTTTACAGTATGACCGAAGTCARTTTGGAGATGTGGGTTCACAAGAATCTCTGGGTGAAACTCAAAGACTGGTGTTATGCAGGAGGTCAGCCTAATGACTTGTAACTTTCTTCTGGCCTTAATAATTCATATTGCTAGAGGGAAAAGAGATTTTCATGTTCTTAATTTTCTAGAAACAGCCAGAAGTGGCTGCAGTCCCACCGTCTAAGTTTCAGAAACAGAAGATGAACTTTTGGGAAAGTAGCTGACTTCACTGTGAAATGCTTTTGTGTAACATCTCCATTCACATCACTGGAAAAATATCAGTGGCTTTCAGCAGGTCTTCCAGGAGATAACAGAGAAAAATAAATAGATGGAATGGTTTTTTTAGATTTTTTTTTTTTTTTTCTAAATCAAAGGATCTCCTTGAAGTTGCCTATCTTGGCTCTATATTTTACTGACAATTATAATTCCAGTGGTAACTACGCATTCCTTTCACCTAGTTTGCTTTGGAGGGGACACTGACCATATGTTACAAATAGCTATAGCCATATTTAAATTACAAAGTTACAATATTTAAGTTACAAATGGCTATAGCCATATAGCTAAAACAGAAATTACACTCTCAAAAATACATATGAAGGTGTGGAAACTCACTTTTCCCTCTGTGACTAAACTGCAGCCAGATCTTGTCTAACATTATCCTYGTGACTCTGTAGGAGCACTTTGTCTGTGTGTGCATTTGTGTGTGTACATGGATGYATTCACATGTGACTGATGTGTAATTTCAGTAAAACTAAGAGAGAGGAAAGCCATGGAAAATCCGATCCAGTACTACCAAATTCCTGGACAGGTAGACCATGCATCAATCTCTCCTCACTTCACATTCTCAGGACAGTTCAAYGTGCCTGAGGCCTCAGTGGAATTTTTCTCATATGCCTCCAATGTTTTTATAAGGCTGCCTTGGCAGGAAATACATATGTTCCTAATAATGATTAAAAAGAATAAATTCACCTTTCAAAATCAAAGTGAAAATGGCRTAGCAGGTGTAATTGAGGCAAATGATTATGGTACTTATCTGTCTTTACAGAAAAAGCTCAAGGGAATTTACTATCTCCACAAGGATATAATATTTTAGTAGATATAATATTTTTTAGATAAATTATTTTTTAGATATAATATTTGAGTATATGGTTTGCCAAGAATTCAAGGCTGAATATAAAACATGCCATTCGAAGAGTGAATATGAGCATTCACCTGGGTGAGGAGCAAYTTTTTAAAGGAAGAAAAGCTATAAAAAGAGTTTGAAATAAACCAGGTATAAACTGCCCATACAAAATCCAACAAGGAAAGGACCATTCAGTATGGGATCTCTGCATTGTAAATACAGGAAGAAAATGGTTTTTAGGATCAGATGGTTAGCCTAAGGTCCACCTGATGACTGCATTTTCACAGGATTAAATAAAGGAGTACACACTTTGCACTCAAGTCCAAGTCTCTCTAGGTAGCATACAGGTAGCTCCCAGTGCAATTCTTGGAGTAAGGAACTGTATTTCACATAATATCATGCATTTTTCTATGATTTTATGAGTAATCTTGGCTTTTAGCATTCTCCAAATTAATTCTGAGGTCAGCCTCTCACCTTGCATCACCTTGTCCATTTCAGCTGGCAGTATACATTAGAACAGTTATGAGCAAAATCAGAGAGCAACAGGCAAGTTTAAGCTCAAAGCAGCACTTTTGACCAGCTTTGGAATAAAGAGGAAGAAAGGAAAACACAGTGTTGTTCGCAGATTTCACAACTTCGATTCATGGAATATTTTTTAGAATTATTTACTTTATTTTTCTGTCACCATAGCAGCTGATTCTTTCATGTACAAAAAAAAAAAAAAAAAAAAAAAAAAAAAAAAACAAAAAAAAAAAAAAAAAAAAAAAAAAAAAAAAAAAAAAAAAAAAAAAAAAAAAAAGAAACACATTGGGGCCACATTTCATGAGCTCTTGAATGTTACTTTCTGGTGTGTAATTGTTTCTTCTTCATTGACTACTAATCAAGCTGCAGTATGCCTAGCCTTGCAAATCCAGCAAACTTGGAAAATTCCTTTAATTTTTAGTTTGTTTGTTTGCCAGGTGGTTTTTTGCTCCTAGCTTGTCCAACTTTGAAAATTACTACTTAAGTAAAACCAAAAACATAAGTRTCATGGATTGCTGAGGGATTACCTTACCACATTAATATTCAATAATGCCAGCTGCCCTAGTTCGGTACATGAGGGCCCTGATTCAGCAGGGTCCTGAAACTGGGCCTGAAAATTTGGTGACGGAGGCTATTTCTTGTAAAGCTGGTGATCACTTTCAAATAGAGACCTTTTTTCCCCCATATACACAGAATGCTTACAACAGTTTCTGTTAAGACTATGAATTTGGTAGTATTCCTCCAAAATATTGAGATTTAAAAAAGTGGAATAAAACACCCTGAATAAAAATGTGACAAAATGTTCTAACCATTTTTTTTCTCTTTTCTAGCTTCTACTGATGAATCTCTGCCTTTGTGTATGTATATACTATATACTACTGAGGCATAAAATGAACGGCAGAGGCGAGATATAAAGTGGGACCCCCTACCACAGAATCACAGAATGATTTGGGTTGGAAGTGACCTTAAAGATCATCCAGTTCCAGTCCYCTTACCATGAATAGGGATCCTTTCCCCTTGATCAGATTGCTCAGAGGTCCATCCAATCTAGCCTTGGATATTTCCAGGAATGGAGCATCCACAACCTCTCTAGGCAACCCATTCCAGTGTCTCCCCACCCTCACAGTAAAGAATTCCTTTCTTATAGTTAATCTAAACCTACCCTCCTTCAGTTTGGAGACATTTCTTCTTGTTCCATCACTACATGGGCTTGTAAGAAGTCCCTCTCCATCTTTCTTGTAGGCCCACTTTAGGTACTGCAAGGCTGCTTTAAGGTCTACCAGAACCTTCTCTTCTCCGGGCTGAACATCCCCAACTCTCTCACCCTGTCTTTGTCAAAGGATTGCTCCAGCTTTGTCATCAACTCAGTGCCCTTCTTCTGGACTCACTCCAGCAGATCTGTGATCTTATGCTGGGAGCCCCAGAGTTGGATGCAGTATTCCATAGGAACAGAGARACAGAATCTCCTCCCTCAATCTGCTGGACACGCGTTTTTTGATGCAGCCCAGTCAATGGCTGGCTTTTTTTCTGAGCTGCAAGTGCACATTGATGGGTCATGTTGAACTTCTCATAACCAACACCCCAAACCCTTCTCCTCGGGGCTGCTCTCAGTCCATTCTCTCCCCAGTCTGTATTTGTGCTTGGGATTGCCTCGATCCACGTGCAGGACTTATTATTACATAAAAGCTTTTTTTAGGTCAGTCAGGCAGTATTTTGCAACATATGCATTTGCCAAACCACRCTCTGGTGATAGACCCTTGGCGAGTGGTGTTTTGCTTAGCCAAGAGTTAAAGCATGCTGAAGGTAAAAACAAATTTTGCTGGAGCCAGCACAAGGACTGCAACAAGCCAGGCAAACCAGTCATGCAGGCAATTTCCTTTTCACTCACTGGCGAGGAAAATGGACTTCAGCTCAGAAGCCCTATGTCACTTAGAGTCTAAAWGTGTAGGTTAATCCTGTCAACACAGCGAAGTGCAAAAAGCTCGGTCAGCTGTGGGGGGAGGTGCTGGAAGGCTGCTGAGTATTCCTCCCTTAAAGCCTTCACTTGCTTTTCACACTGATTGGTTGTGATTTTGTTAGACTCACTCAGCCAGAGGGACGGGGTCRGGCAATTCCTTGCAGAAGGAGCAGCAGGACTCAGGGTGAGAGCTGGCTTTAGGTGCAGAGCTTTCCTGTTTTCAGGAAATGAAGATTTAGCACCCTGGAACCGCAGGCAGAAGGAATGATGTGTTTTGCCAAGAGCCATGTGAGCTGGGACTCTTGCCTATCTGGAGCGCTGCGGGGATGGAGCCSTGCCGGCAGCAGAACCCTTGCCCCGTGGCTTCTTGTGCTCGGTACCTTGGTGCTCCCATGACACAAAAGTGTTTCCAGATGAGTGGATCATGTGCAAGTGTTTGCCTCTTGGCTATGAGCACTGCAAGAGCAAACRATTTTTCTCATTGCTAACTAACTTCCTTCAGTTCCTTCCCCCCCAGAAAGTTGCTGCTTGTTTGTCGTGCCATGACAACATCGCTGTGCTATCCAGAGCGAATGTGTTAATGCAGGAAGGGACAAATCTGAGGGGCTTGACTGGCAATTTTTAAACTCCAGATGGCCATTCTCCAACTACCTGTCGGCTTGAATAGGAAATAAGTCTCCTGACAGGCTCACTTCCTTCCGTTTGCATTGTTTTCAGCAAAAATAGATTTTTAATAACTCCCATAATAACGTTCCTGCAAGGTGCGGCCTGCAAACCTTGGTCTGAAACAGGACAAACAGACTGAAATGTCTGCTGACTTTTCACCTATCAGTGGCCCATAGCCAGTGGACTGTGGCTGATTATTAATAATAAAATAGGAAATAACCTTAGATTAAATATTGCTAAGAAGTGCCCAATATCCAAAATCTGGCAACAGAACCTCAGCTGTTGCAAGCTAGCTGAGGATCTGCTCAGAGTATTTAGGGATGCTGGTGAAATTAATAAAATAAATTTTGTCACTGATTTCTCCTAATWCATGAAATCCTCTTTATATGATATTTCTTCTCAGACATTTCTTACCAGTTTGCTGTGCATTTATGTATCACAGCTTAGAATGTGTGAAGCAGTAGTTGGCTTTGTTTGGTTTGCCTTTAACTGGCTGTATAATTTTTTTCTATGGCTGCTTCATTGTTCAATCCTTATATTTTCTCCTAGTATGCATCTTTCCCAACGCCAGACTTTAGCAGCATTTCTGAAAATTCCCATATACGCGGCAGTGGTACTGGAATTGAAAAAACTGCAATTCAAAGGGCTCTTCAAAGTTCTTTCTATTTTTTGTACTGTCTCCCATGCTTCCGTCATTTGGGCCAAGACTTTGATTGGAGCCTGTATGTGAAACCACCCGTCCTAGAGCGTCTGGAAGTTGAGAGTTATCTGTTCTGTTCTTCCTATCCTATCCTATCCTATCCTATCCTATCCTATCCTATCCTATCCTATCCTATCCTATCCTATCCTATCCTATCCTATCCTATCCTATCCTATCCCACTCTTCACCATTATTTGGCAGCATGCCAAATAGAGCATGTTTCAAGTGACAGTAATGTGACTATTTTACTAAGGTTTTGGTTACAATAGAAAGGATTTTTAAGCAATTATTTCATATAGAGACAAATTGAGTCAAATCTGATTCAATACAGAAAAGAGAAAATTCTGCTTTCAAACCATCAATCTCAGTATTCCTRTACCTTGAATTTTGGAAGACTTGAATTGCTAATCTAAACAGAAGCATTGCAAAAATTGTGATATTGCCCCCTTCTCCACAAGATTTRTCTACATTCATTGATCAAATTCATCACCTTTAATATTTTTGACCTTTATGCCTTATATATACCTGTAAAAGTTTCCAAAAGTTTCAAAAGTTCTTTACACCAGAGTATAGTTTTCCATAAGACCAAATCAGATCCAGTAGAAGAATGTGGTAAAAATTGTTCCTTCATGTCACAGTAGTCTTTCTATGAGTTAATTACACTTTTGCRCATCTAGTTTTTTCTCTCTAAAGTCTGTGAGGCATTCCATATGTTCTCCCCAGCTCRCGCTGGAGCTGGCCACTTTATTTTCATCTATATATAGCAAGTGAATAGTCCAGATATGCTGAGACTTGTTTTGAAAACTTTAGTCTGGCTAAAATGAAGGATATGAGATTTAGAAGTGAATTTATGAAGCTAGGAACAACAGCAAGGAGCAGCTGGAAAGAGATTCAGGGACAGAAGTATTATCTCTTAGCAGCCCCCGCTTATACAGAGTGCTGATTACTTCAGAAAAAACTCCATGTGCAACTTATCACTGGAACTAAGAAGATTGAAAGAAAGGAGCAATGGTAGGCTGGAAGCATTGGTTCAATGGCTTCCAGTGGAGCACATTGCTGGGGATCATTTCCAGGAAACCATTCATTTCATTTACAAAATCACCAGCAAGTTACGTGTTCTGCAAGCACCCCCATGCAACCCACCCTGGTGTGCTCTATTATTATATACACACAGCTGCTGTGCAGAGGAAAGCTTGTGGCACAGCTGGACAGAGGGCAGAGGGGATAATCCCAGGATGGATGCTGGCARAGAAGTAGGCAGCAGGGGAAAGATAAGAGAAAAAGCAGCTGTGCATAGCAGGACTGTGGATGTGGTGTAGGAAACTGTACTGGCTCRGGCCGTGTCATCAGGAGAAAAACTGAGGAAACAAGAAGGTAGTAGAGTAATTTCTTAATTAAACCAGTGAGGAGTGAGCAAGAGGGGAAACAAAAAGGAAAGCCCCAGAAGCACAGGAGAGGAAGTCCCATTTAGAGGCAGAAAAACCAAGTTAAGCAAGGCAGGAAAAAAGCAATGAATTTGTTTAGGGGCAGGTGCRGCATTACTCGATGGGAAAGCCAGGATGTGTGAGGTCAGATCATCACTCCCCATTCCATATCCTCTCCTCCACAGTGCCTGCACATCTCTACATGTTTGTGCCCTTGCATTAGGTTATAGAGATGGACAAAAGGCTTGGTACAGCCCTGTTGTGTTGCCATACGAAGACAGGAAGCCTTCGAGGAACCCTCTGTCTTCTTTCACATTCCTCTGTTGCAGGATGCACATGCACTTCTCTGASATTTTCAGATTTATCTCTGGAGAAATGAAAGTCCAAAATCAAATCAAATCAATCAGTAAATATGATATGTTAGGAAGAAGTTAATTAGAGAAACTTTACCTGGTGTTTCATATCATAATTTGTGGCTGAAAAGTGCTTTTCGCTCAGTGAGGAGGACTCAACTACATGCAGTGGAAGCCATGTTTATAAAATTTGATGGYTGCTACTGCAATTTCCTTTTGCAGTTTTGCTGAGCCTAAGGCATGTTTTATATGGTGCAGGAGGATTTTGAAAAAATACATTGCATTTGGAGTATGTTTTATTTTTTAAAGACACCCCAGCTGCTTACAAAGAGAGCCCACACTGCTAAGAGAGCACACAATTGCTACCTCAAACACCAAGCTCACAGCCTTGCTCCAGACCTGGGCTTTCCTGTCTGTGTGAGCTCTGGAGCTCTCTGTTATTTTCTCATATCTGCCTTATATAGATATAAACTATAAATCTGGCTTTACACTGATCTAACTCCATCAATTTGCATCGAGTGGCTTCTGATGCCTTTCAAAGACACAGCCGTAAGCATTGCTGTCTCTCTTCAGAGCAGAGAATGTAAATATTCAATAGATGACCCTGGAGCATCTATAAAAGYATATTAGTTCTTATTTTGTGATTGTTTAAAAACATAAATGGTTGGTACTGCAAAATGTTATAATATTTTAAGTTTTCTTTGAGTASTAGAATTGATAGTAATGGTTTTTGTGAATTTGTCATGTAATACAAACAATGTTAGTTCTACTACCAAAAAAACCAAATAAATTCTTTGAAAGTTTTGATTTCGATTTTGAACATTTTCTTTCAACTGGCATCATGACTTCTTCTTTTGCCCTCCCCATTTTCACAAGATTTTGGCATTTTTTCTGATGAGGGGAAAGACGGTGTTTCCAATAATTCAAAACTGGTGAATACCAGTCCAAAATCTGATAATTTCTACACTTTTAAGTTCCCACAAAACCCTGGAAGTTTGCAGAACTTATAAATTGTCATATGAGTAATAGATAAATTTACACTTTTGTAGTACTCTCATTGTCTCAGTGCACTTTGGTCTGGATTTCATCGAATATAGAAACCAAAAAAATAGATTTGTACCAAAGCCGTTATTGAACATTCACAATATTAGGTAAAGAAATGTAACCAGACAGCCAAATCCCTCAATTAAAAACAAAATGACTGCCAAAACACTCTACCCTTTTCAAATTCAATAAGTAAATCTTTTGGGCTATAGGCACAAAGGGAAAAGACTAATTAAGGAAATGAGGTAAGGTTTCTTAATATTATACTTATGACATAAAATCTTGCTCCGTGACATCCTCTCCATATAAAACACTGGGTTTTCCAAGAGCTCCAAATGACTCCACTTGGTTGACTTTTATCCATATCCTGTCTCTGCCTCCGTTCAAGGGAGCTCTGCTGAACGACTGCATGCTGTTCATGTGTGCTCATAGCTATACATCCATGCAGGGACAGGCTGAAGCAATGTCATCTTTTGGGCTGGCAGGGCAARGGAGGGCTGTGTAGCTGTGATCCCAATTTAGCTGAAGTGGGCAGTGCTAAGGGGCAAGTCAAAGCTGTCGATAAATGCTCACACACTTAAATGCATGCACACTCTTCTATTGCATGACATTTTTCTCTTGGTAAGAACCCAGTGTTAAGAAGAGTAAATAACTGGGCAAATGTAACTGTAACAGAAGAGATTTTTGTGCTCTGAGTAAGGTTAAAAAACTGTAGGAAAATGAARATCTGTAGTAGACTACCACCTTAAATCTTGCTCTCATAGTTCTGGACAGGGAGAAAGACAGAAAGAACATACTCTTGTCTTTTTGCTCTTTATGTGGCTCTTCCCATTGATTTTCACCTAATAATTCATAAAGTCTACAACATAAATAAAATTGCAATGTCTCCATCTTTAGAGTTTAGTGAAKGTGGTTAAGAGGCTTGTCTTTGCATTGTGATTATTTCTTTTCGTGTTGTCTTTGTCTTTCGYTACAAAGTCTTATTTGTATTTCATTTCCTAGATAACAAAGTCTACCATATAATTAAGGTCATTTGATGTTAATCAAGAATTCAAAAAAGGTGAGTGATGAGGAATGTGTGATTAATGTACAAATGAAAACACAGTCCTATTCTTTCCCTTTCTTATCTGTTTTAAATCCCTCTGACATACTTAACTGGCTCCAGTTGAAGTCACTGGTAGTTTTATGCAGCCTGTGAATTTTTCAAGGAGCACCTTCAAATTCCCCTGAGTTAAAGAGAGAAAAAAGAACAGAACTTCACTGCCATAAAAGTGCTTTCATGAGAATATTAACCATAAAGATGAATAATACCTAATGTTYTCAGCAGTGGTATTTTATACAGGTGTAAGATCTCAGAGCCTTGAGACAGGCAACAGATTTTCCTAAGAGGATAGCAGCAAATAAACCCAAGGCAGGATGCGACTAATTATGATTGTACAAAGCATAAACAGCTGAAGCACTTYGACTTTGTGGAAGTTAGCAAATGAGTTGGAGAGAGAACTAGCAAAGAAATGATAGCATCTGTCACTTGATGCAGTACAAGATCATCACTTCATACCTCCCTCCAAAGAATGAGTAGGAAAAAATGACYACATAAGGTCTATATTATCCTTCTGAGGGATTTTTAGGCATCTTGGGTAAAGTGCCAAGTACACTGGAAGTGGGGGAGTGTTAGTTGTCTCCAAAGCACCAAAAGGAAATGGAGAAAAGGGATGAAATGGCCCAAACAAGCAGACAAAACTACAATTTTGTGGCAGGTTGCTCTAGGTCTCATTGACCTTGGCAGTAATGCAGAGGTCATTTTTTATGTGATGGAACTGTCCTTGAATAATTTCTCCAGCATCAACAAACAAGCTTTTCTTCCACATCAAACATRCTTGTCATGTTCTCCTTTCCAAAAATGACAAATAAACAGGATTATTTTCTTTTTTAATATGCTGGGAAAATCCAGCTTTTATCTATCAATCTTTTACTTATCCCTCCTACAAAAAAAAAAAAACTATCTAGGGACTAGCACATTAAGTATGTGCTTCTATTTTCTCACTTGTGGAAAAAAATATACAGTTGTGGAGCAACAGATTGTGTTTGAATATTTTGTAAGAGAAATTTAGCTTAGTAAGTGAGAGGGTATGATATTTGAAATTAGAATGAAGTAGGAATGCTGCACTTTTAGTACAGGATTGGGCTTTTCAAAAATGTATGAAGAACATCGAAGAAGATAGTCATCCCTTCCTACCCCAACCCCTAGTTTTTTCAGAGTGGACACCTGCCTTTTAGATATTCTGACTTGCCTCCTGGAAGGAAGGAAAGTGGTGGCCAAATTTGCTTTATTGCTGTGGAAATTTCCTCTTGAACAGCCCTGTACATTCAGTAATGTGCAGAATGGGAGAGTTGTGTGATCCCTCCWGCTCCACCTGACATGTGTTGCCTTAGTCTGGGGATTTTGTAGATAGTGGCTACTGGGTGTTACGTTCTATGCAGGGCTAAAAGAGCACTTCCATGATAATTTTCCTTTCCAGATGCAAAGCACTGAGAAACACACAAGGATTGATGCTTGTGCTGAATGGCAACACCACACCATATAGAAAACTGTTCAGGTTTTCTCAACATGGCATGGGATGTGCTGAAATAGTCTATAAATTTGTCGTCTCATCCTTGAAAGGAAGTGCCCTCACCCAGACCTTGGTGCATAGTGGTCTAAGTTAGAGTGGGAGGGGGCAGTCAGCAGCAGGGGAGCAAAATATTAGGTAGAAGCTTGTGGGGATGCACTGAAAGGTGTTGAGGTTGTGTCAGAGACTGAAATAGTYCATGCCTCAGACAGRGTAACAAGACTGCTGCCTGTCCTMAGTAAAAAATCACAATGACCGAGGACRGCTCCTGATAGCTGGGAAAAGATTACCAGTAAATTCAGCTTTACAAGAGCAAGAGGATAGTCTTGGGAACTACTGGTAAGTTCTACTCCACTGTCTGGATAAACCACAGAGTACAGCCCCCTGGATTCCATTTCCAGACACATGAAAAGCAAGAAAGTGAAGGGAAACAGCATGACATGGAAATAGTAAGGACATTATGCCTCACCAAMCTGATGGTATTCTAAGATGAAATGACTGTGAATGGCAGAAAAGGGAATGGAATGTGTGTGAAAAGGCTTTTGATACCTCCTCCACAGCATTTTAAATAGTAGTTTCGGTCAACATGGAATGGATGGATTATTAGAAGAGTCAAAAACTAGCAGGGTTGGCAGGCTTTGAGGATGGTAATTGATGTCCTGAGGAGAGCTTGGTGGCCAGCAGCTATTACAGTACCCAGAGGGTTGATACTAGGACTACTTGTTTAATACCTCCATCAGTGACCTGCACTATTTGACTAAATGCACCCCCTGGAGATCTGTGGATGTCATGCATTGGGGGAAATAGTTCACTGCAAGGGCCAAGAGGAATTTTATATCTGGGCAACATAAACTTTTTGCATGAGGTGCAAAGCTGTGAATCTGGGCTGTGGTAACCTTCAGCATCTGTAACCTTCAGCATCTGTAACCTTCAGCATCTGTGCAGACTGGGAACTGAGTGGCTGGGAGCAGCCAAACTGCCTTCAAGCCAGCGATGTGCAGTCAGGAAACCACATGCACTAGGATGAACTTGGACAACAGATTGATGAAGTTATCTCTGCTTGGCATTGGTGAGGCCTCACGTGCAATGCTGTGCCAGATTTGGTTTGTCCACTCAGAGAGAGCTACTGAGACACTGAATAAGGTCCAGCAGCAGGCCACAAACACACAGAGGGTTGTGGAGCACATGGCCTGATAAGGAAGACGTGGGCTTGTTTCACTTGACAGAGAAGAAAAAGGGCTTATCAAATGTAGCTTGCAATTACTAAAGAGAAAATTATAGAGATATCAAAACACGCAAATTATTTTCAGACAGCTACTTACTAGTTACTAGACAACTAGGCTAGCTACATGAACAAATAGTCTTTCTAAGGGAGGTAATTGCAAGTTCTAGYTAGGGAGGTTCAGATCAAAAATTTTGAAAAGCTAATTCATCAGCAGGTAATGTGGCTCTGGAACATCACATCTGAAATGATGGTAAAATGCCATGCGTGGCAGTTTCCAAGACTCATGTAGCAAAGCTGTAGCCAGCTGACCTTACACAGTGCTGGCCACAGTCCCTGGCCAGTGTAGACAGTCTCCAGAGTTTTTCTTTCCAACCAGCATTTCTAAGATGCTCTGACAACAATTTCCTCCAGCACATAAGGGAAGGGTTGGTGGTTGGCATTTAATGGTTCCCTTTTGCTATCTTGTACAGTCAGTTCAAGGAATTTTAAACCCTCTCCTCTCCTCTCCTCTCCTCTCCTCTCCTCCCCTCCTTTCTTCTCCTTCCTGAAATATATCTTTCCAGAAATCCTTAGCAGGAGAACATTGCTTTGTACTCCTCAATATTTAGCTGCTTTGATTTTTTTTTTTCTTTTAAATACCAAAAGGGATTAATGAATAAACTGGATTAACTACTCCTCAAATGCCATTTTGTTAAGTGAAATTGTATTTATGGGGATGGGATGGCTCAGTGGATTGATGATGAGATACCGTTCTAGGTCACTTGTTCAAAGCAGTGTTAGTCTGGTAGTGGCTGAAAATACACTGCTTGCCATCTGGGASCTTTCTAGCAATGAAGTCAGTAATGAAATAGTTACAGTAAATTCCTGGGGGGATCTCCCCATCCTAACATGTGCACCAAAATAGACAGTAACTGAGTCTCCCTTTCACATGCCTGACGGAAAGATAAAATGCTGGGAAGGGGTAGAGTAATATGTGACATGATAAATACTTGAGATTCTTTGACAAGCCAATGTCTGGAAACTTGTTCTGTGGAGTTCGTAATCCAGACATATTGGTCTAATATTTCCTTCAAATRCTGAGATGCTTCTCAAAAGGGCTAAGAAGGGAGAATGAAATGACTTTTGGAATTGAAAAGAGAATGAGCTTTTAAAGTCAACTGATTGTCAAGAAAAACATTTGAAAAGCGAGGCTTTCAGGATGAGTAATTTCCAGAGAAGGTAGTGGACATGCCCTCACTTGAATCCTGTAAAAGACGGATGAACTCCTCCCATCACTGTTATCTAATTACAAGGATGAGTAAATAGGTATGGGCAACATTTTCAAACCTGGGTTCTGAGTTTGACACAATATCAGAAGGAAGATATGAAAAAGGCGGGGTGCTTTTCACACAGAGTCTCATTAAGAGTAATGAAAGCTCAAGGTCTCAGCCWTGATTTTCAGAGAACAATTGAGATTAACAATGAAAATTAGGTTGTGTTATTGTAGGCTAAAATCCCCTCAATTATTTACTGCATTTCACTACACATAGAACCACCTACCACTGCCCCCTCCCCAATTATTATGAAAGTAAGAGAAAATAGAGTTATTACACAGTTATCTGAGAACATTTGACCTATTTATTGGAATTGCTCATTGGAGACATGGATTAAAGAACTTCTGGTAGCAAATCAAAAATCAGCAATTGAACAGGTGGCATTAGGAACCTTGTCACCAAGAGGTCTCAGGTAAAGCAGCAGGGCTGATTGGTCCTTTGCAGCTTCCCAAGGTGTAAACCAGAACCTAGAACACAAATGGGTGGGAAGATTAGGAAGGGAGGTGATCCAAATTTGAGCAGCTATTCTTTTCTCAAAGAAGGGGAAGTACCTTGTTTTCTAAAGCAGGTGACAGAAGCAAGAGCAAAAARTCACAGGCCTTGCAAGGGTTCAAGTTTCCTCCCTTTSYKYYCRTCAGCCTCAGKGGAAGGGCTCTGGTGCAGTTTTGCYCATGRGYTAAGGCAGCCTGTGCAGGGCCAGGCCATGTGGTGGCTCCTTGCTGTGCTGGGGAAAGGGACAATGTTCGAGCAATGGCCCAGCTCTCCTGGGGCTGCTTCATTCCAGCTCCTTTCTGCTGCCATGACATTCAGTCAGAGAAGCAGCTACAAGGTCGTCCAACCTTAATTTAGGGTATTAGAGCCCATTGAGGACTTTTGATGCCTCCYTTGCCTAGAAGCTGTTTTCACATGAGGGCCGTCTTTCTCTGTTATCCAGCTTTGAAGAGCACAGCTTTGTTGGGATCAGAAGCGATTGGCGGTGGTGACTCTCGCTCAAATGCTGCCATTCATATCCTAAGCTCCTCTGCCTCAAAGGCCTGGCCGGGCAATGCTAACAATAAACAAACCATAATAACTCACAACTGCGGCTSAACCCAGCCCTTAATGACATTGTTCAATGCTGCTTCAACACTGTGAAGAGCTTCACCGCTTSGTTCCCATGCTCCTAGGAGCACTTCCAGATTGGCTTTAGCAGGGGTGATCCCAACAGCTTATTCTAATTGTTTTGCTCGTAGGGCACAGGGAAGYCAACCTGCCRTGAAACCTGATGCTTTGTGCAAGAACAGGTTCTTGCAGGGTAACAAGTGGCTTTTCCTTGCCGGTTCGGTACCACAGGGGGGCACTCACATGAACATTTGCACCTCCCGAGCCGCGCTCGGCGCACCTTGCAGGTGTGCACAGCTGGGCGGCAGCGCTCACACAGCGCGCCCAGGGAGGCACGGCCCTGGAAATGCGGCTGCAGCCACCTTTCCTCGCYTGTGTCTCCAGGCAGAAAACTCTTGGCTTCTATTTTGCTTTGCCCTTTGGGTGGAAACAAAGCAAAAGCTGAAGAAAGGTGAAAAGCTGGGGGAGGAGGGGAAAGAAAAAGAAAGAAAAGGAAAAAGAAAGAGTAAAGGAAAGAGAAAAAGAAAAAGAAAAAGAAAGAATAAGAAAGAGAAAGAGAAAGAAAAAGAAAAGAAAAAGAAAAAGTAAAAGATAAAAAATAAAAAATAAAAAGAAAAAGAAAAAGAAAAAGAAAAAGAAAAAGATAAAAAAGAAAAAATAAGAAAAAAGGAAATAAAAA